>NC_051044.1:26655284-26965034 GCF_904848185.1 Acanthopagrus latus | reverse complement strand
CTCCCCCCGTCCTGCATGTGCACACTTCCATGCCCCCAAGAAGTTCCTCCCTGCGACAGCCACTCGCTCGGCCGCCCCGTTAGCTCGAGTGCTTTAAACTTGCCTTAATTGTCATATGGCAGCCAACGCAGCTTTCTTAATTGATCTGACCTTTCACAGTGCTTTCTAATTTCCAATCCCGCTTTCATTGTTCCATCTGGCACTTTTAAAACGACATCTGGTTGACTGTACTTTACCCGGTGATCTCTGTACAGTTATTTTTAAACTTAATGTATGCTTCAACAGATGTTAGTTTTTATAGGTGAGCGAGGAGCTGGGCTGTGCTCTCAGCAGCCCCCCGTGTCCATAACGCTTCTCCTCAACAATTCAAATATTGACACCACACATTTACAAGCCAGATCGCCCGGCAGACTCCGTGCCATTCTGTTGGGTTTCTTGTTTTTGTGCCCTATTAGCTGAACATCAACTCAGCACGGCGCTCTCTAATCACTGCCCATAAATTAAAATCAGCTTTCAGTTTAGGAACAAATAAACTGTTTTGTAGCATGCAGAGTTCAGTTTTTGTGAATGTGTCAGTGAGAATGCAGGAATATTTGTTTCGTAGATAATAAGCTGGATGTGGGCGTTGCTCACCGCCGAGACTGAGGGGAGAGCAGCTCACTCTTGTGCTCTAATATGGCTGCCACTCAGATCTTTTCCAAAGGAATCATTATCGGGAATGTTCAAATATTCCCTCCACTATCAGGACTGAAGCTTCTTTTTTTTCACTCAAACTGTCTGATTAAAAAGCCTCTCTGCAGAGCTGTTATTTGTAGATCAGCTGCACCATGGGGCATCTTCTTCTTCTGCACGTTCCTGACAAGATCCTGATAACTCTCCTCCTCATAATCTTCCCTTTAACCCTTTCCCATAAACTGCAGCTCCTCTCTGCGTGTTGTGGACTTCCACATTCCTTTCTGTGGCAACTCCATTTTCTGCGCTGACATTTTTCCAGGAGATAAATTTCCTATAGTCTGTATTTTCATGGGGAAGTGCTCGGAGATGGCTCTACCTGCAGGCTGTTAAATTAGTGCCATATAATTGACTGATTAAACGCTTATTGATTGCTGAGATCCGGATGATGGAGACTGAGGATATGGATACTCTTGCCCTTGCATTTTACGCTGTCCTCTGTTCATGAGGAAGCATAATACACGCTGAGCCAAAGAGAAATGGATCCTGATACTGAAATAAATCCTGACTGGTGCAACATTCTGAGGATTGAACTTTTATCGAGATGGCTGAGAAATCGCCCGGATTGTAACTTATTCCGTGCAGCCACTTTCTTAATTGCATCACTTTTGTTTGTACAATTTCCTGTCTATTTGATAACCAAATAGGGCAGTGTTTGGTGGTCTCACAGGGCTTCAGGAGACAGGGATTGACATGCAGCAGCCTCAAGGTCAGAGTCTGCTGCTCCCCTGAAAGCCTCCAGCCACTGATAGACACGTCTTCCCTCCTGAGCCGTGCTGGAGCGAACACACCACAGAACATCTGTTCGCAAACAGCCCTGATGGAGCCGTACTGACACCGAACGCGCACCCTCCGCCCGCACCTCACCACCCAATTCCCCGGCCGGGGCCAGATGGTGGCCCACGCTGCCGCTCCCTCCTCTCCTCGTCCAGGACAAATCACGAGGAAGAATGGCCTGCAGGTACCGCCCCAGGCACGCCTGTGCCACTCACCGCTGACCACCCTCTGGTGGCTTCCAATGTTCCCTCCTGTCAAAAGACAAATTGTCCAACAGACTGCTCTTTTATGAATTCACCCCGCGGTCCATTTCTCAAAAGAGGTTAAGGAAAATCCTTGGCCTGAGCTGCTCAACTTTGAGACAGAACTCTGTTCTCTGAAAAGTTAAGAGGCCTGGATACAGAGCAAAGCAAGATGTCCTGGAACTCCCAGCTTCTCCACAAAGGCTGATTGTTAATCTGAGTCCAACTGGCACAGACACCTCACAGCCATCCTCTGCCCCTGACCTCTGAATTATGTGCTCTGCTGCCATCATAAATAGGAACTTAGGTGAGGAAGAAGACAAGACATTTGGGACAGCCTATTTTGTGGAAATTCCAGACAAGTTTAAAACAGCAAAGCAAACAACTGGAAAATAAAAGACAGACCACTCTCATCTCCTGGTGGGTGTTTATTTAGTGTCAGCTTGGAGAAGCCGAACCTAAAATTTGAAAAAGATAAACACAAATGGCTGGGGTTAACCACCAACACTGCTTCAATTTCTTCTACTGTACACACAGACAGACATGCGCACATAGAAACACACATCAGTCATCAAGCGAACAACCAAAATCACCCCATCGTCATGAAAACCAGTTGTTCTGTTGTGTGATTCAGCAGCTGCTGGTGAACTCCTCTCCGGTTACTTCCATGTGATTGTGGGTTATTTTCTCCGTGCTGGAGCTCGCTTTAAGAGGGGGCTGGACTATTTTAGCTCGGGAGTCATCTTTTTACAGGTGACCCGGTTAGGACTGCCACCACAGATCAGGGATAAGTGTGATTAATCTCCGCTGACACTCTTATGGCACCTTTTACACAGCTTTTCATCTTGAGGCTGCACAGGAGAGATGTGTGGGAAACAATATATCTCGAATGACAGTAAAAACCTGCCTCATGGATAACTGCTATATCTGCTCATTTAGCCTTAGTGCTATTTTTGGGGTTACCTCAGGTTTGCTCCAGTTATATTTACCACTAATATGCTTGCTGAGAGAGCTTTAGATCATATAGATGAGATTCTCTTTCACCACCGTGTCATGGTGCACATTAGGCTTTACATGTATGTACAACAGCTTGGATATTTACATTAGCTTAATGGCTAACGTGGCATTTGCACTGGCAGTTTATTCTTTATGCTGTACTTACAGTATAAAGTGGGCCCGGGCAGGTTTTAGTAGGTCAGGAGGTAGGTTAGAAGAGGGAAAACATCCCCGTTAATGCTTATTGTCATACTGTCACAAGAGCAGCCTTTATTCCCCCGGAAGAGAAAACAGCACAAATAAACATTGTCCGCCCCCGCTCTTCAGTTTGCTGGACAGGACTCGGTATGTGTAACAGGCTGTAAGCAGCTATGCAATGTTATTAACCGTGCAAGTGCATGTATAGGCTTATTTCAGCCAGATCACAAAACATTTTATCCCTTGTGGTTTGTTAGCATGGAGAGGGTTTTTGGCTTTTGTTTGTTGAGATTGCTGAGGTTGTTGCTGAGAATGAACAGTATTTGATTTGCGGTGTTTAAAGCATGAAAAACAAAAAAAAGAAGATATTTGAAAAACCCAACAATGACATGGATTTCCAGAAACAATGTTCCTGTTAACTCTGGATGATACACAGACCTCAAAGTCAACAGGGATTATTTTCTGTCTTGTTTTTTTTTTTTCTTTTTTTAAAGAGAGAAGTTCTGTGAATTATCCCGAGCAACAGAGACATGAGACAACAGAGTTTCTTAAATGCATTTAGAAATGCTGTGTGGGTCCAAAGGCTAAATTCAGTTTAAACCCGCTTTATTAGGATGGCGGCAGAAGTCTCAGAACCTCGCCAAAACAAACCATCACTGTCTTGATTCTACGAGGGGTAACAGTGACTCACATTAAAGTGACTACGAGAAACTTCCCGTTTTTATTCATTCGAGCGCCCCCTCTTTACAAAAGCGATATGACGTTGTAAAGATCTTTGCTAGCTCGTTGGGGTGGCGGCATGTGAATTTCGCATAGATGGATCACGATGAGGAAATCTATTCATATGTAATTTTATATGTGGCATAAGTGATCAGACCCGAGCACAGGCATTAATAATAATCACTAATCATCTTTTCGCTGAGGATTTCTTCCAGTTACAGGTAATTTATAATCATCAGACAAATCATAAGACTGTTTCATAAACTTCCTCGTAGTCACTTTAAAGGTTAAGGCTGATAATACTTTGTGTCCTGATTCTGGCTTAAAAAAGTGGATATCCCCTTAAACATCAGGGCATTGTAGTTTTTATCAGATGTTATCAGAGCAGGAGTAAATAGGGACTACTTTCAGCTGTGGATTTAATACACATCTGTGTATTTATGTCAGTAAGACAGTGTATGTATTGATAGACTGACTAAAAAATAAAGTGCACAAATGTTCATCATCAGTGTCGGGAAAGTGAGTTTGAGCTCAAAACTTTGCAACCTCCCAGCTACTTCACACTGAAAGAAGTTTAACTACAGCAAAGCTGAGAAATCTAGTTTGGTGAACTAAAGCTACTTACAAGAAGTGGTTCAAGCTAGTGGTTAAAATTATAGCAACATGTAATGACATCACATGCTGTCAGAAAAATGCCACTCAACAGAGTGAATTGCAAAAAGAGCCTATTTATTCATAGGTCACATACCGCGCAAAACACTGCACTGTTCATGGTAAAGTGCGGGTCAGCACTGAACAACAGCACAGAAACAAAATTAGAACAAAAAAACATTCCTTTCCTTTTATGGCAGAAACTTGTTTGCAGTTTTGGCTGTTAACTCCACAAGAAATGGAAAAAGAAAAGTAATTTTGAACCAACATGTAAATCTGAATTGAGTTAAACTACCAGCATGTAATGTAACAACATGGAGCAATAGAAAAGTAGAGCTCAATGACCCAGACAGACAAGATATATTGGATTACTTTTAATGGTTTGTTGACCATAACAAAATGAGATGACAAACATTACCAAAATTGTCCTTTAAAACACTTGTCAGATTTGTCAGTATTGTTTTTATGGTGTTTACTGCTCCTACCTCATCTTTGAATTGAGATTTAGTTTACATATGAATAATTGGATACATTAGTTATAAAGCATTAATAAGTTGAAATGAGAAATAAGTTGACTGAAGTAAAGTTTCCCAGTAGTCTCCAGAACTGCTCTGTGCAAAATCCATTGGAGATGAATAATTTCACCATATTTAATAAACATGTCCATATCCTGACTAAAGCGAACACAAACATCTTGACACCTCTCTTAACCGACATAACAATTCAAATGCTAATTTCTTGGTGCGTCACTGGTGCACATGTATTCAGATGACAAGATACAGATGTGGAAAAACCCAGGATCATCTGATCACACCGTAAAATTCTCTCAGCTGGGTTTCTGGTAAAGTTTGCAGCTCGATGACACACTTCTCTCTCTGCTCCGTCCAGACCACAGCCTCTTGACCCCTGCCAGCTGCCTGGAAACATTTGAACTAATATTTACACCACTTAAGAAGTTCCATAAACATCAAATATCAACTCGAGCACTATCCAAAAAAAAAAAAAGCCTCACAAGTGCTCTTATGAGAAAATATCACTAAATACGGTAAGCTGTTTCATCATCGGGATGACTCGCCCGTTTTTTTTTTGGACGTCTTCTATTGAGATGTGAAACTATTATGCTCCGCTGTTTCCTGAGCAACACTTTGAGCGTGTTTACAGTAAAACCAGGGCTCTCCAGACACACCATGCAAGAGTGCACTTGACCGCGTGATGCGCTCTCTGAGAGTGAGGTAAAAAACATCTTGAACTAAGCGGGGCCCCTACGGCAAAAGATCTCCACCAAATTGCACTGGTGTTATTCACTGAGACTGCGCTAATTAAAGCTGTGCTTCATGGAAGAAGGGGTGTATGTGTGGGGAGGGGGTGTATTTCTCGAAGCACTCACATGCTTAATGGTGCACAGAATTTTTACCTGATGAGGGCATTTCTACCACAGGTATGTGTCCCGACAGCCAAACAGCAAATTAGCACTCTACTACAAGTGTTTACACTGCACTTTGGCAATGCCACTTTTTTCATGTACCTTGCTGTTTTTAATATTCAGTATATATTTACACTAAGAGGGTGAATTTGAAAACTTTCAAATGGCACACTGAGCCTCTATGGTTTCAGCCGGAGCCCTCCGGGGCCACAGTGGGAGCCTGTCCCTGCAGAGCTGTGGCTGAAGCCCACTCGCTGTCAGAGTGGAGCCAGTTGGCGCTGCAGGGAGGGCAGGGGGAAAGGGGAGGGTGTGGGTTTGAGGAGGTTGGCGGAAGGGGGGGGCTGCTCCTCTGCCTTCAATCCCACATGATCTCACTGGTCCTGGAGAGTATATCAGGCAAAAGCAGCGTGATCATTAAATGCCCATGCCGCAAATCTTTTTAATTATTCTCCTTCCTCCCTAGCCTTTTAATGAGAGGAGTATCCACAGATAATGCGGGTAATTGGACAATGGGATTCACTCATTCAATTATTGACCACTGAATCTGCTCCAGAGTTGATGGGTAATTCTCATTCTCGGCTCTGGCTCCGGGGCTCAGCATTCGGCATCCTGGTAAAAAAAAACAAAAAAAAAACAAAGAACGCTCCTTCTAGCGGATTGTATGTCGTTTAAATCTGGTCTTTGGGCTCCGTCCAAAAAGCATATTAGATTATAATTTGTTTGAACTGTGAAAGGGTTAGATCTAAATACTGTGTGGCAGGCCTATCCATAAAATCTTGCTAAGTAACCTCTGGTATGCGAAGTTGGCCTTTGCACTTAAACCACATATTGCCATTTTTTTCAGTGGGAGACGCGACTGTTGAGTAATCGGCTTTTGTCTGAAATCCATTGAAACTGGAGATGAGTGTGTACGAGTCATTTTAATGGTCTGCTCTGAATCTGGCAGAACCATCCAGCTGCCTTCAGAATGTCTACTGGAATGAAATGTTCATGATGAGAGGTAAGTCATCATTTAACGAGTAGTTCAATATCCTGTGAAATACACTTTATTACTCTCTTTATTACTTTCTCTGAGAGCTGAATGAGAAGATTGATACTAATCCTGTGGGTGTGTGGTAAATAGGAACAGCCATGTTAGCTTAGCTTAGCTTAGCATTAAGACTGGAAAATAGGGGGAGCCAGCTATCCTGGCTCTGTCCAAAGACAGCACAATTCATCTGCCAGCACCTTTGAAGCAAACTAATCAGTCTGGTTTGTTTAAGACATCCGATAACTGAAGCATCAAGACTATAATTTTCAACTCAGAAAATGGGCAAAAGAAGAGACTGGGGTAAAGAGCAAGAAGTAGATCAGACAGAGGCTGAACTGTATCTTAACACACACACTACCATATGAGATAGAGGTCGACTGTGAAGGCAACTAATTACGACTTACATTTGCAATTTTTGCTAGGTGGCGACCTCTAGTGGCAACAGTAATTATTACAGCAACAAAGGAGGAAGTCAGGCACAGCAGTATAAAGAGCAGCAAGGTACCTTTATAGTCACAAGGGACTGCTGTTTGTGTCCAGTGTGAAACCAGCAGTCAATGGGGCATTATATCAACTTACCAGTGCAGTGGTTATGTCACGTACATTACGTAACCAAGCTATGAATGCCATGTATGGACATTAGGAATTTAAAGTGAATTTAAGCCAAAGCTAGCCAGACATATTAAATATTTTCCCCTAAATCTAACCAAGTAGATTTAGTGCCCAAACCTAACCAAACTCCAGCATAGGTGAAGGTCTGTTACAGTCATGGTTGGTATGATGATATACTGCATGTCTACCATACAGTAAATTACAGTGTGGCTTTTATTTTTAATTCCCTTCCAAATGTCTTACATGAGGTATATGTATTATGTTGCTGCTGTAGTTCAGCCCCTTGTAAACTATTTGTCTATTCAAGGAATCACAGCATTCACCCTGGATGACTCCTCTTTCCGGTGTGGACAAAACCGGTCAGTGTACATTAACTACATCTGTGCAAGTGTCCCTGAAGGTAGCCTACTTACTTCCTTTTTCTAAGGAGATAAATGTTGTTCTGGGGAGTCAGTGGCAATCAACCAATTCAGTCTTTTAGGGTTAGGGTGTGCTCAGCGAAGATAAGAAAACGAAAATGCACATTTACCGAAATGCCACACTATTTCTTTAAGAAGTTTCAAAAGAGAATTTGAGTGGAACAATATTTTAAGCCGATAATTCTTACCTTTTGGGTGTTTGGTGGAGGTGAATTATATTCCTGCCACACCACACAAACAGCACAGATCTCATGTAGGCCCACATTTACTTCTTCAGACGGATATTCATGGTTTATCCTTGCTGACATGGGTTTGCAAGTAGCAGAGTAAACACTGTCTCTAAACACTGTTTCTGTTGCTATAAAAAGGCGACTGCTTCCCCCCATCTGGACCCTTTCTGAATGCTCAATTGAAAAAAGGCAGTCTCTGGATAAAGGACTTCTCCAGTTTGAGTGAATTTCAAACCTGAAGGCAAAATCTACAAACCACAGCGAAAAACCCCAGAGAGTGGGAGAATTCCCTCACTGATCATCCAATTTGGCTGATAGCAGTGTGTGTGTGTGTGTGTGTGTGTGTGTGTGTGTGTGTGTGTGTGTGTGTGTGTGTGTGTGTGTGTGTGTGTGTGTGTGTGTGTGTGTGTGTGTGTGTGTGTGTGTGTGTGGAAAAAAAGAGAAAAAACAGGGAGGAAAAAAAAATATCTCGCAGGAATCTTCCATCACCCTGCTTCTTTGCGGCGGCCCACATTGATCCAGCGCATTAATCATGAGCAGACAAACAGCATGTTGTGTCTGCTGGTAATTGTGACTCTCAACCATACTTAGCCTATAGCTACTCTCAACACAAGCTGATAAACCACTCTATTACTGCAGCACAATGTAGGACACGTTCCGTCAATGGCAGCTTGAGAGCAAAGAGCTTCCTGCAGCAGTATCACAAAAGGCAGTTTATCTGCGCTCGGTAATGGAATAACACACGTTCTACAGAGGAGAAGTCGAGATATTTTCGCAGTGGCATCGCTCTATTAGAAGAAACATGTGGGAAAAAAAATGTTTTGATTTTTTTTTTGCACAGCGAGGATGAGGTTTGCTACCGCGAGCTTTCCAGCATAGCACCCGTGTTAACAGCCACCCGCCCCCCCCTCCACACTCCACTCGTGAAATTCACACCTCCAGCTAGAGTCATTATCATAATTGTTACCAAATACTGTAACTCCCAAGTTTTAATTGCAATACCATTAATTTCCAATCTGAATGATTCCTTGCACAGACAATTTCATTTCCAAATTGACATCCCCACTCAAGTGATTTCATATAAACACACTGATAAAAAATAATAATATCTCAAGGGCCAAATAGCAAGAGAAAAAAAAAAGGGGGAGGAAAATGATTTCAGTGTGGTTTAGCAGCAGGGAAACTGTATCGAGAGCTAGTCGCAGTTCCTCCTCCAAGGCTTTAAAACAAATATGCCCTTCAAGTGACGCGTTATCATCGTCTCCGCACTGCAAATAAACTACGCCTTGCCTCATTTCTTTTCAAGATAAAAGACCAGTCGTTTGGGCATAATGGTCAGGGCCAACAAAATGAAATAATAAACCATTCATTAAATCAAGCGCACCAGAGGTAACTTTTCTAATAAAAGATCCTGAAAGTTTAATTAATAGCAGTCGTTAGCGCTCGTTTAAAACTTATCGATTTAAACATAACAATATGTTAAAATAATGTATCCTGCAACAGTCATCGCCCTCCCCTCCGCCAGGGCCCCTGCTCGCACCACATTGTAATCAACAGATTGTTAGACATGCATTTTCTGGGCCACTGACAAAGGCTGATGTATGGGGTCGAAGGGAACGTTCGTAATCCATCCATTGCTGCAATTTATTATCTTATTTTAATTGTATACACAAACATTGAGGTGATTTAGGTGACACGGTGGAAAGATGAAATCCGTTTATATTAAAAGGGTTGCTCACCCCTGGAGCCCACTGCCAGCAACACCTTTCAATGACTGCTTTTAACAACATGGTTATTGTTTTATTGATCAGGGTTTTATTACAGATTTGACACCCATGTTATGTGTTAATCGAACCGCATATAATTTTTTGACACATATTTTACGAGATTATGACTGCAATTAATTTAATAACTATTATTTTTTCGGTGATTTCAGTCTTAACGAGGTTTGTGGGAGAGTGCTCCATTCGTCTTGGCCGTGTTGTCACTCATGCACTCTCCAGCGCGGTGGCGCAGTGCGTGACCCTAATGGAAGCCGCGGGAAATGGCCAATCGAGCCAGCGTCCGCACTCCCCAGCTCGTCGCGGAGCCACCTTCTTTTGTTCTCGGAAGTGATATCACTATTAAGGAAGCCATTCATAGCCATATAATTCCTCCTTTCTACACTTAAACGCTCCGAGCTTATGGGAAAATTATACAACTCAGCCTCTGCTCAAAAGTACTTTGAGGATGTGTCATTTTTCAGCCAGTGTACGTTTAACCTGGGAGGGGAAAAAAATAACCATTTTCCGCAATGTGAAGAAGGATTAATATCTTTTCTTAAAACACAAATTATGCAACATTGGCTTTACACACAGTAAATCAGGAAAACATGGACGCCCGCTGACGGTGTGCGGGCAGTTAAGGCAGGACAGGGGGGACAGGGAACATAACAGCGTGTCAGGCTGGAGATAAAGCTCACACATCTATAAAGGCAGACACAGAGCGGGGGCCACTGTTGGTCAATAGCCTCCATCTGTGTCTCCTCTCATCTCTAAGAAGTGCACATCTGCTGAACGTGGCACAATTTATCTATCAGAAGAATTATTAATTAATAGTTCATCTCATCCTGTATAATTGAGGACAGATCTGGAACACCATTAGCTGTGATAATAAAGAGAGCGATACCTCCCGCCCACCTGAGCACACGGGAAAAGCCTCCCCTGCTCCGGTTCTTTGTGGCCTTGTCAGCAAATGTATTCTTTTGCAGTGAGCAGTAGTTAACAACTTATAGGTTTGTCAAACCAATTTCATTCTTTTTTAAATCTTCATAGCAATTATCTTTTTGCATAATCAGTTTCAAGACCTTGGGGGTCTACTGGGTCTTGTAACGTCTTTAAAATAATTGTTCAGATAGTAATTTGAAGTTTTGTGGAAATTGCTTAATAATCAGATCCCAAAGTCAATATTTGGCTGAGGAACTAAGTTGTAGATGGAAAAGACTTCATGGGGCTCCGACAGAAAAGAGGACCGGCTAAAAATAAAATTACATTAGAAGTAGGCGCCAACTCAACATGAAAGCACGCGTGTGTGTGCGCTCGGGTGTTCAAGCGCTTGCATGTGTGCGTGTAAGTGTGTGTGTGTGTCCGCTCGCAATCTCGGGCTATAGCGAGCGTCCATGTGCATTCACAGCACACACAGAGGTGCACATCCAGGTTTCCGGAGACAACGTCTAGATAAAATGGACCCATTTGAACTTGTTTTAATTTTCCATTTTAACACGCCATCAAAAGGAAAGAAAGTCAGACAGATATCAGTAGGAATAAAGCCATATTATCATGAAATATTAACAGCTGTTGTGGACCTAACACGGCGGTTATCTACTTTGAGCATTTGAAAGATATCCAAGTTAAAGGGAGGGGGCATCGGTTTTATGTTTGTCCCAATTACCCTTGTAATGAGATGTATCTGAGTCTGTAGTAATGACAGTAATGAGAAAGATAAAATGACAATGTGTAAAAACAGAGCTGGCATATCAATGACTCGCCAGACAGAGCTGCGCGTCTGATGTACGCGGGGACAAAGGAAGTACAAGATCCATGATCCCCAACAGCAAGGACAAATAAAAGAAAATACAGGTCTAACACGGTGCTCCCCTTGACTAAAGTATATATGAATCACTACCCTTATTATCACTCTGACACAGCGAGGAGCTTTGCTTTATGAATGCTACTTAAGGAGCATCTCATAATGTGCACTGACTAAACCCAATCATAATCTGTCTTGCCCAATAACAACAAGACAATGCTTTACAGAAAACGTCTGATGTCATATCATCATTACACTAATAGCAAAAGCCCAGGCTACTCTTAGCCCCACCCAATTAGTCATTTTAAACTGCTTATTGGTGAGAAAGCATCAATGATCAATTCAAGCATTTAGCCTGTGGAGCAGGGCTTGAGTCGGTGCCAACATTGATTATCTCAAGGAGCAAATTGGTCTGTAATAATGGGTATTTCTCATGATGTCTGTGTGGAGCTGCGAGGACTGTCCATTCTGTACAAATGCTACACTGATTTAGGGTCTTCTTTCATTTCAGCAGAAAAAGCTCTGGTTTGACTTTATTTATGCCAGTTATTGTTCTTTTGAAACCTAACCAATACAATACCCAACATTTGTTTTATATTTAGGAGGCATGTAAGCATTTTTGATGCAGGCTAATATTATTGGGAAAACAACACTTTGCCATAACAGAACTGTTGCACAGTTGCAGAATTAAAAAAAAAAAAAGTATTTCTTGTTAATACTGCTAAAGTGTGTGTGCGTGCGTGTGTGTGTGTGTGTGAGAGAGAGAGAGTGAGTGTGTCATATCATAAATCAGTGTTAATGTAATTTTATTTTGTGTGAAGCAAAAAAACAACAGAAAAAGGGAAATAACACAACTCTCACCAAACACCAAACAAAGTTAACAGTTAGCTAGCTAGTAAAGAATTTAGCAACTAAACACATTATCCACTGTTTCATTTCCCCTCGGAAGATTTTCGAAAATTTAATAACATTTTTTATATGTCCAAAAACACAACCTGAAATGAATGATATTGTTGCTCTTTGTATGCATTATGTATAAGGCAATGGTTTGCTAACATGTTGCCACGTCAACTTTGGCTGGAGATGGGCTGATGTGTCGATGTTGCATTTTCAATGTGTTCTGCTGGCCCCAAGTGGCCAGAATTAATTTATGTTGCTATAAGCATTAATTTTAATGTAGTCGGGAGACAGATTTGAATATTCATTTTAGTTTACCTAAAGGTGCCTGTAGCATCGTGTATCAAAGACTGTCAAGTACTCTGGTATCCAATGTTTGATCAGACTGAACAAATAGTTTCTGATGTTAATTAGAATTCTGCGAGCTTACGAATATTTCAATACGGGAAAAGTCTTGCGTAGCATTTGTGTTTATACAGCAGTTATTTATTTCTTTGTTTCTCATACAGTTTATTTCTCATGGACAGTGCATATTAAGGAACATTATTGTAAATATGGAAGAATTAAACCGGAGGTCAGTTGCCATCTGTCGTCCCTGGCCAGGCGTAAAGTTTCTAACCTAAAATCGAGCAACAAGTTTAAAATCAACTATTTCAATCTAAAGTAATTTATTTACAGTAAAAGCAGGACAAAGACACCCGAGGGCTTCTTTTGTTACCTAACTAGTGTGTTTACAAGAAAATAATCTTTTAAACAGTGGTACACAAAACTTTTCAAACAATACTCAACTGGAAGTCAAAGGAGGAACCAAAGGACAGTACGTTACAGCTGCTACAGCTTTAGACTTGCTACTGTTGGAAAGATAAGATTCCTTAAAGGCTAATGAAGAAAATTCGAAGAATATTCCTAGTCGCACATGTAACAAAGTCTGTGGATCAGACGATTTGACCGAACACTTTAGGTTTACTATTGTCTGATGGTGTTGGTATGATACAATAAGATCTAAGACATTAATGAACCTTTCAGCTATGCAAATTAAATACAGAATATTGACTGAGTAAAATGAAACAGATTGCCTGAAACCAGTATAGAAGCTCTGAAATCAGAGCAATACAGCCTAAATGTTAATAGAAAAAAATCTATTTAGCCTTTTAGTGGGTTGAATAACTTCAAGGCTTTTCACGAACACCCCATGGATCATCAGGAGGTCCCAGGTGGGACTGTTGCCTCAGGAAACCCTCACTTCCTCCACTGTGGAGAGAATCCCCAGTTGGTTTAAGTCATATACTGTTAGTCGCCAAAGAATCCAATTTACCCCATTCCCATACTTCTTTGATTTCCTTTGCTTTGTAAGGTCATTTATCTGCAATCTTAATTTGGAAACTATGATTTCTTCCCTTTGTGACAAGCAGCAGGAGCTTCTTCTCCCCCGTGCTCGGCTGTCATAAAGGTAGGCAGGTGTCCTTAAAGATGTTGAAAAAATTGAATGTAACAGGCGTGTTCAATTAGAGCAAAATGATCTCGAAAATGAATTATTGTGTTCTTAATGGGTTGAGCAGAAACACTCCCCAGAGCACACAAGGTGAGCTCTGCTTTAAGGTACAGCACTTTAAGTGGATCAGAACAAACTGCTCCACAGTAAACTCAGCGGTAGTTAATGAAGACCATGAATAACTGCTGAAACGTAAACTCTCACCAGTAGTGGAGCAGTCGGTCTGTCAGAGAGGGGTTTCTTTGATTTCATATTTCATCCCCTCTCCGGCACAGCTCAGTTTCTCAGAGGTGATTTTTCAGGATTATCTCCTAATCCTGTGAGGAAATAGCTATTGGAGGCGAGCATTCCCATCTCTTTTGCACTTAAGTTCAGAAACCTGATGCGAAAACAGATGGTAAACGCCAGCGTGACCGGTAAAAGTATTATAACACAGAATTTAAATTGTTCAGGGAAATTAAAGCATTGATAAACTAAGCCAAGACATTAGATTAATGCAACATCTTGGTTGCACCAATAATTGTGCATCAATTTGTCAGCTGACCTCCACAAACACATTTATTGCGGTGATTTTCTACATTCCAATGAATCAAATATGTCTGCCGTCCTCGTTTCGTTTTTTCAGAATCAGGAATTCCTTTATAAGTCCTGCAAATGGGGAAATGTGTGCTTCACACCAGCTAAAGGATAGTTCAATATAACAATAAACAATTACAATAGTAAAAGATAAACAATATAATAAAAAGGTAAGAAGAACAGCTAGGGCAGAAATAGTAATAGAATTGTATCTACATAATATCTACAAATATAAACAGTGTAATTATGCAAATACAGAAAAATATGCAAAATAAGGTAAAATTGCCCAAAGTTGTCAGTTTCCAAGGTGTTATGATTTAAAATGAACCTATTAAGTCAATATCATTTAATAATATTAATTCAATGAGCATTAACTTGTTTGACAAACTTATAGTCTTATTATTAACATAACAATATTCTAAACACCTATTTTTAATGCCTCCTATTTGAGAACTGAACCTTTATCTCTGGGAGAACAATGACATCTGCCCATAAAAATAAACTTGGCCCACCAGGGTTAACCATGTGTAACAGGAGAGAGCGAATATGACATCAAGTGTCGTCTTCCCTTTGTCTTAGCCGGCCTCAAGGTGACATGGGAGTCTGCTCTCATCACCAGAGCCAACTATGACACTTATTCTCTGTGGAACTCATTAAGGGGCAAAGGGGACCTCTGCACCGGCAGCATGTTCAACAAACTAAGACATTTTACTAAAACCAAAAAAAAAAAGTCACAATTTCCATTTAGTTGCATGAAGCATCCGGTACATCAACACACACACACACACACACACACACACACACACACACACACACACACACGGAGCAAATGTTAAATTGTCCTTCCAAGGTGATCCGACCAAGCCAGAACTAAAGGAAGAATATTTCCACTAAGAACTTCACGTGATTGACTTAATGCTGCATATGATGTAAGATTTCATGTAAATACAAGGTGTCTGATGGATATTTTTTCAGTAGGTCATGTGAAACGTTTTTGAGGCATCTCAAATTGTGAAGGCGTCTCAGGGTTGTGGCAGATATGCCAATTTTAGCAGAAAAAAAAATATTAACTCAGTATTTAAGTCAGTCAGTTATTGGGTGTGAAGTTTTGATTTTTTTTAATAAATTTTGAATGAAAAAGTTGTGACACGTGGTTGTCGAACATTTTAGTCCATCTTTGTGAAGGCAACCCCAAAATTCATCTTTATGTACTCGTTTTTTGAATTAGCACGAGGCTACATGCTAACACTCCACCATTAAATGCTAATACAAAAATGTCAAACACACTAACTAATTCAGTGTAGTTGATGGGCACTGTGTTATTCTTAAAAGATTGTTTTACACTGTGTTCAAAATTGTCACTGTCCTCCAAACTACATGCTGTATGCATGCATCATTTATATGAAAAAAAAAGAAAAATCTTCCCATTACGGCCACATTCCTCCTGAAAATAACGACGGCCATAACAACTGCCACTACCATTTATCTTTAAAGTTGAAACATTTTTTTCCATCTTTCGCTGCTTTTAAATGTGCTCATGACGAAAACACCAACATTGAGCAGTGTTCGTTAAGGACACATGAATGATGTTTGCATGCACACAAATACTCTCTGTACGTATGCAAGTAAGCCTCAAGTCCTTTCACTCCAGTGGAAACTCCCGTGATCTCTGATGTGTTTGCACAGCTACTCTTTCAGTTTTGCGGTGGAATTCAGACGGACTGCACTGGTTGCCACAGGAAGTTGGTATAAAAATAAATGGCTAAGTGATTGAGGAATGTAGTATACATTTATATGTGTACACATACTCACACTACAGAGGTCGAGAACGGCCAACGATTTTTCTTTTTTTTTTTTTTTTACACACTGTTATCTCATGATGAGGCTTATTATCTCATTATTTTGATATAACAAAGGTTGTTTTCTCATGATAATGAACAAATTAATAATGTGTTCATCTGGATTTCAACCAACAAGAGCTGCCACGAACGTCTTCCGTAGCCGGCTGTAGCTGTAGCCTACCAGGAAGTTACACACCACGTTAGTTTGTTTACTTTTTTTAGGGGCTTCCAGTTAGCAGATTAGAGGCTGACAAACTCCCATCTATCCAGCTGCTTCAGCTAAGGTAACGTAAAAGTAGGCTAACGTTAACTTAGCAATGTAATGTGAAACGTAATTAAACGTTTATTAGTTCATTAGTTAATATTACGGAACACATTATTAATAATTTGTTATCATGAAAAAACAATCCTCGTTATTAGGAGATGATGAAAGAAATTCATTCGTTATCACGAGAAAACAACCTTTGTTATATTGAGATAACTAGATAATAAGTCATTATCACAAGATAACAGTGCATAAAAAAGAAAAATCCATGACCGTTCTTGGTTTCCGTATAACACACACAAAAACATATATATGAGTAAAAAGTTTGGCTGTGTTTTTAGTCATCATTGTTTGCATGCTAGCTATGTAACATATAGAGTGCATCAACAGAGGCCACCATTGTGGCTATGCTGCTCCTCACTTTCCAACAACACTCTCGTTCGTCTTCTGACTTTTTTTTTTTTAAGCATGAGCAGACTCACAACACCAACAGAAATCTTAGTATGGTATATATACAGAGTTCATTATATGATGACCCAGCTCTGCTAATGCAGTGATTCTTTCTTTTTGGGTTAGGACTCCCACCAAAAAAAAAAAAAAAGGTTGGTGATTGTTTGCTCTGTTTTGTTTTTGAGGCCTCACCCCCTGGTTAAGAAACATGTGCTAATGGATTCTGATGTGCAGTTGTGGCCAAATTATCATCTCCTAATATGCACAACAAAAAGCACAATTCTAAAAGAGGGAAGTTCATTCGATGGGAAATTAAGATGGAGCTGGCTGAGTAACAGATTCACTGGTGAGCCACAAACAGCACATTAACACAGCGTGTCTGAAGTTTAAATTAGAGACATGACGTGCGGGTCTGAACCTGTTTACAGCTGTAAATAATGGAGTGGACAGTAAGTACAGCGAAGGGGGTCAGAAAGCTTTCACTTACGTGTCGTGTAATTTGTACCTGAACTTGATCTCGGGCTGTCACTTCCCTCTATGTTAGGATGGCTCTAATGGAACAGAATGTCAGCCGCTGTGACTTTTCTGCAGACGCAGGGCCACGCGGCTCATTTCACAGGGAGAATGTTTCCACGGGAGCCAAATTAACCACGCAACCCGCTGAACCTGTCTGACTGCATGATTGACATTGACCAATAAAACAAAACCTGCTGTGTCAGTGAGAAACAACAAGACCGCAGAGCGCCAATGCGGTGTTGTCACATCGTCACTGGAGGCCTTCTGAGGCACACAAGAGCACAGTCTTGACTTGTCTTCGCTCCATCACACTGTATCACCATCACAACGCAAATAAATATGAAAGCTGGAGGTGGAGGTGGAGAAGAAAGGAAGCACTAGAAACTCGGGGGAAGTTCTCTTCAGGAGTTATATTTACACTGAGTGCAGCATAGTGGGAGCTCAGTAGACAAATACTCTCACATCTTAATTTTTCAATTAGCATGGCTCTTGTTCTCTAAACATATGCAAACACAGCGGGGCATCTATTAAAATGCAACTCTAGTGTTGAGCCTAATTAGAGTAAATTGGTTGGCTTGTATTCGGAGGAATTTGAATGCAGCTCGCTATTCATGTTTCACTGCGTGTTTCGCCCCAACAAACAAACTGGCACCGGCTCGCCTCATGCATATGTTGAGCAGAAATCGCAGCCTTGGCGGGTTGAGTGAGATGTAGTGTGTGCATGACACAGTGTGTGTCTAAATGCGTGCTGCGTGTTGTCTTTTCTGCAAAATAAATCGGTATATGCCAAATATTTTCACACAGTCTGCAGAAATCACATTACTGTACCATCATGGAGTCTCTTTATTGTGCGTCCTGATTGCTTAATAATGCATTTGTACAGGGAATTGCGTTTTTAATGTGATATTTCCTTTTATTATCTGATGCTCTACATTTGCTTTTTGGCTTCATTATCGCTTCATAGAGGGAACTAAGTCAAACTAATAAAATGTTGCTGACTTTGTCCCGGTGATGTTTTATTAGGAGCGGATCTCCAGTGTTTTTGCCAACGTCATTGGAACATTGGAGAGGCTTACAGTACAGCAGGCAGCAGGCCAAATGGACCCTGTGCAATGTAAAGGATAATTTGTGCTGGATGCTCTCTGCGTGGCCGGGGTAAACAGCTGCCTCCACAGCGAGGAGGAGAGGACCATGTCTCAGCCCGCTGCATGAGAACCTAATCCCGAGTGTGTGAGGACAGCGAGCTGTGCGAGCACTGTGTTAGACATTAACTCACGTTTGGCCTCAGTTGTGCGCAGCCCCATATTTTTGGCTTGGGGTAATCAGGTTTGTCATTCGAAGTGCATTTTTTATTTGTGATGCAATGGACCAGATGGCAGATGAAATGACTCTGAGAGCCGATGAGAAAGACAAAGGGAGAGTAAACACTGCAGAGGAGAGCTCTACGTGGGCGAGAGGAGGTAAGATAATGTGACTCAGGTCTGTGGAGAAAATCTGAGCATCACTATTGAATCACCGTGCTTCTTGTAAAGCTTTGTTATGATTGTGTGCAACAGTCATCCTTCCTGTCTGCGGCAATTTCACAACTTAGTAACCGCTTTCCTGTGCTTTACTTGAGAAATCTGAAAAGTTGCAGTTTCAGAAAGATTCACCCCCCCCCCCCAACAAATCATGTCTCGTCAGCCGCCTGCCTCCATGCATTCTTTAAGCTGTGTCGATGATTTCTGTTCCGCAGTTCTGATGCGTTGCAAATCCAAGTTTGCACTCTGATTTTTAAAACATGAAGCGAAATTATCGTCAGATCCACCGCACCGGCGCCTAATGAGTGAGCGTGGCTCTGCCGAAACACTGGAACAAAACCTGAAAAATGCATAGTATGCCTGCAGGCCTTATTTCTCTATCAGCTAATGGTCATGGGCATGGACCAGCTTTACTTCTTACTTAATTCATTAGATAACCTGGGAGCATTGCGCTGCTTCTCAGCTCAAACAGACACCCAGACAGCAGCACAGATTTGAAAGTTCGTTTTAACTTCAAAAACCCAATCCCTGCCTTCATTTCTCATTCAATCAATTACAAATGACAGTTAAAAACACGGACAGCCCTCATAAGACACAAGAGGAAAACACAATCTGACAAAAAGGTGATAGCAGTGGGAAACCATGCTATGTATTCAGTAAACTTGTTTTTTTTTTCATACTTCAAAAACAGGGAATAAAATCTCAAAAATGGTCAATACAGCCCTGAGCAACGTCCATTTGTATCTCTCCGGCAAAAATGTAGGTAAGACAACAAACGCAGTTTATTGGACTTTCAAAACTGTTTCCAGACTGTGAATAAATCATTGTACATTAAATGTTAAATAATACAGAGAAAGGTACGGTGAATAATTCATTTCGAATAGGTGGTGAAAAAATAAACAGTCTGCAGCCAGCGCAATTATTCATTAATATCTATTTAAATCAGATGTTAACAAACAGATCTATTCCCGCTTTTCATGGCAGCGATTTCACATCTCGTTGTCTGATTTTCTGGAAATCAGACCAACACAGATTGTACGTTTTGCAGGGTGAACGGTTTCACTTTTCATCAACCGTTTCAGGAGCTAGAGACATGACACCACTGAAAGATGGAACGTGTACCATTTCTCCATGAAAATGGAGATTTTATATATTTTGTTGAGTTGTGCACATTAATCCAAATGTTTCTGGCAACGTTCAAACCCAGGGAAAATGCGTAATTTTTTCCGAGATAATGATGCCTTTCGTCTATCTGTCACTAGTACTTCTGGGAGAGAGTCTAAGAGTGAGAGAGGAAGTCGGTGACAAAACACAAACTAATAAAACTCTAAAACATTACCTCCTTGGCAGACATTTTCCTTTGTGTCGCATAGTTAGATTTATATCAGCATTGGTGATGAACAGCGAAGACAACGACTCCCATGATCACCCTGCTACTTGCGTCATTTGTTTTGTGGAAAGACCCTTCATCAGAAACCAGACGACACATTTTGGTAATTACACATCGTGAAACTTAACAAGCTTCAGTGATCTGTGTGTCTATGTAGTGTCTATCAGAGTAAGGATCTCATAGATCAGGTGATAGTGGAGAGTTGTTAAGTTTGTGTCAGTAATTTCCAAGTAATGAATCTTCCAGACTGATAACTCTCAAGGGTTACTACCACTACTTAGGCCAAAAGAAATTGAAACTAATTTGCAGAATGTATAAATAAAACAGTTACCAATAAACTGTATATCTTACCAGTAGCGACTTTTATATGTTGCAGATATGAATCCTGTGAGGTTTATAAGACATGTCCTGTCATTTCCAGTGATTCCGTATCATGTCCTGCGGTACTGACTTGTGTCATTCCGCGTCATATCGATTCTTTCATATCTTGTCACATCATAATGTGTCATGGCCGACTGTGTAGTTTTGTATCATACCCTGTCATTTCGTATTGTGTCATATCCTTCTTAACGTATCATATTGTGTCATTGTTTCTTGCCCTTTTTACATCGATTAGGGTTATATCACATCGTGTCGTGTCATTCGTATTGATCACTATCATATTGTACCGTGTTATGTCCTTAATATTAATTTGTGTTGTATCATGTTGTGTCATGTTCCAATGTACTGATTTGTTTTGTATCATTTTGGTATCCTGTTTTGTCGTGTCCCATGGCATTCATGAGTGTCAGATTTTTTTCTTATTGTGACTTCACCCATTGTGTAAATTTGTGTTGTGGTCATGTCCAGTTGTATAGATTTAAATTGTGTCCTCTTGCATCATGTATCAGGGTGTATTGCGACGGTTCGTATCACAACAGCAGCTATAGTGCAGAATTATCAGCAACTCTGGCCACTTTAACTAGGGACCAATATGCACTTCCACCAACGTATGCTGCGGTTATGGTCTTTAAATACTCAAGTCATACTCCTCAAATAATCAAATTGTTCCTGTCGCTCAATTTTGTGTGTTCACTCTTTTAACATTTCCTCTCTTGGGCAGAAAGGACACAAAATGAAGCTGGAGCCAGTGACTGGAGACTCGGTGCGCCTGCAGAAACTGAGCCTGGCGAGACGAGCAGAGACACGGACGCTCAGCAGCCGAGAGAGTGCGACATCCCTTCATCCCCTCTGTTCTCTTCGAAGACGTACCAAAGAAGATCTTCCTCTGCATCCTCCTCCACCACAGACTCCCTGTCTTCTCAGCAGAGCAACGTGGGAGGTTAGTGACACCAGCACACCACCCGTCTGATGACCCCTCGCTGCACACACAGCTGTTGTCGTCTGCTGCCAAGATAAACACACCCTGAAATAATATAAAGGAAAAATATCTTGTATTGAGTCCTCAGTAAAAGTGTTATGGAATTAATTTTTCCTTCATAGCTTTTCTACTGATGACATAAATGATGATTAATATGCAGCATAATAATGCCACAGAACACAGACAGAATAAAAAATTTGACAAATTGCAAGCTTTATGCCTCACCATGCTGTGAGAATGCTTAAATACAGTTCATATAATCAATTATGTAAATGTGTGAATAATTCACAGACTGAAACTACAGCAAAAACAGAGGAAGACTAATGCAAAAAAAAACGCCAACCAAAGTAGACTTGCTACTGTAGATGCAGCCACATAAGTGATTACACCACAGACTGTATATGTTCTTATGCTCTTTTATGAAATGAATTATCAAATAAACCCATAATATAATAATGATAACTCATTTGGATTAAGGGAATAGTTACACATGTTAGGGAATACTCTTGTTTGCTTTATTTCCAAGACATTGGTACATTGATGTTAGTCCCTTGAAGGTACATTAAACAGGAGTTTGTGTCAGGATGTAGTTTGCGTACCTTACCATCAAGACTGGAAGCAGTGGGGTACATGCAAATATCTTTAGCATTAAAACGTGGACAGATGTATCGTCTTATTTTGGCGCTGCATCCATCTTGATCCAGGTGCAGATTAAAAGGTGCTAAATTCTTTGCAGCACAAGCGATAGGGACTTTTCCTACGACTTTCTTGGGTGAGTAACTGCCTGTTCATGGTCAGTGTCATTTGATGATCTCATGCTTTATAGCACCCATGGGGCCACCTTTTGGCAAAGGCTACTGGGAAGACATATTGCACTGCACATTGTTTCACTGCAACCACAACACAACTTAGAAACGCTCTTGGCAAAGTATACAGAAGAGACTTCTGGTAATTGATTATGTCTCCAAACAGCTTTCTTGTTTGTCTCTCTGTAAGGGATCAAGGCCTGATTTCTTAAATTATGCATGTGCAAAGGAAGGAAACGAGGCTTTTAAAATGTTACAAGATGTAAGTGAAGAGTAGCTCAGATGATTTATGTCCCAAGATATGGTTTAAAGACATTTCATCACACATCATCTCAAAGAGGTCAATGCAAATGTGTGAAGAGGAGGGGCATCTTTTTAAGCGACAAAAGCAAAATGATTTTGCTGACTTTAATGTCCAATAAATACAATGACGCAAAGCACTTTTTAAATGTCCCTCCTGACAATGTGTTTCTCCTTCAGTTGACTGTGCAGGAATTGTCCTGAAATGTCTCTTCTGTCGGTTCTACGATTTGTTCCTCATGCTTCCCGAATCCTGTGAGAGAGTTGCCAAACGCTGCTGCCCCGATTACAAACAAGTCATGGAGTCTACACCAAGCAGTAATGAAGACTCTTGCCTGGACTGGGACTGTGGTCTGCTCAGCTCCTGTCAAGATACAAGTGAATGCCTGGAGCTGGCTATGGAGCTTTCTGAGATATGCTATCACTAGCAAGAAATCCATACTAATCTACAAACATGATGAGAAAATGGTTGGACAATCAAAGATCAGACTGTCCAATGCATCCTCATACTTAAACGACTGAATAGGACAATTGCCAGTGACCCCTCAAAACAAAATATATTGCCATTCCCAAAACAACATGACTGTTGCCGTGTACCAGCGGCAGGCATACTGGAACCAGTTTGGTTGGGTTTAGGATAGAAAACTACTTTGTAGGCGTTAGGAAGAGACTGTTGTTTGGGATCAAATACATACATTACTTAACATATGTATGTATGTAATTAGTGGATATAGCCACTGTGACGGTACCCATAGGTTTCTGATGAGCCAGTGTGAAGCTCAGATTGTGTGGGAAAATTTCCATTTGGCAGTTCCTGATTCACCCCAACAGCTGGCTAATCAGAGGAGCAAAGAGGTGAAGCAGGTGTAGAGCTTGAAGCTACAAAGCTAGCTAAGGCTAACAAGCTATCTATGGTCACACATAAAGAAAAGTGATTTTAATCTCACATCATCTTTTTGACTTTGACCGCAGAATCATTGTGTTTATTCGACACAATGTTGAATTATTTGCCCTCCGTTCTGCAGTTTAAGTGTGCTCGCTGCTACCGAGGTTGAGAGGTGAGATTGAAAATAAATCAACTTTATGATCCCAAAAGTTTAAAACAAACTTTGTGCTCTCCTTGACTCTGGATTCTTATCCTCCAGCCAAGCTCCAGGCTCTGTCCACAGCTCTCCCATAGCCCAGAAGACAGCTAGCTGTTACCTTAGTCAAGCGTAAATTTAAGTAATTCAATTTAAACAAGTGAGCTTTATAAAGGACCATTGCCTATACAGTTATCATGATGGAGAAAATTAGCTATAGACACCAAAACTGTTACGTGCTCCAGGCTCCAGACATGGCAATCCTCAAGTGGCTATTTGAGAGAGTTTTATGCTTTTTGGTACGTCTGCCTTCACTTTCTTGTTTAGCGCTGGAAGTTGCTGCTTTGTATGTAACTATTAACTGCATTGCAAAGTTAAAATAAGTCACTGTTGTCTTTTGTTTTCCCAGAAGACATTAATAGCAGTCCTGGGTGAAAGTCCTGCATCTGTTCTAACCATCCGCCCTGCCTCTTCCTATCGCAGTCTTGGTTGCTCGTTATACCAAATCATCTGACTTCCTCCTTGAATGTAAATCCAAGTCGTAATAAGCTGCTTACCAGACTCGACCTATGTGGTCATTTTAACTGATGAGGACAGGTTGGACTGTCGCATGTGAAATGAATTGAAGTGATTTGCAAGGGCTAAAACACAAATAAATACAAAGACCATAAAATTAAACTGAAATATGCAACATTTGTGATATTGAATTAAAAATTGAATACATTATATGCGATACATTATTATCAGTGTATGCATGTCTCCTTGTGTTATATATTTCTCGAAAATAAAGTGTGAATCAGTTCAGACTGAAGATTTTATGCAGCTTAAAGGACTGATAGTTGATAACTGATTGATGCAAACCATCCTAGTAAATAAATGTTTCTTTATCTCTGACCTCCTCGTTCTTGGTTGTTGCAAACACTCGCATCACAGCTTTAAGAGACACCATCTATTGTAGATACTGAATGAATGAATACCTTAACAGTCTGACTAATGTAGCGTCCTGAATTTCAATTGTACAGTACCAAATCACTATGCAACAAGGGAGCACTGTCATCACAAACAATACACTGGCCTTGAGGCCTGCGAATTCCATCGCTGCGCTGTTGATACACACACTGACACACCAACAAGCACTCCAGCTACAACATGATAGTCTTTCTGAAGTGTGGAAAAAAAAGATCTTGAAGCCTGTCCCCTGTTGAGCGTGTCTATTTCAGTTCAAGTGCCACTGGAAACACAGGAGCTGTTGGATATGGCATTTGTAGGACACTCGTCCTTGTCGCTCCCCTCGACCTCTGTTCTCAAAGACAGTTCCCTCAAGTGGTAGATCACTGTTTGGATCACTTCAGTCTGAAATATGTCCTTGTCACATAATGGGAAATGGCGCTGCTATGTCAGTGTGAGAACAGCATACAGGACAACATTGTTCTTGAGCATCATCTGTTTCCCAGAGAGGTCAGTGTGAGAGCTGAGGCGCACAACACAGTGTTACAGGATTATCTTCAATTACCAAACATTTGTTTTCTGCTATTACATATGAAGACCAAGAGAGGAATCTGACTCTACAAACAAGGAGACTATTATAGCGCAGTTGCGAGGAGCACTCCTGCTGTTACAGTTACGCACTGTGATGATAATGCTGTACTGGAGCAGTCCAGAGACACGCTGTATGAAAGCCTGCTATGCTATGGAAATGCACTTTTATGTATAAAACAGATACATTGTGAGTTATCGCTCATTTGTTTTCACTCTGTAGCACAGAAATATGTTCCTGCTCAATAACTACAGTGTCCATGCACCAATTGAAGATTGCATGTTTAGCACTGAAAAAGAAAGGGTTGTGCTGTACTGCAGCAGAGGAGTTAATTAGCAGCCAGTATCAGTGCTCCTTCCCTTTGATTTCACTGTATTTCTGAGGTCTTAATTATGTGTTTCACCTAATTATTTAGTGTTTGAAAATGACATAAAGGCAACCACTGGCTTCCATTTTCTCTATAAACAACCTATGTGCAGTGTGTCATGTCAAGTATGTAACAGTTAGTATTATACATCGTATTTCTAAAGTGAGTTTCATGTCGGGGTCTCATTAAAAACAGTTTACAGAGACCAAACAACACCAAAAGTTGTGACTTTCGAAACGGACCATACATTCACAACACTGTGTGACCCTACATGGCTTTTTTTTATTCAGAGTAAACTACATAAGGTTTAAAATGAAGCAAAAGATAATTGTCAAAGCTGATAGTTTAAGCGGGTTAAAACAGAAGCAGTGACCTCTACTGGCCATATTTATTATGATGGGTGCAAAGAGGGAAGTCAGGCACGGTTGCGATTGTTTCGAAACTAACATAACATACTGCACTACGGTCACATTCATACGCTACTTAAGTCATGCGATTTTGGGAGTCATTATATCAGCAAGGTATGAGGACATGTTGACCAACTTATTTGAAAGAGCACTGAATTAAAATTAAGATAATTATGTGAATTTGTTCAATTTGTTTCCGTCCAGATTTCCAAAGTAAAATAAATAGCTCACTAATCCTAACCCTAACCCTAAGATCACAGGGTTACACTGAGGATGACAGAAAAGAGGTATGTTTTGTGCATGAATAGGCCTAGTGAAATTTTGGGAGGGCAAAAAAACATGACAGCGACATATCCATTACTGGTGCAAGTTAGCCAGTTAACATCAC
Source organism: Acanthopagrus latus (assembly GCF_904848185.1). Classification (NCBI taxonomy): domain Eukaryota; kingdom Metazoa; phylum Chordata; class Actinopteri; order Spariformes; family Sparidae; genus Acanthopagrus; species Acanthopagrus latus. The sequence continues at coordinate 26,938,243 of NC_051044.1, read as the reverse complement.
TGCTAACTAACATATGGAAGGGAGCGTGACACGTGATCACCACTTTATCTGTGTTTTCAGGCAACAAACAGACTTCACAAGAAGAAAAAAAAATATAATACATCCTCTCTGAAATTGCATCAGTCACAAAAAATTACAAGGACAGATTGTGAGCATTTAAGAGTAACTGTTATTTCTCAGCCTTTTTCTACATGCCAAAAGTTCACAATTAAGGAAGTCTTCCATTACACAATGTCTGTTACTATCTGTTGAACATGTTGGTTTATCTATGATGACATAGGAGATGAAGGAAATTGAATCGAAATTTAGATGAAAGGTCAGGTGCTACTCACAACTTAAGATCATATATGACAGCAGCATGTAGAGGACTATACAAACATTTTGTCCTATTTGTTATGTAGTTGATTACAGTATGTTTCTTCATGTTTTTTACACGGTCTGTATGTCGAGGCGGTAACCTTGAATGTGGGAATGTATTAATATTCTGTATTAACATGACATATTTGTCAGTACTGGCCTGAGAAATGGATCCAGTCACATTTAAGTAATATTTTGCATATGCAGTATTTTCTAATAGAGGCTGAAGGTTGTTGGACAGGTCAAATTAAAACCAGGCTCGAGCAGCTGCAGAGATGATAATCCAAATCCTCCATCTTTTAATTATCATACTTTGATCAGTTGTGTGGAAAGTTGCAATTTAGTCACACAGCACAAACGAGGATTAGTCTGCATTCATCAGGAAATGATCAGCGACTCTGAGAGAGGCCGTTTCAGTTCTGTTATTTTATGAAAACCAGACTGAAATACTTTGGAAATGCTCCACATTCATGGAATTCAAAGCCTTTAAACATTGCCCACAGTTTATATTTACTCTAAAGCTTGCGGAGTACACAAAGGAAGCAGGAGAGGGAATGGAGAATTGTCTCGCTTTATCGTTAATCTATCCCTACTGAATATCTGACAAGGTAACTTTTGATGTACTGTGTTCTGTTTTAAATGTATTGTAAGAAGTTAATGAAAACTGTTGTGTGTGCACATGTATTTTTACATAGCATTAGTCCTCTTACAGTGTATGAATTAGGCTCTAACTGTGACAATGTTAGACCTCCTGAAAGCGGCACAGGAGCTCAGACAGCACTGCACACACTAGAAAAAAATAAACGTAGATTCTGCACATGCTGTGCAAAATTGCATGTTGCGGGTTACATCTACAGGGAACACTGCTTGTGACCAATTTTCTCATTACCTGGTGCAGCACAATTACAAAGCTGAGTGCTCTGGCTGATACTGCTCCATAAAACCTATTGGAGGTCCTTTGTGGTTTTTCGAACATAAAGTGTGTCTGCATAAACAGATGCCAGTTTTAAAGCGAAAACATCTGCACATCTTAAACTGGCTGGATCTCTTTCAAATTACCTGATGGCTTTGGGAGCAGCGCGGGGCTTCAGGAACTCTAATGTTTTTTAATAACATCCAAATGGCCTGTCCTTTACTGGCCAGGTTCAAATGCTGTCCCATCCCGGGCCCGAGCGGATGTGGACAAGGTCAGGTGGTTTTCACTGCTGCACAACACATGCATGCACCTTAATGGTTGCTCAGAGGATAGTGTTAGCCCATTAGCTCGCCTATACTACGCTCCGCCAGTTTTCGGCTTAATTCAAAACACTTGTGCGGCGGGTCAAAAAGAAACCGTAATGCTGAAGTGATTAAATGTGAAATGTGTTGTTGCAAGCGAAAAAACACTTGAAAACGCCGCACGCCGCTCCGCTGTTGTGTTTAGCGACACAAGACTCGCATTAACAAAGTGATCTAATCGCGTGCTGCTTCACCATGTTTACATGCATCTCTGCTCACTAATCGGATATGAGGTTTCTTCAGAGTTCAGGCCCTGATCGCTTCATTAGTGTGAAGCTGCTCTTCCTCCAGAGCACACAGCACTAATACTGTCTCCCTTCAGACACAGCGCTGCAGCCCGGAGTGGCCTCCCGAGGAAGCAGCACCATTAAATATTAATGCCATGTGTTTAGAGGGTTTTTCATTTCAAACAGCGGGTTTGTCAGCATCTTATGTAGTGTTCCTCAAGATTAGGTCCATGTGGAAAATGGGGTCCCGAAGCTTTGTGTAGCGTCGTGCCTGCAGAATAATTTAGGCCTGTTTTTCTAATGGTCTTTCTGTGTTAATATTGCCAACATTTTCACTGTGATTTTCCTTAAGTAAATGGAGCATTTTTAAGTGGGCGAGAGTACTGCTTTCTGTATCTCGCGGCGCGCAATGTAGCTGTCACGAGGTGAGGAATGTTTGGGCGCATTTAAGTTGACGTCACTTCAAATATTGGACGCACGTGTTTCTCGCAAGGCCCCCTCTGCAGCTACACCCATGGTGCAGAACGCTGTGGAAGTGTGACATCCAAGAAAATAGCATTCGGCTTGACCAAATTAAGACATTCGAAAACCTTTAAAATCTCAGTTGCGTCGGCATCATTTCAAGCTGTAGCATTCGCTGTCATTGCCGGACTACCAATCTCCATCTCTGACTGCAGCAGGACATGTCTCAATTTACGAAAAAATCTGTCAAGAATTTTGTCATCTGTCCTCATTTTTTTGTCATTTGTTCTATTGTCCTAGTTTACATGCCAATTTCACAATTACCCCCTCAAATGAACCTGACCTCACTCTCATATAGGGAAGCAGTGTGTGTGAGCATCATCCTCAATTAGGTCAGGGGCGTTAATAGTACAGTGGAAAGCGAACACTCCCCGCAACATCCTCCAGGAATTGTGCCTGACACTACTGACTCTCTTGAATCTATATTTGGGCCACGCGCGTGGATGTGTGTCACCCAAGACTACTCGCCTAATCTCCGCCAGAGAAAAAGTAAAGTGAGTTGTGTGCCCATGGGCGGAGATTGTCAAGGCACAAAGGGAGCTCCCAGCAGGCACGGCGAAAAACCAGGCCCTGGGCAGGTTTTTATGATACCTTTCAATCAGCGGATGATTCCCAGCTGAAATGACAGGTGATTTGACTCACTCTCCAATTAATGACCTCATTTTAACAATTAAGAGCAGAGGAGGAGGAAGGGGAAAGCCCCGCGAAAAGACAGCGAACAGGGCCGGGGGGCGAGTTTTGATGCCTTGATAGTACAAGGTGTAATCTCACCATGCCGAACGTGACTGGAGCCCGTCGTCCCGGCTCAGGTGACCTCTCCCTCCTTTTAACCAGGTGGCATCCTGCAGGGAGAGCACACTTTGTCGGGGAGCTGGCGAGGGGACGGGAGGGTGGGAGGAGGAGGAGGGTGTGGCTCGGATAAGGCGAAGGGGTGACAGGAGGGTGGCAAGGGGATGATGGAGTGCATCAAGCTGTGCGTGCCCCCCCTTCCACCCTCTCTTGCCCCCACCCCCCACAGCATAGAGGAAATTAAAGAGCTGTGTAGCAGGAGGAGAAGAGGGGAGGAGGGTGGTGATTTAGAGCGTGGCGCAGGGGGATGGGGACCCGGCGCATTGGAGTTAATTACTGAATAATGAGGAACAATTTATTGTGTTCTTGTTAGAGACATCAAAATGCTGCTGGATACTGCCTATAGAGAAGTGCATGCCTCTCTCACTCCTCGTGCATCGGTTAAAGTGGGGTGTTTAACTCGGGGCCATTAAAAGGCCCCCGCCTTGCTTTGCCTTACCTTATAAAGTGGGGGTGTTGCAGGTCTTCTGGGCTGATGAGGGGACTTATCACATTACACTTAAATACTTCCACTTTTCTCCAGGCCCTGTGGGTTTATGCTAAAACCTAATGAGAGCTACATTGACTCAGGCTTGTGCTGACGTGTAAGTTATAATTGACTGTTCACTACCCTACACCTGTACACACTTTCCATTGTCTCTGTTCATTTACAACGATAATGGTGACGGATATACCGCTCAATATTCATTCACATTTTTTGAAACAATGGTCTCTCGATTGAAACTGTTGATTTTGCAGACGCTGACAACCGTTGCTGGCAGATTTTGGAAGCACGCAAGCGAGCAAATTCAGCTAACGTCGGACACTCAGCCTCTCTTGACTTTTAAGTCCTCCAGTAGACCTGTGATAATCCAGGCAAAGGATACTGAACATGGTGCTGAAAGACTGAAGGCAAATCCACCAAATCAGTCACCTCACCGAGCAGCTGATAATCCTTGTGGATGACATGGAAGTGAAGAAATGGCATCTTGCATCGCAGTGTGGCTGGTTAGTCCCAGTATGTTTAGTAAGGTCAGGGAAGATCTAAGATAAGACTCATATGTACTTCTAACTTAAACCAGTTTGGCTGCTTATGTATTACACATTTCCCTTTTTGTTGTTAAGCAAGGGTAACGCTATCATCAGTAACATTGGCCATTGAGCAAAGTGTTAGGGCAAGCTAGCTAATGTTACATTTGCGCAGGACAGTCCCGCATTTAGACATATTTCATGTTGCTTACTGTTCCTTTAATATCAGTGCAGAGTGGCAGGGTAGCACACATTTCTAATGTTAACCTGTGAAGCACCACTAGTGGTAATGATGATACTTTTCTTTTCTCTGGGATGACGTGATTGATAACATGACGTTGTGGCGAATTGCCAGCGTCCATGCTTTTCTATCTCCATCAGATCACGACAACACCAGGATTACCACTGTAATGTGAGCAAAATCCCCACAGCTAAAGACATCTTAAAGGGGCTCTATGTAATAATTTGTAGCAATTTCATATTAATCACTTTCCTATTGACCATATGTGAGCAGATTGTAACATGATGTGAAAAATGAGACCTCCCCCGTCTCCTATAAAAGCCTGTGGACAGGTTGTTTAACGCTGCCCGGCTGTTGATTTCTTTGTGACGACTCGGATCGGATCTTCCACGACAGTCCACATGATGTGACTTTATGCACGTTCTAGGTTGCCTCGTCTCAGTGCCTGAGTAGCAAACGCCAGATTAGAAATCCAATCCGCAAAAATAAACTAATGACCGGCTTCCACCAAAACAGGGAAGTTCCACAGAGCCTCTTTAATGGAAATGTCAGGTTAGTTAGCTAGTTACCCGGACATGCTAACAATTGCAGCTCGCTGTACAGCAGATAAACTTTTGCTCCTTTTCGGTTTGGAAAGACGAAAAAAAACCACCACCTCTCAATCCCCCTGAATGCCTGGTATCGATCTTATTAAAGCCCGATGAGCACCATGCAGCTTTGTCATGGAGATGTCCAAAGCTTGACAGGCTCACCGTGCCTAGTTTTGGTTGAAAAGCTATGACTGGATGATTGCTGTTTTGATTGGGGTTTAGTGAAGGGTCAATTGTTTCCCATTTTACCGTCCCACTGGTGTAAACCATCTAACTGGAAAGCCATTCTTGCCGTGCAGACGCTTCCTCCGTGTCACCCCCAGAGGATGTCATGTTCACAGTTATGGAATCCACATGTACACGGCAGGTTGTAGGTATGCTTTCATGCCGGAGGAATTTCCTGCCAATAATTCTTTCATTATCACTGTAAACATGACACTTCCTCCACAATGTTTACCGTGGTTTTTGTAAAAAGCCTGCCTGAGCATAACTTTACTCATATGGCAGCAAAGTGAAAAAAAGCAACACCGAATGCAACTTGACTTCATTCTCCGCCAGAGAAAGACCAACTCTCTCCTGTCTTAACAGCAAAGTGTCAGACTTGCTATCAGTCCTTAGCCGAGTGTGAAGTATCCCAACTCTTTGATGTGTTAAATATGAAATCTGACCATAGAACAAAGCAGCTGTCAGCAACCAGCACGTGTCAAAAGCAATCCACGCCAATTATTATTGAGTTTCTGTCATGCATGCATCTGCTGTGCAGACACTGAGGTGTGTTACAGTACCGCGGTGCTAACAAAGACTTCAGACAGTTTTCAAAAATAAACATCACAGGCTTCACTTGTCTTCATCAAAAGGCTGCTGATGATCGTCTGCAAATACAGTCCAAGATGCACCCTTTGTCCAGAACGCTTGGAGAAAAGGTTAAATGATTCGCTGCAACACAGTCGGGAGTGTCAGTCCCGACGCTGTACTGTGACCTCGAGAATATGACTTTAACTTTGTCAAAGGTTCTCCGCATTAACAGCAACACAATCACTGGATCACAAATCACACACTGTAAGTTATGAGAGTTACATGCTGTGTCTCTCATGACATTGAGGGGGGAAAGTGAGAAGGTGCTTGCTGAGTGTGTAGCCATGCTGTGTTGCCCAAATAGATACGTTCCATCGGAGAGTGATGCAGCCTTCGGAATGATCCCGCTAGACAGATGAGTGCTACTTGAATGTTAATGAGGGCTCCTTTAGACACGCATAAATTAAATGATTAGATGTCTGCAATCATGCAAGGTCCTTAGGTGTCCCCTATTTATGGCATTTGAAATGTAGCTGCCTTTATTTACGACATGTCTCCCCTGCACAGGCTTCGCCACCTGAGCAGCCTAACGCTTTCAAAAGACGAGTTTTTTAATGACCTGCAAATGAATCACTCTGGCAGAATCGTAAGAGAAGCGGAGCCCTCCCCCTTTTTGAAAAACAAAAAAGGGAAATTGTGCCATCCACTGAAAACAGCTCGCAAGATGTCTGGGATGAAAGCGGCGCTCCGCAGGAAGTGAGGGGACGCAGTAAAACATATTTGTTTCAGAGATGCTGCTTACCGAAAGGTACACTGCCGAGCCCTCGGAGAGGGCCTCAGAGGACGGCACGGTCTCTGAACGCAGTCACCTAACAATGAATCTTCCTGCCGCCCGGTTCACAAGCTCTTCATTGTCGTTTTCCAGTCGCAACAACAGCTATTTTCATCTTCATGATTGCATTAATTACAGCATAACTCACGTCTCCTGGCTCCGCTCATGTTTTCCCCACAGAAAACAGCATGTCAAGGCTTCAGCAAAGGAAGGCAACAGTACATATACCCACTTGGCACTTCATTAATCAACACGAGGAAACAGAATGGCTTGACACTTATCTAGCACGCAATGAATCTACTACTGTATTGTGTTTTCTCTCATTCAATGCAGAGGATCTTAACGAGATTTAAGGCTGCATTTTCATTAATGCAATGATCAAAGAGATGCGGCCACAGATACCCAGATATGTAGACATAAGGCTTCATGATGGACAGACGGCAAGTGACTGCTTTTCTATTGAATCATCAGGCGCATTTTAAAGACTTCTCAGGGTCCCAAGCAGACCCTTGGGTGCACGGGCAGCAATAATGAGAAGCGCCTAAGTTACAGTCATCCACTCTCGGGCCAAAGTGAAGGCTTTTTTTGTGTTTCTGTGGTGAGAGAGAGAGAGAGCGAGAGCGAGGAAGAGAGAGATTTCTCTTAAGATTCTCGCTTTTTTTCCCCCCCCTCTATTTATTAGGGTAATGAATTTCCGACTGCAGTGCCAGTTCCACTGAGCCTGCTTCTCGGCCTAATTCTCTGTAACATTTCCTCATTGCCGCTGGGGAACATTATATGAAGGCAGGGCTTACAATACCATCAATATGCCCAAGACGACAATCGGACGTCTCATAGATATTAATGGAAGTGCAAATTAAATCAAAGTTGGAGTGCAGCTATCGGGGCTATGATCAATGCCTTTTGCACAGTCAGATTTAATATGGGGTTTGTAATTTGAGTATCCAAACAAAATGTGCATCTTAATGGGAAAGATGAAAGTAATCCCACATGGGGAGGAAATAACACATTAGCTGCATTGTAATTAGAGAACTCGGAGTGCAATGTTTCCCCGGTTCAGTATTAATGTGGAATTAAAGCCTGATACATTTACAATGTGGATACAGGATGCGGACACTTGAATTGTTTTTCAGACACCTCTTGAGATGTCATAGGAGGGATCTTTGCAAAACAACAATCATAATCACGTCGGTTGAACAAATTAGCATCAAGCCCATACGAGCGAAGAATACAGTCCAATCCTGCGACTGATAAAGCAGCCGGGACAAATCTGTGTTATTGCAGCCGGCGCAAATAACGAAAGAAAACGCGCAAGGTATGTTTTGATTTAATTACGAAATACTTGATTTGATCATGTAAAAACCTGTGTTTTGAAGCCAAGAAACTTAAAGGGGAGCCCAACAACGAGGGTGTGAAACATGATTTGGGTGAGAAGCTCTTCATGAAGCCTGACTGTGCGAGTCACCGCACAGGCATTCAAACGGAATGCGATCAAAACTGCTGCTTGACAAAGTCTTCACTCTTTTATTTATTGGCAATCCATCTGAGTACACACAGCAGCCAGTTAAAGTCACCCCATGTGAAGTCAGCAGGTAGCATGAGGAGAGCAAACAGCAAAACAGCTTTTCGATGAATAACGCATGAGATAACAAACACAGACAATGATCCAGTGCCTTCAGCGAGTCAAGCACGCACGCACACAGAGCATCGCATGAACAAGAAAGGCTAATTTAATTTGATGCAACCTCTTGTGATCAACATGAAACAGGGCTCGATGGTATGAGATACACCTTTTTGTTTTCTTGCTGAGAGTTACATGAGTAGATCAACAGCACTCTCTTGTCTGCATACCCAATATGAAGCTGGTTCAACCAGTCAGTTAGCTTAGTTGAACAAAAAGTCTGGACGCAGGTGGAGCGTTGTGCAGAGGTAACAAAAAACATCTAAGCACACCTCCAAAGATTATCTCTGATTATCACCTTAAATTTCAGGTCGATGCATGGAAGGTGTACTACCAGCAGGGGGCGGTAAGGACTGAAGTGAAGAATGAACACGGTAAAAACACCCAAAGCGCCCATGTAAGGAAATAGTTATGGAGCGGTCCGATCACATGACTTTGATCCAGGAGATCAAGTTGGAATTGAGCTAGACTGAGCTAGCTGGCTCACGGGAGCTAAAGTTAGCGGCAATACTCTGGTGATATGCTGCCCTCTATTGGCTTGGAGTATGAATTTGACAGCTGGCTTATTCTTACATAGCGTATTTCACCTTTAAAGCTTTGTTTAAGGTCTCTGAAATGCCCTAATAGCTGCAAAATACAGTGACAAGTGCATTTATCTTTTGCAGTGGGGCCGCACAGTAAATCAAAATATAATCCAAATCTTGATATGGCAATATGGCTAAGTGCAGTATCCAAACCGCAAGAATCAGCATTTCTTTTGACACAGGTAAGATGTGTGACAAAACAAGATTGTAACGAAGTACTGCAGTGATGCGGAGAGGCCCTGGTCCACAAGTCTTGCTCCTCCCAGATGACTCCAACAAATGTCAAATCATCTTGATGTGAATTATTTTTTATTTCAGTGAAAATTAAAATTGGGATGCAAAAAAATCATTTCCACTAATCATGAATCATATCACAATTGCATTTGGATTTAGAGACATGTTCTTCAAATGAATGAAGTTAAAAGTTCAAGTTTTACATGTATTTTGAAGCACTGCAACTCTGTTTTTGGCAGAAAATGAGATGTTCCTCCAGGTAATTCGTCAAATTAAAGCTAATCAGGTCATTAAATTTGAAGTTCAGACACTACTACCAGCTGTTATTAGCAGATAAATGTTGACATTTCCCTTTTGCTGTTTCACAAGTCCTCCTACCTCTGATGAAAGCGTCAGTGGCACAGCTCAATTTATAAGGGGGTAACATTTCATCCTCAAACACCTCACTGAGTGGCTAGGTAACAGGACGCTATAATCCATCAATAAAAGTGTATTGATATTGTCAAATGTTAATATGTCATCCATAAACCCTTGGGTCCTCTTGTCAGCGGGACACAGCCTCCTCAGCAACACGTACCGCCTCGCCGTGTTGCTGGCCATCGACCCGGGTCTCCCTGTGAGCGGCTGCTGCTGTAAAACGTTGCATGCCCTGACAGAGCGGAGCATTAATCAAAGTTGATTTTCAGTGTGAGGGCGCAAGTGCCTTTTTTCTGCTGGAGAACTGTTTAGCACAACAGCGCTCCGTACAACAGGGTCCCACTCTTCACTGTAATGGTAGCAAAAGGGGGTCATAAATAATGGATTCAAGATCACTTACACCTCATGAAGCAGGCTACGGCATACGAGGGGATATCACATTTTGCCGCTCAAATTATAGATTTGGCTCTTCTGGCTGCAATTGTAAAGGAAAACAAGACCCTCTCCAAGAGGGCTTCGAAAAGAGTTAAATATGGCGCAAAACACGACGGCAAAACAACAGTTTAGGCACTGTCGCTGGATGATGATAGCTGGAAGCAGGAGGACTGTGGGTAAAAGAACGTCGGATGTTCATTTGCATCCCCTCTGGCAGGCTTGGGGAGCGAACAATCGCTTTTATTTGCAGTGGGTGTCGAAACTACGTACAGTGTGTGTCCCAACTTCCCCTTTACTCTCCTTGGACAAAAATACGAATGAAAAACAGCAGAAATCCTTTTTTTCTTCGGTGAAGATTTGGTCCGTAGATGCTAATGGACACTCCCCTTTATCATCTCGTGTTACTGATTCATATTTGCTCTTCATTGTCTCTGCACTTTAAATGACTACTCCAATCTCCCCTTTGAAAAATGACAGATATAATTACATTTCTAATGCATTCGGAATGCAACTGTCCACTATCAAACCACATTTAATAGAAAATATGAGTATTTATTCAGGATTTCTATGACTCTCCCTCGTGTTGAGCAGTTTGCAGATTAGAACTGGAGAGGTGTTCTTACTTTATCACACACACGTAAGACAAGAGTTCGCTGTTATTACTTTTAGACGATAGCAAACAATGTGATAACCTCTTGTTGTAACTTTGTGTCCTTGTGTCAGTGCTGCTGCGGCTGCCTGTCTTTATACTGCCCCTCAGTGGCAAAACAGGGAAATGGCCAACTAAAAGACAACTTGCCTTCATGTGAACCAATTCTGAAAGTCCTTGCGTTCACGCACACCGTGGCAGACTTCAACATTTCACCATAAAATATGTGGATAAGAATCCCAATAATCTCTAATGTGCCAATGCAGCTGGAGATAAATAGCAGAGAGCAGAGGAGATGATCAGATCTCACTCCATATCTTAATGGGATCCTCTCACACGCCATTCCCATTAATGACCAATCCCCCAATTATGTAAATCAGAGAACGGTCACTAACAGTGAGAAGTTGAAGTTGCTCACATAAACACCAACAGTGTCACATTGCACGTAGCGCTAATTGGCCGCTACTTTTCATATAATTGCAGCGGCTGAGGTCACGTCCTCGGCTAACCTCTCCTTTAAGTATTGTTTTTCAGCACACAAACAGTTAATGGAGCAATTAAGATGGCGCTCACAAGTGCCACTTGTGGGGACCATTTGGCAAGGAGGAGCTGGAGAGAGGCCGACTGGGGAGGCTGTAATCCTGCATGTGGTACACAAGAGTCTTGGACCGGAGGGAGTGGTAAGTCAAGGTGCAATGTGCAACTCACAGGCATCCTATTCTGGTGTAAACTGGCTGTCACTGAACCAGTCCTTCTGCATCAGGCAGAGGAAGGAGAAAGACAGTTCATTAGGTGCCAACTTATATTGTAAAATAAGTGGTCACACTTTATATCAACCATCATTAGTGGTTATTTGCAACTTTTTAATGGCTATCAAAAAAATAGTTCATAGATAAACTAGAGTGTTTATTAACCATTACGGTACCAGACAAAGTGTTGCAAACATCAGCTGCAACTTTTAACTGCTCAGAAATAAATGGTTTATGAAGCATTTCATTGATAACAGTGAAATAACTTTTAACTCAAGTTTAATTACATATAAATGTACTTTTGATTAATGGTGGCTATTACAAAATGCTACCCCTGTAGCAAATACTGAAGCTTAGATGCAGGCAGTAGTGCACTTTCCATACTCGTACTTTGTACTAAGAAATGGGAGAAGTATTAAGATCTTGTACTAAAAAAATGAATGTATGACTTTTACGCGTTAGAGTATTTTTTTTTTACTGTAGTACTTAAGTAGAAAAGCAAAAGTATTGCCATTAAAACATGAATTTCATTAATGAGCTCTTCACTTTAATGTTGAAGCTGGTGAAGGTGTTCTAACTAGTTTGTACACTTTAACTGCAGGCCAGCTTGTGAATTTCTTCTGAGGGATCAAGAAAGCTTTATCTTAATCTACAGTATGACATCATAATCTGTTGATAATATTTTATATTATTGTGCTAAGCCTGCAAAGTAACTAGCAACTAAACGTGTCAGAAAAATGTATTGGATAATACAGTATATAATAGTTGTAGTATAAAATGGAAATCAAGAAGCAAGAAATGGAAATAGTGAAGTATTGTTCTAGTACCTAAATTCAGTACTTGAGAGGATGTACTTAGTTACTTTCCACTAACACACGTACTCATTCACAGAAGCAGCCCTTTGTTCATCGCCGTACAAAACTGTCACTTTATTTCAGAGAACCATGAGTTGAATTTGAGTTAAAAAAAATGCAATAAAAATAAACTAAACATTTCAAGTACACTAGCAGACTTTTGCAAATGACACGATGAAAAAGAACAGTTGCTTTCAGTGGCATCTAACAGCCATATTTATCAAAATTGTGTGTTTAGACAGCGTCGATGTATAAAATAATGTCAAGAGAACATACAGCAGACATTGTGACTTGTTTGAAGGCACACAGTAATAACAGCTTTCCTCTACTTTCTTGGACAGATATTTTCTCGGGCATGCTCACAAATTTCCACTGTGTGACAAGAGGACGGTCAGCTGCTTTACCTCTTTATCGGTATTTAACATGTCACAGTGTTTTCTGTCCACTCAAACGTTCAGTGTCAGTGAACAGTCATAACACACGTGACTGCAGACTGAACCAGCACGGGAGGCACAGAGGACAAACAAGCTACCAGTCATCTCATCACACCATGAAACAGATGTTAACTGACCAAAAGTTAAACACCAGCAAAGATTTAAACTAACAGTGCTGTGAACGTGTCAAAGGGAGATAATGTGAACGCCACCTATTTCAGAGACTAATCCCGGGAGAGTGAGGAGGAGAGACAAAAAAAAAAAAAAAAAAGTTTTCATCTCTTCATCGACCCCTTCTACCACAGACTTTGCCCACCCTCTATGACTAAGTTATGCCCTGTCATGTAGTCGGAGGCGTCAGATGCCAAGTAGACCACTGCAGCTTGCAGGTCTGTCACTTGAGCCAGTCTACCAGCAGGGATATCTGACAGCCAGCGCTGCACCAGAGGCCTCAGACTCTCCGAGTGGATGAGAGGGGTGTCAACAATCCCCCTGAAAAGAGAGATGGAGAAAGTGAGCGAGAAAGAAAGGGGGGGGTGAGACAAAAAAAAAACAAAAAACACAATGAAATCAGAAGGCATCACAGCTCAGAGGCAGGAGTGACAGCGTCGTTTCAGAGCCACCACTTTGGTGACAAAAATAAACCCAATTATCCTCTGAAGAAAGGGCACGGCGTGGCATCTCTGATGATGTTTACTGTGGGACCGGTGGCACTTAAATGACTGGCACGTCTCAGGAGGACCCCCCTGGGTATGTGGGGACGTCTGGCATAATTTGCTCAAAGCCTTTGGTTAAGCACTTATTATGATAGGCAACACATTCCTGCTCTGAAATGAGACTATGTTGAGCTGGAATTTATTAAAAAAAGAAAAAAAAAATATTATAAAAAAAAAAGAAAAAGTGCTGCGGCCCTGGCGTCTAATATCTCAGTCACAACAAATGCAGTTCCCTCCGCTCTCTACAGTTAAATATCACAGACTAACATTTGAATAAATATGTCAACTCAGCCGCCTGCGCCTAATACGAGGCGACTTCTGACTTTCTGCACAATTGACGTGACAGTGACTAAAAAACCGTCAGGCCTGAATCATTGTTCGATGTATCCCGGTGCCTTGATATGGAATTCCAACATTGGATAAATTAGCACTTCCAAGGAGCGTGTGACACCTTGGTTAACATATTCCACCTCAATTATATTTCTCCTCAGCTGCCCTGTTATCTGGAACCTTTGCTGGCAATCAGAGGTACTGTTTTCCCTCAGCCAATTTTCTAGATAATGCAGCTTATCACCGCCGCGGCTAAAGTTGCCAATGGAATCAGGCTCCAGTCAACCTCGCGAGCGCTAATTGTGTCCCTTTTTTATGCATATTTACCGACTGTCACTTCAAAGAAATCAGCGGCCCATTGAGACGCCCAGTTAGCGCGGGGGAGAGAGAATTGCTTCTTTGCAAATTAAAATTAGCAAACAAGCTGCCGATAAATAAAGCTGAGCGAGGCGCGTGTGTGAGGGCTTTGTTCTGGGGCTGTGACTGGGCCTGGCTTGCCCGGTGCCACCGGACGGATTTGCTCAGGGATGGCTGGGGCTAAGGGATGCTCCACTTAACAAACACACAAGGAAACCCCCCCCCCCCACACACACACACACACACACACACACACATGCACAGCCTTTCCTGTGTTCTCGTCTTTTCTTCCTCCACCCCCCCCCCCCCATGCTCAGCTTCACAGACAAATAGATACAAACAAGGCGCCATTGTTGGAGTGAGGTTGCAAATTTGATTCCCTAATTGAATAGAACAATTAGAGCAAGTGTTTGGTTGATTCATCCCTCAAGACGTCATCTAATTAAGCGCTGATGTATTGTTTGAGGACTTAAATTAGTGCATCATTCTCAAATGGGGCTCTTCATATGAAAGCAAACACACTAATCACCACTTCCTCTCGCAGCTCGGTCCCTCGTAACACTCAAGGTGGACCGGTACGTTTTGGCACCGAGTGGTAAAGAGAAGGAGGCCGAGAATAGACGGTAAGAGACTTACGGCGAGATGCAGTTGACGCGTACTCCTCTGTCAATCCACTCAGTGCCCAGAGTTTGAGTCAGTTTGACCACTCCGGCCTTGGACGTGTTGTAGGAAAGCTGCTTCTGGGGATGAGGAACTGCGGGGTATGAAGAAAAATCAGTTACCCAAAATGGGCCCAACACGGCATTTAATGAAATATAACATTTCCTGCACCGTTAATACTGGACATTCTCTGGTTAATATTGAGAAATCTTTCATCTTTATGGATCATTTCTTTAAAGGAAGAAAAAAAAGGCCGTTCCTTTCTCACAAAAGCTGACAACACATACATTTTATGCTGCAGCTCATGCGGTTTCTTGTGGACGCAACATAAAAAGCTCTTCCATTAGCTGCCGGGGACTCTGCGGATGAAGCCATGTAAAATTAATTGCTGATAATGTCCAGTTATGCTCTGTCCTCAGCAACAAAGACAGGGAGCCATTTGTTTGCCTTGACCATCACAGATGCTGCACACTGCATGGGATGCCGGGACAGGGGCTCATTTTCTGCCGGCTGATTAATCATCACAAGGAAGGCTCCAAGTTACATACAACTTTAGTAGTTAACCTCGTCACCCGCCGATCTGACTGCCAAATGGCTTCAGTGTGAGACCGGGATGATAAATACCGGCCAGCTGCAGAGAGGCAGCGGCCGGTCCTGAGGAGGGAAAAAAAAAAGAAAAAAAAAAAAAATGGGGGCTGGAGCATCCCGCGTAAGTTGCTTGGATAAAAATGGGCAGGATACATTGAAAAGTTAAAGGAATAACATGTAAAAGCTGGGACAACGGCGCCGTAGAATGTGAGTGTGGTTGAGTGGGTTTGTGCAGAGTGTGGCGAGATAGCAGAGCGAAGGTAAGATTGGGCTGGGCTGGATAAGGGGTAGGCTAGGACCTCGGAGGAACAGGCGAGGAGGAGCAGAGCCCAGGGCTTACACGCAGATTGAAGGTGAAATCCGACTTATCAGGACAGGAAACACAGCTCAAAATGCCTAACAGCACTAATCCTCGCTCAAGACCTGATGATACGGCCCCAAAATACCATTCAGAAAATGCCTTCATCCTTTAAATAAACCTGCATTGATGTTTTTCGCCGTCTTAAAGAGCAGTAATCCCCAGAGAAGGGAAAAGGAGGTAGAAGGAGAGCATTCACCAAAGCCCTCTTTAACATTCACCCTGCTACTTATTGCCCATTTCAAGTGGGAGAAAACATGCTCTTTATCAGGCTCGCCTTTACATCTCCGATTCTTCGGAGTTCAAATGATGCACTCTTCTTTCCCAGAATGGCAAGGCTGTTGTAATGTACATTACTATGCAGCTGAGATCTGCAGGTGTGAGTCGCAAATCCCTCAGTAAGGTCACCGCGCAGCCAAAAAAACTGAGTGTGACCACATCAACCGCGATATTTCCTGTCTGGGAGTCTTTGAGCTGCTGGCCATTATTGAGGAGGAAAAAAAAAAAAAAAAAGGTGCTTGATGGGACTCTGCGTGTGTGTGTGTGCCTGCTAACACCCCCTCCATGCACACACACACGCACACACACACACACACATTCTATTCAGCAGATGGACAAAAAGCTGTCATTGTGCATTTTAATTGGGCATTTACGGCTGCTTTTTGGGCTTCCACTTGGCGAGAACAGGTCCCATCTGATTACACATTATGACAATATTATAACAGATGTCCAGACCAATAAAGTAAATTCCTGAAGGACTGTACGTAATGTGAGTAATTGATCATTTTTTTTATGCCGGCCTCTATTTACCAGCATGCTCCTGTTTTACAGATTGCCCCTGCAGTCGGGACTGGGGCCCATATGGCACAGCGGTTTACTGGCGATTTGACTATACTGCTGATGAAGTGTTGCTGTTCCTCTGGAGGAACCTGTTGGAGGAGGAACATTACACCGGCGCTGCGAATTACAAGGCTTTTACTAGGCTCTCACTAAACTCTAAAAGTGTCTTCCGCTGTTCAAACAAGGCTGCTGGCACAGGCCGGGGTTTTGCCGCTGCACAGGAACCCTCCCCTCCCAAGTTGGACCTCAGGTTGCCTTCCACATCCTCCAGACAGCTCCGCAGAGAGGGGATGTTTATTATGATGCAAAACTGCCTCTGCGAGACGCAATCACAACACTTTCTCCTGCTCTGCTTATTGCATGCAGGGGTGGATGCATCTCTATAGAACTGTTTAACTGGGGTAAAAGTTGCAGAGGGGGAAAAGAAGCCGGCTAATCCGGTTTTTAATGCGCAGGTTCACTCCGAGGTCCTCACAAACACCAAAACTGCAGAAGGACTTTTTTGTAATGATCTAAAGTCAGATAGGATGATTTTCTGCCCGACGATAACAACTATTTCATGTGATGTGCACTCCTGCACATATCTGTATTTAACTCGCCCTTCCTCCCCCTCCTCCCCCTCCTCCTCTCGAGCCAAACTCTCCACGCCAAATGGAGAGATTAAAAGCAGACATGGAGGGGCTCCAGAGAGAAGGTGGGGGAATAGAATCATCACTCACCTATTAGACTGGCCATGGAGGCTGTGTTGATAATCTTGCCGTATCCTTGCTTCAACATCACTCGACCTGCCGCCTAAGGCGAGGATTCAGGGGGAAAGAGGCACATTAAACACCTTATAATGGCGCTGATATGCTACCAAAAGCCCGAGCAGGGATCAACACAAAAACATGTAATTTATCCTCTGAGACAGATATAGTGGTTAAACAACATTCAGGGCACTTGGGTGGATTTTTGAAGCTGCACATAAAGGGTGGTAGGGCATGTATACAGAGATCCCTGACAGCAGCAGATCATTTAGGACTAATTTTAGTAACTAGAGAGACGCTGAGGCTGGTTGGACCATCAGTAATTAGGTCATACTCTAACCAGTTTTGACGGATAAATTACTGAAGGAAGATCAAGAAACAATTTGGTTCTTTGGGTTGAGCTTCTTAACGGCAGAATTACATCTTTATTATTCTTACTCTTATATTTTGGAACTGGTATACAAATTCTGTAATTTTTAAATTTTGTTAAAAAAAGTGGAATTTTGTTGCAGTGGGAATGGTTCGCTCTTCACCTCTGCATCATACAACACTGCCTCCATGTAACTGAAGCTCCAAATGTGAGCATTTAAAACTTTTAAGATTAAAACAGAGGACTTAGTGTTACTTGAAGGTTAAAAACAGATATAATTAAAAAAAAATGTATTGCATTGTGTTCTTCTTGCCTTATGATTAATATGAATAATATGTTAATTGGATCTATAGCAAATAAATACTGTACTCTCACCTGATTTGTTCCATCATACCTTGCTTTATTTTTTGTTTGTTTAAGATCAAAGTTGAGTCTGATTCTGTAAAGAACTTTAGGTTTCGCAAATACATACAAGACACCTTCATATTAAAAGAATCCATTAATGATTAGTTAATTGTTCTTTCGCAACATTCTGAAGCCTTTTCTTTTAATTTTATAGTTTCATTTTTCTCTCCGTCTTACATGTTTTTTTTTCAGTTGTTCCAGTAGAAAGTTTTTGAAGTGTTTGTCAAAATAACAGGGAAGTGTTTCTGTTGTTCGGAGCAGCATCTACTTTTCATAGCAATTACTAACGCAAGTAAAATAGTAAGTAAAATTACTTTTCTTTCATTTTTCAGTAAAGCTATCAACATAAAAAAAAATTAAAAAAACTTGAAATCAAATTTATGAAACTTGGGTGTTTTGTTTTTTTTTGTTTCACATCACACTAATGTATCACAGTGCCATATAGTGGAGCAAAATAACCACTCTCAGTAATGACCAAACACACACACACACACCTGACAGCACATGAATGTTCCCCTCAGGTTGACGTTAAAGGTTTGATCCCACTCATCTAAGCTGGTGTCTTCGCTGGCTGAGTTCATGTTGATGCCGGCGTTGTTACAGGCGATGTGGATCGCCCCCCATTTGGAGACGACGCTGTCGGTCATCCTCTGGACGTCGTCTGGTTTGCTGATGTCAGCTGTGATAGACATGGCGTTGATGCCTGTTAAAAAAGACGCGCGAGTCTGTTACAATGCCTTTGCACATGTTGGAACATTACGTATGGTAGCAGCAACTTCTATCCTTGAACATTTAGAAGTTTGAGATGTAAAATCTGACTCGAGATGTGCAACATTTTTAAACATCAAGAACGGAGGTTATTGAATTTTACTAGGATTTTTTTTAATTTTCTTTTTCATTTTTGCTGAGTTTAATTCTTTAATAAGAAATGAGAGGGAACATCCCTCATACAGAGGTGCAGAGGAACATGTTTAACCTGACACAGTACATCTTATGCTGTAGTATGCTGCCACCTGCTGGTCAACAACCAAAAGCTGACCTCACTGACAACTCATGACATGAAGCAAGTGCACAAAGCCGGTTTGAATGTTTAAGCTTGCTGGTGGAAGACACTTGTGTAATTACGATCAGTCTCCTACATGACGATCGACATAATGCAGTAATAAAATTGTCTCATTTTGATTGAGTCTTGAGGTATAAACAGTTTTGTTTAACTTTCTGAATTTCCTCTAACAGACAGCTCCTGTGGAGCTGTTGGTCCTGCTACAAAGTTCATTTTCAGCCTAAAAAACAAAACCCATCTGCAAAAATCCACTCAGTTTGAGACAATTACAACTTTGAGGATTATGTTTAAGAAATACATTTCCATTAAAGGAGATTTACAGTGCAGCAGTAATCCACTAACCTTTGATATAAAAAAGTATTTTTAAATGAGCTTCTCATTACTGTTGACTAATTTAAAAGAAGTTAATGTTTAGCACTGGCTTATTTTCACTAACACATCTTAAATAAGAATAAAAATACACTTAGGCCATGGAATACTCCAAATTATATGTATCTTCATGTGTTGACTAAGTGGCAGTATTCATACCAAATGAAGTGGTGATTGTTGAGAGCAGGGTCGTGACTACTAGCCAATTATTTGATTAGTTGAAACTAATCAGCTGCCAAGAGATTATCTTTCATTTACATTAACAAATATTGTATATTTCCAGCATTTCAAATGTGACCATTTGCCGATTTTGCATTCACTAACATTACTGTAAAGTGAATAAATGTGTGTTGGACTGTTCTGATTGAAGTGTTTGTTCATGTGTCATGTAGAACATTTCACTGTCAATGCTGTATCACAGGCATCTGGATTTTGTTTCAGTTTCTTGAAGGCGCATCACTTCTCATCCAAGAGGCTTCCTCAGTTAAAACTAACTGGAGGGGAGTTTATTTTTGAGCCTACAAATGCCCCTCGAGTTAGTTAGAGCTGAGGAAGCCTCTTGGATGAGAGGTTAAACATCTTCAAGAAACTCAAACACGTCCAGCTTCCTACGATACAGCATTAAGATTTACCATGACCTGGATGACTGAGGACCTTCGATTCATTGTGAAATAAATAGCAGATTAATCAGTTATGGAAAAACCTTAGTTTGTGCAGCCATATGAAAACTAGTGCAACTGTGTGACAGTAAAACTCAAAATGCTGGCTCACTGCAGGGCCTGGTGTGACGGGAGCTGAGGACTGAGGCCAAGTGAATATTTTTACATGTTCAGCTGGCCAGCCTGTGCAAAATGATGCCAATATCGTCAAAAACAGAGTTAGTGCATGTTGGGATGCTGTGAACTGACTTCACTCTTGTTCCTACCAAGAAAGAAATGAGAGGATGAGGATGAGGATATCCATACCGGTGGAGGGGCGAGGCAATTACTTACCCTGATGCCCCCTTGTTGAACAACAACACTAACAAAAAAAAAAAAAAAGCCACAAAATTGCTGCCTAACATGCCCCTATAGCAGATGGAACATGATAACGTGCTCTTTAAGGTGGCCCAATGTGACAGTAAAGTGGATGCAGAGCTTTTTAGCCTGCCCTTCTAGTGGAGGAAATGTGATTAGGTGCCTCTAAATGGTTCAGCGGTTCATAGTTCTTGGTGTTATTATTATAGAGGTGTTTATACTTTAAATCTGAGTCACATAAACACACCGTGACTTTCTGTGTGCTGGTTCCTCACTGTAACTGGCTGCTGCCCTCCCCCAACAGCCTGAGTCTCACGGGCAAATCTACATTGGTCGTGTTTAACGCCGCTCACCTTTAAGAAAGAGCTCTTTAGCGACAGACTCGGCTTTGTCTTGATCCAGGTCTACAACGGCCACCTTTGCACCGGCCTCACCCAGGGCATGAGCAAATGCTCGGCCTATGCCCTGCCCGGCGCCCGTCACATAGGCCACCTTTCCCTCAAGACGCATCCGATCGAGGATGGTGAGGCCCTTGACCCCCCGGAAAACTTCGTCGTCCGTTACTTCACTCTGACACAAACAAAGAGAACGGTGCTTTTGTAAGAGAAAGTCCTCAGCGATGGTACGATGACTGCCGGCTCACTGAGGCCTGACAGGGCAGAGGTTAAACAGTACCTGGGCCAGTGAGCGGTCGGAGGTCATAGATACCCGGCGGATAACACTGATGCCATCTCTTAGTGGGATAATGACCTTTAAAACAAGAAGAACACTGTGAAAATACCAACATTCCACCTGCCAATCACACAGAGTAGTAGTAGCAGGTTTGAAACGCACCTGCTCCACACGAGGATCATCTGCGACAAACTGGTTGAACTCTCGGAGCGCCAGCCCGTTGACATCTGTTGTGTCTTTAAGATACACTTTGGCCTTGAAAAGGGAGTTATCTACACATATGACCCCTTGCATCCTCAGCAAGTTGTTGTCCAGAATGAACTTGTAGTAGTTGATGTAATTGTTCTTATCGGCATCAATGAAGACCATGTCAAACTGCTCGCCTGCAGCAGCCAGTTCCTGGAAGGGACAGCAAGTTATTAGGAAACTGGCCATGTGCCCCACAGTTGGTTAACTTATTAGCAACAAAAATACAAGAGTCGGTGATAACCTTTGCCTTGAACTCATGGTAACTACAATGGTAAATGTCGAAAGGTGAAGTGTGACACAACTGTACGGTGCAGTGCAGTAGTTTGTGAAACAGTGCACATGATCCCCTCTGACAGCCCTTCAACATGGACAGGTTTCACACCTTCAGGGTGTCCATGGCAGATCCAGTCCTGACGTTAATCTTCTTGCCGTGCGGAGACTTGTCAAAAATGGGCTGGGCGAAGTCTTTGAGGTATGGCTCTAACTCGCAGGCAACTATGCAGCCGCCCTCAGGAAGCCCCTCGGCCATGGACAGCGCGCCATAGCCGGTGAACATTCCAATCTCCAGGACCTTCTTAGCTTGACTCATGTGGATAAGCATCTTCAGGGTCTGGCCTGCAAAACACACCTCAGAGAGTAATCTATCATCACACAGCCAATCTGTATGTCAACACTGACAATGGAACACGTGACACTGTCCAACCTTCAACGTGGCCGGTGATGCACTCCTTGGGAAGCCTGAACATGGTTTTGCCATCCTTGTGCACCTGATCCCAGTCATGGGAAACTGTTTTCCTACAGTAGGAATGAAAATATTAACCTCACATATAAGTGTTTTGAGTTATATTTGATTATGAGTGGTGAGCCATGACATACCTATAAAGCTCTGCCAGAGGTTCACTTTCCTGCGTGGTCATTTTCTCCAGGTAGTCGTCCAGGCCGCTGGCTATGTCCACCGCTCTCTGCAGGTGACATTTCAACTCTTCAGGCACGTTAGCACTCGCTGAGGCAATCTCCTTGGCTTTTGTTAGGAGATCCACAAGGACTTCCACAGGGGTGTCAGGAACTGTGGGAAAAATAAATAAATAAAAGTAGTGTATAGTACTCAGTGACTTTCTCTAGCCTGCTGGCTGATTACCAAATTATCAAGTGGGACTCCAAGTTCCTCACTACAGGCAAAAGGAGACTGTGCTTTTGAGCAAGTAGCTTCTACACTTTGACTTGCTTCTGCTTCTTTGTTTTTTAGCCGGAGGTCTGCCTTTAATGTCTGTCACTCTGGCTCTTTTTTGGTGGCTTTTCTGTTTCTGGAGTACTTTATAACTTCTGTTCCTGAAAAGGTGCAATTCTTCTTCTTCTTTTTTTTTAAATTATTAATCATCATCATTATTATTATTGTTGTCGTTGTCAGCATCATCACCACTGTTGCGGCATCTATGGATTATGTTCATTATCCAGTTATCTGATAGTGATTTTCTCAGTGAGGCTACCGAATGATTGTTTGTTGTGAAAAAAATAAATAAATTAAAATTTAAAAAAAAGTACATAAATAATTGGAAATACGCACGTTCACGTGGCATGCTTTGTTCACCAAACTTAAATGTATTCTCATAATTATCACAAAATACAAAGAAAAGCAGCAACTAAAATCACACAGCTGACAGCTAATGAAGGCAGGCTGTCTGTGGTAACACGTGGGTGCTGGTCGCTCTGTTAAATGAGACGCAGATATGCACATGGACGACCTGGTTCCCGGAGTTAAGACGCTCTTATTTACTGTCACCCCACCACACCGTGAATGAAGCGCGGCTCTTACCTTTTTCGGCTGGCATGGTGCGTTTATGGGCGGGTCGGTGCGGGCAGCTCTCGGGCGCGGCGGTGCTACCTGCAGACGTGCTGGCGACCGTCTGTTATATCACGGCAACTCTGCACATCGTCTGGGGGGGGAGTGGCCGGTGGCTTTCGTAACAGACGATGCCTCGCATTATTCAACAGCGCTGATTTTTCATAACTTCATAAATTCCGCAACAGAGGACGTTATGACAGACCCACCTGCTGCCAAGGTTATCAAACCTGCCCCCGAAGGCAAGACCGACGGGTTTCGCGTCAGTCTGAGTCACAAGGCGTGCCAGACGCTGGAGGAGTTCAAGCAAAGGTTTAAACTGTGTTTGTTTGTTTGACTGCCCTCCATTAAAATAACTTAAAAAAAAAACACCAAAACTCACACAACTGTAGCTTTAAAAAGGCTGCACTCCATCCAGGTGTGTCAGTGCAAGGGCTGCATTGCTGGCTGGACCCTCACTGGGACAGAGCCAGCCTTCATTTGATTGGCTACACCTGAGATTTCCTGCTATGTCCATTGTGTAGTGGAAGTAATAAAAAAAGACAAGTGTCAGAAGTCAGATGACAGTCTAACTGATGAAGAAGGAGGTTTTTGCTTCATGCTGGTCAGGTAGCTTAGACATTCAGTTTCTCAGAGCCAATAAAGACTCTGTCTGTGTGTTTGACTGCTTTGAATGACTCAATCCACATTACACAGGTGGGTAACAGGGAGCAGGCAGTGGTATATTTCGGTTGATATGTCTGTCACTAATCTCACCATACTGGGTCAAAGGCAGCTGTTTTCATGTCTGACTGTGTGTCTGTATTTTTTTTATCTAACATTCGATTGAAGACCTTGCATTCACTGAGCACCCGGCACCTGCTAAAAAGTAAAGGGATTTTTTTTAACCCCCCTTCTTTATAACAACGGCTGTCCTTGGCTACTTTTTGCCACCGTAGTCTTAATATCTAAGAGATTATGTTCATGTTTAACCACACTTGTGAGTGTGATATTAGACTGAACCGAACTGTCCGGCTGTGTTTGAAGCCAAACGAAGACCAAGAGCAATTTTTTATATCAACATTGAATGACATGACTAAAAAAGTCTGTGAGATGACTTTTCATTTGCCCACTTTAAACTTCCCCAGACGTGTGAATGTGATGATCTGTCTGTGTTTGCGTTAAGCTGAACTTAAACACAGATGGGCTACACAGATCCTAAGGGGTGCACATGTGGAGCTCAAGTTTTTGGTGTTGATCATTGTCTGCTGCTTGTACTTGTTTGTGCTTGTCTTTTAGCCTTGCTGGTTGTGATCAAACTAGTTGTATCATATATGGAAATGTGTACACTTTTATACTACCTGCTACCCCGACAGATACAAGTAGATGATTGCTTATCAAAAGCACATTTATGATTTACCAAGATAGTCTGACTTGAAGTCCTACAGGGACGCAGAATTATTAAAATGATTCATTATTCATTGGCCTTTGATTGGTTAGTAATGGTAGTGAAATTAATTTAAGACAAATGGCAAGCATTTTTACAATAATTTAAATGTGGAGAGCTTCTTCTGTTATTCAGTTTTATATGGTTACAGCTACATTCCATAGGGATTCAACCTCAGGCTAAAACTGTACCAGTAACCTTCCACATGCACGTAATGCCTAATGTTCAAGGAAAAAAATGAGGTCACATGCTCAGTCACCTTTGTTCAAGCACTGAGGGGGAAATCCCTCTTCTGTGTGGGCAGTCACAGTGTCAAAATTCAACTCTCGTGTAGTGAGCCATAGTTGTTGTTAATTTTAAATAATATTGTATTAAACTGTAACTTCTAATTGAAATGCAAACTCCAGAAATGGTGGAACACATAGTGAGCAGATGTCAGGCACTCCAACCAACCACTCTGCCCCACTGTTCTCTCAAGGTCCCCTTCCCAAGGTGGTTTACAGAAAACTGTCCCTGACTACTGTCTACCGGCCGATTCAGGTGGGAATAGAAGGTGGATTAGAGACCTTTCAAAGAGACAGTAACTAAAAAGGATTGTACCATGTAAACCAATGGATATATGTCCCATTTTAGCCCTATAAAGATAAATTATAGGATAAATATGCTTCACCTGGTCTCAAACTTTTTTTTTAGCGATAATATTGTTGACTGTCAAAAAGTTAAACAGAGCTCCTTTGCATTTGCAGGATTTACTAAGAATACCTTTTAATTTCTTTGTCATTTGTCTTAAAATCTGTATTTACTTCTTGGTTTTTTTTTAATTCTGTGCACTCTCAAGACTGCACTGTAGCCTAAAAGTATACCGCAGTCATCCTTCTCTAATTCCGTACAGTGTTGAAGGAGCTAGAGGCCGAGACAAAGGATAAAGACAGAATCAATACAAGGAAAAACTTCTAAGTTTTATATTCCATGATCAAAGTATTTTTGAGCTATTATATTTCAGTTGCTTAATTTTCAAGACTTGCACAGATTTTATCATTCACTTTATATGTTTGCATGTCTGATAGGAAGTGAATGTTTTCAACAACTTTGTAAGGCATCAACGATGCACTCAACGTGTTTGTATAATTTGGACTGTTTACAAGAAACCTCAGCAGGGCACTTTTTAACATCAGTTAAACCATGAGTGGAAAACAGATCAACACCATGAATGAAAATATTGTAGGATGTCCAGTCTGTAGATTTTAACTACAGTGTCAAGGTTGCAAAGTGCAACTGGCTGAACAACCGTCGTCTTACTCCTTTGGTTGACAGTAAAACCCTGCAGTTCCTCACAAGCGCCTTAATTTCATTTGTCCATCCTGGCATACTTCTGAAACATGACGGTGCAACATGGTAGACTCTGCGGCAGAGGACTCTTTCCCTCTGCAAATATAAAAGGCTCATTCTAAGATAATGAATAACATGTCCTCATTCCTAACCCCTTCGTATATGGCAGCTTGGTCAATGGCCTTAAGCTCCAAACGATAGCCCCATTCACATTGCCCTCTCAGGGTGAAAGTTTAAGACTTACAAAGAGTAAAACATGTAAAACGGCATAAAAAATTTCAGATGTGGAAAGGAGGCAAAGTTGCTGTGGCTCTGATCTGTCTGAATGGAAAAACTGGAGGCGCGGGTCAGTCATGTATTTGATGATGGTGCTCACAGTCTGATAACTCGACAGATCCTTCACTCATCAAATTTAAAAGAAATGACCCACAAAGCAACGTTACATGAACAAACAACAGTAATTTGGCAACTGGTAATGTCTTTGGCAACTTACATGAGAAAAAAAAAATACTGTATCTGTCATCCTGTCTGTCCTACTGACTCTTCGTCACATTTCTGCCTACAAAACAGCATCTGTCCCTGGCAGCAGAGCCAAGCGGTAATTATTATGGAGGGTGATAAATGACGTAATTCAGAGCAAAAAACTTTAACTTTGTCTCCTTCCACTACTGTGTTGTTGCAGTAACTGTCTCTTACACGGAAAAAAATCACTACAACGGTCAGCCCTACCAATTGAGAATTCAGAGAACCTTCCCCCAGAAAACAGCATGCCTCCTTGTAAGTGAGAGTCACCCTGTGTGAGCACTGTTTACTGATACCAATTATGTTAACAAATAATCTAGAGAGAAAAACATAACTTTGTCACTTTCCAGGATGCATTGTGGGTCAGGATCTCAATCACAACACATTAGAACAGCATCCATATGAGTATAAAAAGTCAGCGGGCTCATGTTTAGATTACCAGGTGACACATGCTGAAAAAACCACACAAACATCATCATCACGTGTACAGTCACTTCTTTTTTGGATCCACGGCTCTGACGTGCTCCATGAATTGACACACTAGTGTGGCTTTACACCAGAGCTGCTTGGTTCAGTGTGAACACACAAAGGCTGAGAAATGGTGAGCCTTCGCTGCAGCAATAATGCGGGATCAAAAGGGCTTCTGATGCTCTACCCCTCCAGCATGCATTTGCACATGAAGGGTGATCAAGTTAGCAATAATATCAAAATCCAATGGCCAATTAGGCTTTCAAAATGAAGCTTGCTGACAAACTTTTACCATATAACGACATATCTGTTGCACAGCTGGGGGTTTGGTTAGGCTCCTTGATTAGATTTAGGAGAAAAAAAACTGCTTTGTGTTAATGTAACATTCAGTCACGCTACCGACCTAACTCACATTATGTGATTTACTGTAGTAAACTTACTTTTCATAATATACTCTACATAAACTTGAAAACTAATGATCAAGTTTGCTAAAACTATAGTCTATTCGGGAAATTCCTACAAATGAGTCAACCAACTACCCCAACTGCCACCTATCTCTACAACACCACTGCCAGGAGCTTCCAAGAATTATGCTAGAGGAGTAACTGAAGCTTTAAACTTTCAAGCGTTAGGAAACCGACCAGGTATTTTTGACATGTTTTTGCCTCCGGTGTTGTTAAAAACCTGCTTATCTGCAGCAGAGGTATGTTAATGACTCTGTGCAGACACTGACAGAGATGTGCCAGATGGATTATTTTAATGAAGTAGTAATTTTGAAAGAAAAATGAAACAGTATGTGATTCTCTTGACCAAAATCACAGTTACATTAATAAATGACCTAAATGAATGAATGTATGAATGAATGAATGAATTATATGGCTATGTAATGCATTGAATTGATACAGAAAACAGTCATTGAAACAGGTGTTACCTCACAGTTGTGTAAGCAACTAACACATGTAATGACATGTGAAACAGGGTGAAAGCAAATGCTCCTCCCTTATCTCAGGGGCATCCTCCTAATACTATACAGTATTTAAAGACTCCTCGTGGGGAAGCTTTTCAAAATTCAGACTTTACAGTAAGTGGCTCTGTTCACACCTCTCAACACGCAGCCAAAACTGCAAGAATGGGCAAGGTTAATGTAGCAGACAAAGACACCAAGAAAACCAAAACAGAGTTTTGCCTGGTGCGAGTCAAAGGTACCTGGAAACGCAAACTTGCAAAGGAGGTCAAAAAGGACACAGGTGAATGTGTCTCTGCTGCAAAAATGTGAGTATAACATAATTCTTAAATCACCATCTTTAAAATATATTAAATAAATTAAATAGAACGTGTGTTACAAGCTGCATATCATGTCATAGTACTGTATGCTTGCCTATTGTGTCTGTTTACTTTATTTAACTTTATAACTAATATTTATTCAGATTTAGTATGCAATAGTTTATGCTACCTCTGACTCTCTTAGTACACTGTGAAAAAGTATGCTGATTCATTTATATGATGGTGACACTGACAGACAGTTACGTGGTCTAAAATCTACAAACTAAGTTTTTTCTAACATCATGCATTTATCATTTAGGCATCAGTATGCAGTAGTTAGTATTTACTTGTCTGTGTTACACAAGCAAAAATAAGCTCCACATTTGGATTAGGCGATTGGACTGACACTGCAAAAATTTGAGTGAAAACAAAATGTCAAATTTTGAGATCATATCCATTCTAGTGTGGAGGCAGCATTGGGATGGGATGGGAATGTATTGTTGCCAGTGTATTTCAGTCACACTAAGATTATGCTGCTTGGTTCAAGTTGACAAAAGTTGTGGTCATAGTGAGGGAAACTTAAACCGAAGGTTGACTGCTTTAGGAGATAAGATTAGAACGGCAGTCTCCAATGTCAGTGTCACATGATGTGTAAACCCAGTGACCTCCAAACCAAAGAGGCTTTGCACCTAGCAACGTTTGCACAAGTTCAAGAGGTCAACATACAGTTGGTCCTCTTGACATTTGAATAAACATACATGCTATCAACCTCTGATGAAAGTAGTGACTTTGGTTAGACTGTTCACCAAACTCTGAAACAAGATTCTGCAGACATATGATTTTACTGTATTTGAGCAAATGGGTACCACCAGACTTGTAAAAGTGCCACAACATAATTTGAACAAATTTGAGATTGGACTGTGATTATTAATATTTGTCAGAAATCCATAAATCCTATTTTGACTTATGTGTGGCCCAAGAGACAGGCTGACATTTTTTCATAAAAAAGTGAGAGTTTGTACGACAGGTATTTCACTTTGGTATGAGTTTCGCCCCTAAGTTATTCATCTTCCCCGAGAAGGCTACACTTTGTCAGTTTAATAGCTTACTGCCAGAGGTAATAACAGACATACAGAAATGTCTGCTGTCAATCAACCTAACACCTTTAGAAAAATGTTGAGGGGACATGTGGATGCTTGAGGGTAATTCTTTCTACATATTAGTTACAGCTAAACAGAAAAGTGTTGTGGGAAAATCGTTTCATAAATAGGCTCTTGTGCTCTTCATTTGACTTGACAACATTTAGATGAAGAGGGATAATCCAGATCTGTAGATGGTGAGGATTTAATCAGTGGTCAAATGTTGAAAATAACCCTCTTTAGACAAAGTTAAAGAAAATTAGATGTAATGTTGGTAGTGCCTCATTTTCTATCCTCTCCACATGATTACCCTCAAGGAAAGTCTCAGTTATAAAACAGCTGCATCGATTCCTGACATGATTAATGTTTTTTTTTTTTTTTTTTTATTTCTTAATTGAATATGAAGCAGACCTGAATGTTAAGAAATGTCACACAGAGGATGCTAATCTGCCTCCTTTGTGAGTTTTGGAGACAAATATTTTAGTGTTTTGTCATGTTTGTTACCTTAGGAAGAGAGTGCTCTGATAATAACTTGCTTTTTCTGCTTCTAGCCAAAACAGGGACAAGGAGATTTAGAGGCACTGATGTTTTTAATTTCTTAGTGGTTGGGATATTCACTGTGTTGTAGCTGAATGTGGTCCTTGAGACTCAGTCTATCTAACAGAGAGACCATTTGAGAAACTGATGCTGAGTAGACAAGAGCCCCGTTGAAATCAGCTGTTGTTTTATGATCTGTACAGCTTGGCAATGCCTGGCCAAGGTTGCTGATATCAGTGGACTATTTGATTTTGCAGCAGGTTGTCATTTGCACTGTTAAAAGCTCTATTAAAGTAATTCTTACTTCATGTTTTCTTTTTTGAAAGCAGTACTTGGTCTGCTTTAGATTCATATTAGAGTTTGATTTAGTTACTCATGTCCTGTTGTTTTATGCAAAAGTTTTTGTTATGTGTGATCCCAAATACTGTTTGTCCTTAAAATTCTAGAAAGAATGCCTCTTTAATTGGTTGTTCATCTTGTGCTTTTTTCTTGCAAATATAGTATATAGTATTAAGTGGGATGAGCACCTGAGAAAAATAGAGAAAGCACCATAAAACACAATACTGTAATTGGTACCCACTCCATTATAATGACTACGTCTTCATGTGTTTTGTGTGGCAGCTATGAGAACACCACAGAAATGGGCACCACTTGGACAGTGGTCAGCCCCATCGTCTTTACTTACCAGGTAACTGAGAGCCAGGACCTGCTGGACCCAGCCAACAACACACTTCTACTGGGCCACATCACCGACGCCCAGCAGCTGGAGGACATTAAGAAATCAAACAAGCCAATCAAACGCTTTGTGGTCGTTGACCAAGAAGTTCACAGAATCTATGGTGCCAAGCTGACTGAATATATGGAGGCCAACAATGTCCAGTTCAAGATCTTGGCTCTACCCACCACCGAGGAGAACAAATCCATGGAGATGGCCTTGAAGATCCTGGAAGAGGTCAACAGCTTCTCCCTTGACCGCCGCACTGAGCCCATCATTGCCATTGGTGGAGGGGTGTGCCTGGACATCGTGGGCCTGGCTGCCTCGCTCTACAGAAGGCGGACCCCTTACATCAGGGTCCCAACCACACTGCTATCTTACGTCGATGCCAGCGTGGGGGCAAAGACAGGGGTTAACTTTGCAAACTGCAAGAACAAGCTGGGTGCCTACATTCCACCTGTTGCTGCCTTCCTGGACCTGACCTTTATACAGACTGTTCCACGAAGACACATCTCCAACGGGCTGGCAGAGATGTTAAAGGTACGTTTACACGTCTGTAACGATTTGTCAGACATAATGTACTTCAATGATATGTCTTGAAAACTTGAGGTAAACATGCATTGTCAAGTATTTTTACCAGAAGATAGTCAAAGTTTGCGTATATGTTGCACAAAACTCAGACCAGCCAAACATCAAGCAGGTACGCAAACACATGGCATACAACTCTGAAAGCCAGCTAATATTTTTTACTGGTATGTCTCGGGTGCATGGGTTGTGTGGGTGTCTCCAAATGCGACTGTTATTTTGGTTCATGTGAATATAAATCAGAGGTGAAGACACCAAACAAAGAAACAGTCTAAATACAGAGTGCTGCTTTTGCTGGTTGTTGCACCCCCATAAACATAGGGCTCATAATACTTAATAGGAAAGCAAAACCTTGAATAAGGTGCTAGCTATTCTGGAGAGGCAGTCAATGGTTAGGCACTGCAGTTTCACACATGGCATTTACAATACAGAGCCTATTCCAGGGGTCACCAAAGGGACATTTCAAATTCCACTGAAGGCAAACGTGTTAACCTGACACACTAACTGACTCCCAGATGTGATGTACTCACTTTCCGTGTGTTTTGAACCGCTCATTTAAGTTTTCTATGTGTTCTCTCTGCAGATGGCCTTGATGAAACACAGAGGCCTCTTTGAGCTTCTTGAGAAACACGGCCGTGTGCTTTTGGACACTAAACTACAGGGCGCCTCACATGTAACTCGGATAGCCATCACGACGATGCTGGAGGAGCTCGCCCCAAACCTTTGGGAAGATGACCTTAACAGACTCGTGGACTTTGGCCACCTGATCAGTCCAGCATTAGAGATGGTAATGGATCCGTCATGGCAGATGATATTATACATTTACAATATATTGTACCTAGTACACACTTGATTCTACGTAAGCCCACAGTTGCTATGGATGGAGTCTAAGATCTCCACATGTTCTGTCCTTTGTCCTCACATTATCTCGCTTTTTCCTCATCATATAGAAAGTTCTCCCATCTCTGCTGCATGGTGAGGCAGTGAACATCGACATGTCCTACATGGTTTACGTATCCAAAGAGAGTGGTCTAGTGACAGAGGAGGAAAAGCAAAGGATCATCAGCTGCATGGTGGGCCTGGAGCTTCCTGTCTGGCATGAAGACTTCACCATGGAGCTCATACAGAGGTCTCTGCAGGACAGACTGAAGCACTCCGGAGGCCTGGTCCGAATGCCACTGCCTGTTGGTCTTGGGCAAGCAGGTGAGAATCACTTGCATATGAGATCGTCTTTATCTAAACAAACACAAGAGAACTCAATATATACTCAGTAGCAAATGAATGAGATTTCCTTTTTACTGACACAAAAACTGGTAGCTCTCCATTCATCGATGGCTAGCCAAGTAAGCACATTTAGCTATTGCACAGTGAGATAATTGAGCAGGCATTGATCCACCTGCTTCTTGCCAGGAATAAGAACGTTGCATCAAAGCGGTACTCAATACAGTTGACAAGATAAAGGTGACAATGTATGTTTCTTTATGTTCCATTTTTAGTTTTATGTTGTGACAACAGTGTGCTTAATCACTGGTCAGGTTTAGGCACAATAGCCATTTGGTAAGGCCAAAGAAAAGCTTTTTGTTTTGGCTTACCTGGATCTGGAGTGGTGTCAAGTTTATGACCAAGAGTCAATAGCGATTCGTTTTTAAGTTACATAAGAAAGTTAAAGTACATAAACGACATGGTTACATCATTACTCAAGTATGATCTATTCCGAACCAAGCTGTTTTTGTGTCTAAACCTAACCAATGAGCGATCATTTGACAACATTACAAACCGTCCAAAAGTCATAAAAAAGACATTTTATAAAAACGTCATATGTCATAAACTGCATGTGAAAAACAAGTTTTATTTTGAAAGTCTAGCCAGATGTTTCTGCATATCATTATTACCTTGATCCTGGAGCCCTTCATGTTCAAGACCTTTGCTAGAGGTGTACATAGAGTGTCATAATCTGAAACTTAAAGCCACTGACCAAGTATTTGAAGAGTTGGGAGTAACATGTTGGATTTGACATTGTAGAGTGGATTATATAATATGAAAGTGTACAAATTTACAAATTTTCCCAGTAAAATGTGTTGTATGTGCTGTTATTCAGACAGTATAATTAATGAATGCTCGTTTTGCTCTTTTCCTCCATTGCAGAAATCTTTAATAACACATCTTGTGAGATCCTGCACAGAGCTTACGAAAAATGGTGTGATGAGCTGAGCATCACTTCTGGCAACAGCTGTGACCCTTAACCTGGAGATCTACAACTGTTTCACTTCAGTCTGTTTTCATGATGATTTGTTTTTTTCCTTTTTCTTTTTTTCTTTATATATATATATATATATATATATATATATATATATATATATATATATATATATATATATTTTTTTTGTTTGTTTGTTTGTTTTTTTACATTTTTTATGAATGTACTCTCTTACTCGCTTTTGACTTTTCAGACTTTTTCACAATCCATTGTTCTCATGATGAAACCAGATAGTGTTTGCATTCTAAATGAATATTAAAGGTTGTAAAACATATCAAATTAGAAAATATCCTTTTTTGTTTTTAACCTTTTAATACTCCTGTTGTGTTTTTTTTATAATCATGCATGTATAGCATTAACTAGCCAGTCATGTAACAGGCAGCTTTCTCATTGGTTTCTTGTTATGTCTGTAAAATGATTACTAGTTTGCAACATTAAATTGTGTTACTGCTTATCAAACATTGTGCACACTCTCCGTACTTTCATTGACATTTTTTCTGATGATATGTGTAGTAATTCTAACTTTTGAAGGGCAGGGCAACACCACTGCACACAGATGAAAGTTAAACCTGTAAGTTAAATCAGCATGGACACATTTTTTGTCAGGCTAAGCTAACATTCCCAACACAAACCTTACAAAAACAGCAGGAACTAGCCTACTGTCCACCCCAAAAAACTCATTTTCCATTATTGTTCTCCCCGATTCTTATTTTCTCAATTGATTTTATTTTGTGGGAACACTGAAGGCAGCTAACTTCCGGGTTGATCCAAAAATATGGCAACATTGAACTCTGTTAGCACCAAAAGAATTATTTCACCCAAAGCTTAGACTCACAGACAAGCTGCCCAGAAGTGAAAGCAAATAACATGATAGCTGTATTAGCTACTGTACTGGCCTTTAGTGCTAATCAGTACAGAAGAACAAACCCACAACTCTGACACACTGTCACACAGTCTACATTGAGTAGGTGAGGTTCACATTACTACCTTAGCCAAGTCTTAGCTATAGGTGTCTTAGCTATTAAGATGCCCAAAGCTAGCAGATAGAGCAGCATTAGCTTTCACTGGGAATCCCCTATGGCCTCCTGACAAATGTCCAGTGTCAAAAAGTCTATTAGTCATTCTTGTTTACTGTCGTTTCTGTCTCCAACAACTGCTGAGTGAAATATCTGTGTGTTTACCTCCACCTCACCTCACCAGCAATTTGCTAACTTGCCTGCTCTTGAGAATGTTGTAATTAGAAAGGTATGGAAAGGACGGAAAATTAGTTAGCTAACTAACTACTGATGACCGATAAACCAGAAAGATTCAGGGAAAAGTCATGGACCATTCTGGTGTGACTACAGTATCTAACCTCTTATATTTCAGTAGTTATCACAAAAATTAGTTAGTACACCAGTCATTAATGTATGTTGGAGTATGATCTGTAGCTGATATTTACATTAGCTTTCTATAGTAATCATACTCTATACCATCCATTCATTCCCTGTACCTTAGGAAGCCCCTTAGCAAAAAGTAGTTTATTCAAGTGTACTACAAGTATACTTATTTTATACTAAAACTGAGGCAGTATACTTGAAGTGTACTTTTTATATACTATATTTTATATACTTGAGAAAAGTATAGTGAAGTATACTTGGCTTATACTTAAATGATGTAAGTACTTATTAAGATGAAGTCACTGACTTGTGCTTACATTTAATTTAGCAGAATGAAGATGTTTTTCACTACACACATTTGCTTTGAGGTATTAACCCTGTTATAAACTTACATGTTAATAAAATGTGGACTACAAGTATATATTTAGTACAATAGTAGTATATAGATACGTGTACGTGTTGTATACTTGAAAGTGTACTTCTGTAAATTTAAAATGACCTTATAAAGTATACTTAAAGTATACTTTTATAAACTTAAATGTTCCAATTTAGTCTGAAGAAGTATTACATTAGTATACTTTCTAGTATGCTACAAGTACATGGTCTATAGTATACTTGCTATACTTATACTCAAGCATACTTAATAAAATGAACTTCAGGTATACTACTTTTTGCTAAGGGGCAGCTGGAGCCTGTCCTAGCACGCACTGAAACATGCATATCCACACAGGTGGCAAGTCTATGTAGGCTGATTCCTCACATGGAGGTGAGTGGAAACCACTGAATCCTATGTAGAAAAGTTATTCAAACCTTATAACTAAAGCCTTCTGTTTCACTCTCTCTGGCTGAAGGATAAGTAATTAAACGCTAAAGCTGAAACTAACATCAGCGTCTGATTATGAAGACTGTATTATATGAGATGTTAAGGACATTAGCCGTAAATAATTATGGCAAAATATATCAGCGGATCTTTTGTAGTTTTTACACCACAAAACAGCACCCAACAACAAAATTTCGTTTTCTTTATTTATTTACAAAATACACTATATACAATATATCAGCATCAAAGTGTTTTTTTTTTTTTTTTTTTTTGTAAAATACTTGTAAGAGATGACGAACATTAACAAAAATGTATGTTCTACACAGACATAAAAAAGAGACGATTCCCCCCCAGCGTACTAGTCAGATAAAGATAAAATTTATGGTTGATCAATGCCTACGAAGCAATTGATACTTTTTGGGCAAAAGTAATCTAATACGTTTTGGCCACAAGACCAGGTATAATATATGCAGTGCTCTTGCCATCAGTTGATTGTGTGTACCTGACCCACTTTTTATAAAACACTGTAGTACACATCACAAGTAGCGGTGACAATATGGGATACAATTACCTTATATCGGTAAAGTACTAATTAAGTTAAAGCTGTGACGTCTGACTTTATCCATCCATCCATCCATCCATCCAAATCCGAAACCTCTCTCTGAACTACTGGTACGGTATAAATCTCAGAAGAAATTAAGATCTCGGTGGACAAAGAAAAAACAAAATAAATAAACAATAATAATAACATATTAACTAAAATTCATAATGACAGTACTTCTCATCTGGCCAATGCTTGATTTCTTCAGAATACATTCAAAACACAGGGTGAAAAAAAAATCATATGGTTTTAAATATGTTTTAAAAACGTTACAAATATCCAATAATATCCAACATTTGATCCTTTAATATTTAAAGCAACATTATGTAACTTTTTCACCTTAAAAGTACGGCTTCAAAATCATGTTGATGGTACAGTGCGTTGTGAATGGTGACTCAGTCTCTTGTTTCTGCACGATTCAACACGTAACGTTGTTATGACGCAATGAGTTTTGGTTGTAGTTAGCGCCTACATTACGTCTGACATCTAACTATTACACTGTAAATAATTTTGTGCTGTTTCAATTTAAAAGTCTGAGTTCAACTGCCACCTTAAATATAAGAGTTAACTTCATTTAGGTTGAATATTTCATGAATAATGTTTAAAATCTTTTAAGTTTTCTTTTTTTCTGAAACACAATTTAAAGTAACCTGAAATTGAAAACACATCTTCAGATAATTTAAGATATTAAGTTGAATCAGTGACTGACAGTGACACTGACAATACATTTGATACCTTGCTACTTTTGAAGATTTCACTGCTGAGTGCAGCTGCAGTAGCTCCTTTTTGGAGTCAACTGTTGCAGGATCAGTATAGGGACATTACATGTCAAGCAACTCTACCAGCAGTGGCTTGGTCAGATATGTAAAAGTGTGATGGGCTGAATTTAGTATTAACCTCATGGTTATCATGGTTAGATTTTTTTTCTTTATTGTAAAAAAAACAACAACCATGTTTTCAACCATGATTAATCTTGAAATGTATTAAAGACGCACAACAAGTTTCCATGATATGTTTCCTCAAAATATATAAAAAAAGAAGGGTTTCTGGAGAGTTTCACCTCTCAGGCAATGCATGCTGGGAAGTCAGCCACTATGCTGATCAATTTTCTTTCATTCTTATTTAACTTATTTGTGTGAGCTGAATGAAGTCAGCATTTCAAATCAAAAGAGTTAAAATAACTCATGTTTATGATTTCAGAAGTGGTCTGAAAATAAAAAATATATATATTATATTATATTTAATCAACTTCAAAAAAACCAAAACTTGTATATTTAAGTTAATTGGAAAAGAAAAGTTGATTCCACTAAATTTCTTAATGAAGTTTTACAGTGTGCAGATCTGACCATTCTGTAAAGACAGCTCACTTTGTATATGATTGCCAAGAGATTCTGAACTGTCCACCTTAAACACAAACTATTGTGCTCAATCAAGGAACTGAAATGTCACAATAACATTAACAAATAGTGCTTGAACGGCATTATATGGGCAACGTATACGAAAAAAATTTGGAGTCACTCTCCCCGACCAGGATGCTTGAGATAGAAAGTGTCAGTATGGGCCCTGGCATTGGACAGTGCTAACAGCCTTGCTCCTTCTCCTCCATACTCGAGCAGGAACTGTGGTGGCTGCTGACATTGTTGGAACCTTCTGGAGACATTGAGGACAGCAGGGGATCACTTGGGGAAATTGGCGCCAGGATGTTGTCCCTTACCAGTTCCTTCATTTGACAGGTCCTGGAGTTTCCATATAGGCCCGGGTCCCCGCTGTCCACAGGCATCTGGTCGAAGGTGATGGTGCCGTTGTTCAGGTCCAGTGTGGTGGGAGGGGACATGTCAGGAGTCGAGTTATGCTGGTAGAGATCTGAGGGGCAGTCGCCGAGAACGGGCTCCTGTTTGATGGCTCGCGCCATCAGATCTGATGTGCAGACAGATGGGGTTGACACCACTGTAAGACCATGAGCACGGGCCTGGATCTCCAACTCCTAGACAAAGAAGAATGCAATCAGACCGAGCACAATGTAGTGAAACCCGTCCCTGAGGATGGGAGCAGCCAGAACACCCTGAAGAAACCCACGCAAACACACAGAGAACATGTAAACGCCACACAGAAAGACTCTTCCCCAGCAGGGAATCAAACTCAGTAGGCTGCTGTGAGACAATGCAATGATCCTCCAGCGGGTCACTGAACACAACGCTAAGATGAGACTAATGGGAGTGTAGTTCGTTTTGCACTGTGAGCCAAAGTGTGAAATAATTAGAAATTTTGACCTAACGGTGACCTTAAAGCAAACATCAAAGGGTCACCAAAGTTATTATAATTCATCCTGGGACATGAATGTACCAAAATTTGTGTCAGTCAATCCAATAGTTACTATGACGTTTCCCTCAAAACCACTTACATTAGAAAAAAGATCACCAAAAAGGGATCATCAAATCAGTAGGATTCATCATCTGGGAAACATGGATTATCTAAAATTTCATGGTGACCTGTCCAATAAATTATATATTACAAGCAATGCACTTTATAACATTAGAAGGACAATTGCTAATTCTAGCCTCTGGTGGAAAAATAGAGGAATGAAATACCCTGTGGAAATACTGTTTGCAGGAGTGAAGTACTCAGTAAGGCTCTGCTTATTGTACTATTTGGTGGCTTGCTCCACCAAAGATCAATGGTTTACCTGTATACGGAGCATCAGATGGCGGTTGGCATGCTCCAGCTTCCTCTGCCTGCACTCAAGCTCCTTGGCTCTCTGCTGGTCCCTCTGTAGCCTCCTGATATAGTCCACTGATGCTTTCAGAATGGTGCCCTTATTCCAGCGCATGTCTCTGGGGTATACAGGAGACAAAGGTTTACAGTCAGAGTCAGCTGACCAGCTGACCGGAACAGCACAGAACTCCTTTATGGCCCCGCTAAACAAATAAGTCACGACGCTTTAAGGACACTGAAGCATGTGAAGGGGAGGCCATGAGAGTTAATGAATAAACTGAGACATGCATTTATAATTAAGATGTATACAAAAAAACACTTACGGATCATTTGACTTGGGTATCAGCGTTCCCAGCTCCTTGATGCGATCGTTAATGTTGAATCGCCGTCTTCGTTCGACTAAAATATTGACATATAGCGTGTACCGTTAGTACAGAAGTAGTCTTTTAAGGTTTAATTAACATACATTTTTCACTTTTCCAGTTTTTCCACAGATAAAACAATTTGATTCACATTCTTTATATTCCTGCTTTGTTTTTTGTTTTTTTTAATTCATTGAAAACTGGAAATACAGGGAAACTGGAAAAACCTGAAATGCATGAAAATTGGAAATAAAATTGAAATAAAAAAAACAATAACATATTAATACATATTTCAAAACAGTAACAAATTGTATTTCAATGAAAGTTATCTCAGGCATCAAGGCTGTTTTGATATTGCATAGAAACACACAGAATTACACTGAAAAGGAAACTATAATTCTATTTTGATCGACTCACTTAAGTTGTGGTTGTCCTTCTTCTGTCTTTCCTTTGCAAGAGCACGAACTTCTGCTTCTGTGGGGCAAAGAGAAACATGAGTGCCTGTTTAAGAAAGAGTAATCTTTTCATTTAATGGGTAATAAGGTACTAAGCGTGTGAAATGAATGGAATTACATGTTAGCGGTTCACATAACGGTCATCTGTAACTACTGACACATTTTAATTTACCGTGTTATGCCGGAAAGTCGCAGCCAATAATAAATCATTATTATTATCATGTGAATCACAGCAGGAAATAAAGCTGATTTTTTACAATTACACTTCTCTCATATTGTGTGCGATTTAGTCATACACAAAATGCTTTATGTGCAGTTTCTGAAAATCGGACTGAAAACAGCTTTTACAGTTAACAAAACATCATCTTTTCCACTTGTGTCATTTTCACTTTGCTTACCTACTGGAAAGCCCTCTGGCCTTTGATAGTTTTCATACTGGCCACAGGATCCAGGCTTGTCCAGTACTTGCTTCATGCCTGGAGCTGGAGTAATTATTTGGCAAACGATTGACTTAATGGTATCTCATGCATTTCCAAATTGCACACAATATTGACACTGACCTATAGTCGTGCTTACACCTTCTCACACAGAGGTGTGTCAGTTTTCTCCATTGCAAGGTTCTAATCATAAAAACAAAATGGTTTACTCCATAATTGCCCAAATACTGTATGAGATCTTAGACAATTAGAAATTAGAAACTTTTCTCAGTGTGTGTTCCAGTCACTTTGAACAGATGAGGTAAAGTTTGCAAAGAGACTGTGCTTAGAGCCACTCATTGGTCAGTGGAGTGTGCTCAATTGACTGTCAAATGATTTCACGGTTTGAATTTGCAGCAATCACATTGTCCACGATTTCGACCCAAATGATAATGTACAGTACAGAGAATCAACAGTACAAAGAATAAGCACTGATGCTGTGTGAGAGATGTTTCAGTGATTGTTATGTTTTACCTGTGTATTCCCTCTTAATGGTGGTTGGGCAGGAGTTGCTGATGGCAAGGCTTGGGAGAGGAAGTCCTTGGTTGCCATACACGTCGAGAAGGTTACCAGACACAGGGAGCTACACGGTATTAAAGAAATGTCATTCAAACGAAAGTGCCTTGTATCTAAATAATTATTTATAAACTACCCTTTCGCAGGAATAATTTTAATACATTGCATCCTTTAAAAGGTTGGGTTAACTTGAAAAAGTACCTGGTTGTTCATTTGGAGTCCCGGTTCCATAAGTCCGAGAACATCGTCATTGTAACTTGACTCCAAGCTAATAATATCATCAATGACATCATCCATCTAGAAAACACAAACCCACATTTGATTCAATAATTGCAGTGTGTACAATCTTGTTATCTGAATGTAATGTGACCGTGTTTGGCAATGAGCAGGCGTACCTCTTTCTCACAGTTGGAGCTGAGGGTGAGCAGGGCCATGGGACTGTTGGGGGCGCTGCTGCCGGGACCGGGTGGCATGCCGTGCTCGGGGGGCTGGCTGGGGCACTGGCTGCCGGCTTTACCACCCAGGGTGGTGGACAGGTACTGCCTCACCTGCTGCCTCTGAGCCTGCTGGATGTGGTACTTGGTGGGATTCTCCAGGTGGGATGGCACCTTCATGGCCAAGACATAGTAAACACATTAGAACCTTGGATTTAGATTTTTTTTTCTTCTATTGCATTTTGTATTGCAGCTTAGTAAACATTTTTGTGTTTGATAATTCCATTTTAAGTCTAAATCATGAGTTTGGTTTTCAAGGAAATCAAATGGAATCAAGTCGTACGGTAGAGTTGCAGTTAAATTACAAACCTCTATTGTATTATGCCTGCCAATAGAACTGAAAACACCATTTTAAAAGTAGGCATTGAAGTCTTGCATTTGAACACATCTCTTTCTCCTAATATTACAGTTATTTTTTAATATTTTAAATTTACAGTTATTTTTTTGAAATGTAAAAGAAAACAAAGGTCTGATCTCAGATGCGCAGCACAGATT
Source organism: Acanthopagrus latus (assembly GCF_904848185.1). Lineage (NCBI taxonomy): Eukaryota > Metazoa > Chordata > Actinopteri > Spariformes > Sparidae > Acanthopagrus > Acanthopagrus latus. The sequence goes on along the minus strand of NC_051044.1, from coordinate 26,896,377 downwards.
ATTTGGACAGCATCATTCGCTGCATGGCCGACTCCTGACATGTCCACAGAAAGGGACAGTGTGAAGCAGTGAAGTTGCATCACATGATCCGTAATGATAAATTTAAGTTCATGCAGCATTTTAGAGACAGTTCATTCCCTTTTCTACGCTACTGCCTTTTCTCCGAAAGCCCAACGGATCTGACTTGTGTTTAGCAAGAGTAAACTGTAAGTGGGATAATGACACAGTCTTTCACAGACATTCTGTCACAATGAAATGCTATTCAACCACAAAAGGAAATGAAATATTAGCCCCAACTTAAGTCTCCATTTCAGTCGCTGCATTTTTGTCTTTTGCATTCATGTTAAAGAAAAACAAATCAGTCCATCTCACCTGATAGTGGCTGTATTCAAGCATCTCCAACATGTTATTCGAGTCGTAATTGATTAAAATGAATTACATTCAGTTTGTAATCCCTTTATCTTGCTAGCCAACACTGTGGACTGTGAGCTAGCGCGTGCAAAACTGAGAGCACTCACTAGTCCTTCTTAATATATCCACAGCTTGAAGCTCATTAGTTATGCAAGTTAATAAATGGAGGAGGACACTGAGACTCATCCTCCAACAGCTGTGTTGTTCCAGTTTAACTATGAATTTATGTCTTTAAAGGGTCCATTTGACGTCACCACTTCAAGCTCACAAAGAAGCCTTTTTACTGGCTGGCCAGTAGTCTGCGAACTCAAGCTTGCTTAAGGCCATCTAACGTTTAATCTTTAGTTCTGCTCATCTAATATAAAACATTATTTGTTCTGAGCACCGGGAACACAATTGACACCACTGTTTCACTACAAACTAGACATATGAAAACCCAAATGTGTGGTGTGTTTACCAACGCTACACTTTTTAAAGGATTTTTAGAGGTTAATTACATTTAACTGCCAATTGTCATGCAGTCACATTTGCAGGGTAAAGGGTGAGGAGCTTGATTTTAGGGAAAATGACTCAACTCTTTTCTAAGGAATGTATGGAACTTGTCTGTCCAAATAAACTGTTGTCCAGTCTAGGTCAGCGATTTTTGCATTGAAAATCATTAAATATCAAAACGGATATTAACACAGTAGCAGTGAAAGGGAGGTTTTCCATAGCCTTTAGTTTTGTGAATCAGTTGATCATGGCGCCATGCAGTCAATGGCGCACTGCAGGAGGCCTGGAGGGTGTGATGATTGACTTTAAAAAAAATGTTGTGGCCAGAGGTGAACTGTAGAGTTCAGACTACAGAACTGTTGGAAACAGGGCAGGATTGTGACTCTTCTTAGAAGAGTATAATATATAGCATAATACGTAAAAGAGTCCATCTACGTCAAACTGGAACAACCATCTTTGAACAGAGGAGGTGGTTTAGGACACTGCATGTCATCCACCTACAATGCTGTTCTGAGTTCCCTCACCAGACAGCTTAACAACCATTTACACCTGGGATGACCTTGCCTTAGCAACCCACATGAAGGCCAGTTTGACCAACAACTCTGAAACTCAGAGCTCACACGTGTCCTTAACGACTTTGTAAGGACACTCCCTCACACAGTTTAAACCCCTGCAACTCCCCTCCAGAGCGTTCAAAGTGAAGGAGCCTCTTGGATGAGAGGTAAAACGTTGTCAAGAAACTGAAACAAGTCCGGTTGCCTACGATACAGCACTCAGAATTACCATGACCTGTATGACTGAAAACCTTCATCAACATATAGCAGAATAAATAAGTCAAAAGGTAAAATGTAAAGTTACCTGTATTAGGCAAAGACAACTAAACATAAGCACTCGCTAGTAACGTGAACAGGCAAGGCAATATTGCATGTATAAGAATAAGAAGTCATGGATGTGGTGTGTATAGAAGATTCTTCCTTGGCAGTGTTTCCACATATGTGTCTGTCTCCAAGAGTCAGCACAAGAAGTTCAGAATCAAGGGGCAAAAATTAGAAAAGATCCCTGTAAGTTATTATTGGGTTTCTTTGGTAGGAGCTTAAGGCCCCAAAGAAGAATGAAGCAGGAAATTACTTTTCTGTTGCCAGGATTTATCCGGACAGACCAGCCCATGAATCTGTTAAGTTCTTTGAAACATACACCCTCTCAAACTACACTGTCACACTAAGTCATTATATCATCTTATTAAGAGTGCATTTAAGAATACGTTCATCATATCTGGCAGTACAATTGTTGAACTACTTTTCTGAATGGCTTCCGGTGTCTGCTTACATCTAGTTAACCTTTTTTTAGTATGACACCCAAGATCACACAAGGGTAAATTCAAAATTTATGATGGTGGTAGTGGCATGTTTCAGCGCATTCAATTCAGTTCAGTGGGTCTTTATTTATACAGAACACAGACGTTTACATTGCCAAAACATGATATAGAATGCCTTAACAATAAATGTAAGCTTGCACTTAGAAAAACAAACAATTAAATAAAAACAAGTTACATTTTGTAGGTATTCAACTTAAAACATCAACCTCCTTCAAACTGAAAAGGCTACCTGCCCAACAGTAACTGCTCCCTGCTGTAATGTTAAGCATGTTGCCTTCGTGCTAGTTTGGTTAGCCTCTGAATGAGTCTGTAGCTGCTGGAGTGTTTAAGTTAGGTTAAGCTAAACATACCCAACGACTTGATTTCTCACTTATACATCATAAACAAAAATAAACAAATAAATAATGTGACATGAACATAAACAACAAACCTGGCCATTGTTAGCACTCATTGCATGTTAGTATTGATAAATGTTTCCTTCTCTACCATTCCTGTGCTACTAGCCAGTTAAACGGTTTATCGAGACATCCCCCAAACAAATTGGAATGATATGGGAATGAAAGAGTAAACTAAGCTCAACCATAAAATGTCTTGGTCAAAGACAAAACATTGTGAACGACATCTGCTGCTGAAAGAAGGAAATGGGTCAACTTCTGGCACTTTCTTCACTATATAGCAACTAATTTCAACATCATCTAAGTTCCTTGTACTTATGCTGTGAGTGAAAAAAATTAGTTTTACTTGACACCATCTTCAAAGAATCCCAAATGTTTGATTTGAAAATGGAACTCACCTATTTGAGGACATGCATGGAGAAAAGATAACTGTCTAGTTGTGATTACTCCAAATGTTTATTTTGTTCATAATGCCACGTTTGTTGCAAGTTATGCATATGTTTCCTTGCCACCAACACACTCATTTGCATCTCCAGCTGTAATGAATACTCATGAAATCAATGTCATGCTAGACTCTCTCCAATTATGGGCTCTAATTTATTCATGAATGTGTGAATGTGAGTTCAGGGCATTGCTGTAAAAGAGCTTAATGCTCAGTCGGTTTTCCTTGAATAAACAACGGTTGATGGTTTTAACACTTGAGTATGCTGACGCGGTGCGGACATTTTTTGATGCACACAAACACAGGTGCATACAGTGCTTTGCTTCAAAAGAAATAAAACACTGATTATTTACACCACTTCAACTTCTATTTTGCCACTGTAGATGACGATGGGAACACACCGTTACAGGCATAACACACAGAGCAAATTAAAGTGAAAGAATTGCACTGAAAGCTGATTTCATGATTCCTTATTCATGATGAAAGTGAATTATTCCCAGTATTGAACATGTATCAAAGGAATTAGGCTGCTCGTCTGCATGCTCACGTGTGATGAAGCACTACCAATCGTGAGATCAGTCTTTGCAGACGTCTGCCGCTGCAACTCGTGTAACGCTGCTGGGAAACAAAGCATCGCGTCTTTGTCTGGACTACTGGAAACTCACTAGAGCTGCAGAGGTGAACAAACACAGGGTAAGTGCCCCCTGGCTGGACATAGCCTTAAATGATAAAAAAGAGAAAGCATTCTTTGTAAACTCACAGTGAGTGTTTCTTTGTCTCCCCTCCGCAATGTGGCCTTTTCCTTTAGCCAAACCTTTGGGTTTTGGAGGAACTACTAACAAGGGATGTATTTCATTTATCCCTACAACAAGCCAAGCTCTCACTTTATTTATAGACTCTTTGTGAGGTTTATTACCTTCTCAAGGAGAGCACATGGGTCCATGTCTTAGACTCATGCCTTGAGGAGCAGTAACATTTTGAGATAAAGTCGTCACTCCTTGACCCCTGAAAAGAAACAGATCCATTCAGATCGTGCTACCGGCTCAGCTCTGTTGCTTACTTCCTTGGAAACAAGTCACACTTGGGGGCATTCAGTGGAAAAGGGATCCTAAACATTTACTGCATCTTGAAGTTTAAAGGGATGGTTACAGTAGAGCTACTGACTACTGAGACTTTTTAATATCACATCAAAAACAATCAGTAAACAAGTGCTCAGTGTTGCATTGATAGATGAGAGACTGATAAGACCGTATAACTAAGCCATATTTATTAATCAACAATTTAATATGCTCCTTGTCTTGTTAACTGTCAAAAATGTATATTGATAAAATGATTGAAATTCCCTTATAGTCTACTATGTTCACTGTGGTTGATATACTGTATATACATACATGTGTGCAGCTTCCGGCACTAGGGCGTCTCTCAGTCAAAACAATGAAAACACAATACGTAGTTTGATGATGTCATGACGCCCTATGAGATCATGGGAGTTGTCGTCTTTACTGTTAAGCAGCCACCATGACCATGAAAATCTAGCAAATGTGACTCTCTAGTTGTATCACCTAGCATTTACCTGGAATGTATGGCAACAGGCGACCAAATGAATCACACCATTACCTTGAATAAAATTACGAATTTCTCTGGTATTTAACTTCGTTCATTTGGGATCATGAAAGTTCACATCTCAACAAAATATACAACAAAGACTGAAAATGCTGAATATTTCATCTTGTAACACCAGAGTAGATATTGTTACAATATTGTTTTATGAATAATGTCTTGGAATTGAAAGAAAAGCCCCCTAGTTAGGATTCACTACCCTGCACTTCTTTTTTACATTAAATGAGAACTACTAGGGTCAGTTGTACTACAATCAAGGCAGTTTCCAAGCACAAAATGGCCTGTGCATACACAGCGGTAAGCTCCACATGCAATGTCAGTCTTCATTACAAAAATACAGACAAAAAAAACATCTAAAACATCTAAAACTTCAGCAATACTTGAATCATACTTGAAATGAAATAAAGTGCTTGCTTGTTTTGGTTTATTTAAAATTCATGCCAATGAATGATGCCATTTACAGCACCTCATGCCATTATCAGCCTTAAGAGAAATTACAAATGCTCACTGGAGCAGGAAAATGTAAAAGATCGCTGAGTGGACTTTTTTTTCCACTCATCTGCAACTATGTCAGAGCAGACAGCAACAGCAACAGTGTTTATTTTATTCCACAGAGCAGCAGCACGTTTTTTTTGTCCTTGTTATTAGTTCTGCTGTAGCTGCTCCCATTTACTCCACTCCAGCCCAGACATCAGATAAAAACACAAGACATATCATTTGTAGAGCATATTGTTGCTGTTACGCAAAACAGACTTCCCATGTTGAAAAGCGTTAACAATACTGCTGTGTAAATCAGCCAAAAGTCAGTAGTATTACAACACATGAGCTAGTCATTGAAGCTATTAGTTCTTCTCATGTAAGTGGAGGACACATGAGGCTGGCAACTGTGTTCAGATGAAAGCAACCCTGAGGACATATTTTCATCAGTATGTAATTTGCGTGGCATTCATTATTCACAGATTTTACAATTGAGTATTAGAAACACTGAAAATAATATAATTGTAAAAACTAAGGCTGGTTCTTAAATAAAATGTCCCTTTCAAAGCTATTTTTGCTTCAGTGAATCAACACAGAAGTGATCAAATGATTTACTGAGCCTCTGTGTTACTGTGCTTCATTTGCTGTATTTATTTTGATTCAGGCATTTATGGAAAACACTTCCTGCCAGAATGCTATACTGAATAATTTTTCTATTTTATATTATATTAGACATGAAATAACAACTGGTTGTAGCAGCACCAGTGTCCCGGGCACGTTAGGTAGCGCTGACAGGCCGGGGTAGAGGCAGAAGAGGGTGGTGTGTTTGCCTGCAAAACTACAGCTTTTGAAAGCAGACATTTCCAGCCACTGCTCGCGTTTGAGCTAAGCACAGAAAATGCAAAATTATTGAGATCCACATTAAGGAACAGATAACGTTCCTTAAAATCAATTTGGGACCTGTACAGGCTTTATTGAGCTATTTTTTTTTTTTTTTAGGAGAATGGGATAATAGTATGCTATAATCCAAAGCTAACATGGTTGAAACTACTACGACTCTGAAAATTACTTTTTGAGTAATTTTTTTTTTCTCTCTCTCTAACCCTAAGCAGGGTCTAACAGGATGAATCTTCACTTCCAAGTTAGTTTGAACAAGCGATGCTCTCAGTTCGAATTTGTGTTCAGGCTCCAGACTGTGAGAACAAGCAGCTCTAGTCTTTAGGAGTGACGATTCCATTTTGCTGGCTCAAAGTTACACAATTTGTTTTGCGTGTTAGTATCATCTGTTCCGCTCATATTTGTGCACTCAGTTCTAATTCTGCTCTTGCACATCAGTGCGAGTGCACTCTTGATGTTTAACTTGCAGACAGATTAACATTCAAAATTCAATGACGAGAGCTGGGGGGACTGTTGATGACCTTGCTGGCCTTACTTGTCTCACCGGAGACGTTCTCTATTTTTGTTGTCCTTCGTTATCAGCAAGGTTGGTGTTACAGAATGTGCTTCGGTGGGTAAGAGACAGACGATGTAGGATGACCTAGGGGTGAATTTACTTCAAGCACTTGCCGGTGCTTGCGTTTTGTCAGTGAATCCAAAAAGAAGTGTGGCAGGTGAAGGGGTAGTGTTAAGACAGGAGGAATTAGAAGATCAATGAGCTGGATAACAACACGTGACACCGAGGCTGAGAGGGATTTTGAGAGGGCCTACTTGAGTTCCGCCATTGCCTTGAGGAAGTAGATTTGCTCTCTTGCCGAATGCCCTTAGTAACAGTTCTATCGAGAAAATAACAACTACAGCAGAGACAGGCCACTTCATCAAGAGGAGGGGCTTGAGACAAAGAGATGTCTTCTCTTCTCCTTACCCTGTGGCTGCAGGGTGACATTAGCTAGAATCTAACATCCTCCTCCAAGAATGAGGCACATTGTCCAGTCTGTATGCGATCAGGAACATGCACTTGCTTAAGTAACCAACAAGTGGAGCTTAATTTAGCAGCCACATAAACACACAGAGCCTCATTCTCATTCATGGTTAGGGGATATGCAATATGATAAGCTACTACAGAGTGAAACAGTTAAAAGGTTGAAATAAGATACCGCCTGTTCTCAAGGAGAAGCAGTATCTTGGAAAGATCACACAGTCCAGCATCATGGACTGCAGTACCAGAAAATACAACACACACATTTTACATTCGAAAAACAGGCTGCTGGAAAATTATTTATTGGGACTTGTTCAGACACGTCCTGCTTTGAAAAAAAAACTTATCTCTAAGAATGTACTGGCTACTAGAAAATCAGAACAGAGCTCTAGGTATACTCTGATGAGTTTAATGAACAAAAGGCTCTCTTAACTCGGCTTTGGCGAAGTTTAAGACCTCAGAATGAAAGAGCACAAAGATGTAGCATTATTCCGCTCATTTTGCCTGGAGATTGAAGAAAAGGTCAGTGTAAACCATGGAGGTCTGCACGTGGAGTTGAATCTGATGATTTTTAAAAGTCAAGACTCTTCTGGGCCATCAAATACTCTGCAACTGTCTTCGATTCCAATCTAAAGAGACAGAGGACTTGCTTGAAAACAAAAAAGGTGGGCTCATCTGAAATACTGTGTGTAAATATATATGAAACACAAATAAAAAACACAGAAACAAGACACTAGTTACCACAGATTATCACACACGAAGCTATAGAATCATTGTCAGTCAACTGTGGTATACTGTCGCTGCAATAGTCAAAGGTGGAAGCTTTTCAGTTATAAGTCCGTGTTGGGCAAAGTCTTTCCAAAATGTAATCTATTCCATAATCCTAGGTACTTTAAAATCAAGGTAATAAGCAACTTTGAAGTGTTACTGTCTGTGTAAAGTACTGCATTATTGATAACAGAACATTTGCTTTACTTTCACCAAAATATCTGCAAAAGTACAACTAAAATGGAGGGTAATATTGTTTCAGCCTGGGTAATTAAGCCACAAAAGTTCATTTCAGCTGTGAGACGTCTGCTGGGCCTGCAGGTGAAGAGGCTGCTGTTTCAGGGACAATAAATGATACATTTATTTATTAAAAAGTTCAATTTGGTGAACCAGACTGTGAGTAACATTAGCTCACTGTAATAGTCTAAGAGGCAGTAACGTCACAAATGATCATCTATTAGTTTTGATAGCATGCTGCAATCCAGACTGTGCCTATTTGTATATTTGTTTAGTTTATTTTATGATAATTTATTCTAGCCAGCAAAACAAAGCTCAAAAAGATGATAAGAGCATGTATGTGTTTGGTCTGTGTCTGTCAGCTAGAATAAAATGTCTTCAGTGTAAATGCTGTTTCATACTTACATTTTAACCATTTTAATTAAGTCAAAATTATTTCATTATTCCGTGTTGGCACCACATTAACTGTTACTGTTACTGATGAACATGTTACAACATGTTATTAACGAGCGTCCCCATTAATCTGCAGCCAGCTGGTGGAGCTGCGTGAAGGGGGAGCAGTAGGCAGAGCCCGAAGCTTCTGGAGGGACAAGCACCCGAAGTCGAGGACAGCACACTTCGCTTTTTAAACTTTGCTTTAAAAGTCGATTTATCTTCACTCCCACTTTAACCTGTCTGCAGGAACAAGCTGTGAAGGCGCCTGAATCCACTGTAATGTGCTGTACAGTTAATCCATCCTTATTTGAGTGTTGAATGGAGCAGATATGCACTTTACTTCATTAACGTACAAAGGTGACATGGGAAAAAAAGACCTGGAGAAAAAAAAAAAAAGCATAAAACATGAACATCAAAAGTTTAATTTTGGATGATAACACAGGTCAAATTATATACACACGTAGTTAAATGTATAATTTACAATTATTGACCATTACTTTTGATATTCAAGTTATTTTTAAGACTTTTACTCCAGTACTGTGTATATGGGTGACTTTCACTTTGAGCGAATCACCATTTTAACACGATCTCTTCACTGTTTTTAGACAACACTGCTGCCTACATTTATTCTGGCAGTTTTGTGGGCCTATTCATAATAATAATGCCATTCCAATAACGTCTTGTTTCTTGCCACCTGGTGAATGTAAGTCAAGTATTCACTCTCATTTTAGCTCTGTTTGTAACCCGTGCAAGCTCTGCGAAGTTCACCAACCAGCCACTACCTGTGTCTGCCTTCTGTTAACTGTTGAGCATGGAGCACACTGTAGGTTTGTGTCACAGGTTTGGTTTTTGGTTAGTTATTTTTTCTTGTGTCACTTGTTTTCACTCTCCACTTCTTGCTCACCTGTGTTCCTAGTGTTCCATTTCCCTCCTGTGTCACCTCAGTCTTGTTAGCCCTGCCCTGTTGCCAGTGTCTCACCACCTGCTCCACGTCCCCTCGTCAGTTTAGTTTGTATTTGAGCCTGTGGTGTTCCCTCACTCTCTGTTGGTCCGTCTGTTGTCGACCTCAGGTTGGTCGTGTTTTCCAACCAAACGACCCCTGCGCCTGTTCTCTAGTCCTCTGGTTTTGTCCACACTTTTGTATTTCTTTTTAGTTTTTTTTTCCCTTGGACTTTCCATTTCCTGATTTCTGTTACTTGGATTTTGGACTTTTTTTCACATTGGACATCAGCTCGCTTTTTGTTTTCTGAAAGCAACATTTTGGAAGCGATATTCAAATAAAGGTAAATTAATCTCTATGAGCACAACATTGTCATTAATATCAAATGGATACAATAAATTATCTTTTATACCAGTTTTGAACAGTTAAATTAATATTTTCCCTATTTAGGTCTCATTCAGGGTTCTTTTTCTCTCTACCACAGTCATTGTTCTATAACAGCCCTGATAGCATCTAAGAGGGTCGCTGTACAACTCAATTCCAAGGACAACAGTTGCAGCACAGCAAGACTTGTTATGCTTGTATTTTTGTCGACATTATATTGATTAAGAGAGTTCATGACAACTTACCTGGGTCTGGCGAGAGTCAATTAAGGATGTTCCAGAGTCCCGACATGAATCACGTTTACTACGACTCCCAAGGTATGCTACTCAATCAGACAACTGCAATTGACTGCGTATACTTGCCGGTGAGAGAGCCACCTCTGCCTGACCTCTTTATGTCACCAGCTGCCTCGGCATTCGAGAAAGATGCCATTCGAAGAGCGAGGAGAAGCTAAAAAAAACCCAGGTTTTCTTCAGTCATGTAAACACACTGATTGAAACTCAGGTTGAAACAGTGCGATGTTAATGTAACAGTAAATTCACGTGTGGATATGATGCAACTTCATTTACGAAGAAACACTTTTTTTTGCGTTGGAGTTACTTTATCAAATTATTGCTGGTTTAGACTATGGTGATATGGATGACAGAAACAATGAGACAGTGTTATCAATTTGTGATCCACCGAAAATGCTGTCGGGCAAACTGCCTTTCAAATGTGGAGCCCCTTCCCAGTTTAACCCTGGTAAATGAGAGATTTCATTGATAGGAAAGACCAGTATTGTGCAAAGAAGTTGTTTGGCCATCTGATTCAGAAGCACCGCTTTATGGACTATCCAAAAGAATGCTTTGTTTGTTTGGACCTCTCTCTCAGCTATGGTGAATGAGATATAAAACTCTCCCTAATAAACATCAGGATCAACAAATAAATTAAGTTGGTGGCCCATTTTGGAAGAAAATCTACTGTCTGCAATGCCAACCCTATTATCTGAAGAAAGCTGTTATTATACTGGGGGAACTAATGTAACCCCTAGATAAAGATTTCGTGATGAATAGAATCATTTATGTTACGCATTCACTGACCTTAAATGGCCACATACAGGACTCAATATGTACAGCCAGTAAAAACACAACAGAATGGTTAGTTCTCATTTGGTACGATATTCATGGCACACCCGAGGGTGAGACATTCATCTTCTTATTATTAGAGTACTTGACGTTAAGTATTTTAATGAGCCTTTCTATCTATATGATGCAGATGTTAGACCTCTTGTCAGTATTACAAATTCAAGCACTGACAAGCTCTATATGATTTTGAGTAATGAGACATTTTAGCTAGTGGTTATTTTGACATTTAAATATTATATTACCAATTATTGCAAAGCATGTGATATTTGAAATGTGTACTGATAACAAAGTTGCCTTTTTTTAAATGGCTAATGAATGTTTTCTGGTTTGAAAGAAAACACTGCAACCAGTAGTATTTCTATTAAACATCATTGAAACATAATGTGCAGAGGTTGCAGTGGTTGTTTTTAACTGACACGCTATGGGCAGATGTAACACTTTTATGTGTTGACAGACAATGTGCAGGACTAACACATTTGCATCAGAAAGGTGGGGTTGAAGGGAGGTAAGGTTTTCTGGAAGTATTTCTTGTCATATTTGTGCTAAATCTTGTAATTCAAAAAATCAAATGTTCTGACAAGTCAAAGAAAACCTCCAGCATCTGTGGCTGTTGGGGACTTATGAGCCCATCCCATCATCTCATTTCATATGAAAAGAATTGAAAGGCAGCCTGTCTGTCTTCCAACATACCAGTGGAAGTATACACATACAGTCTAGAGACCAGAGCTGCCACTGTCTGTGGCAGATTGGAGATGGACCAGACACTCATCTTAATGAGTTAGAATTAAGGGTCTAGATGACAACAATTTGCTGCACAGTACACAGCCACCGAGCCTGTTGTTCAGCAGCCTGCCACCTCAGTCACACTAAGCACACAGCTTGATCCAAAGAACATATAAGCTGCAGTGCCGGTGACAGTCTGTTGTCTGCTGACAAAGTAGCACAAAGCACACAGCACGTGAGCCATGCTAACCCAGTTAGCACAAAGCAAACAGCACATGCTGGGTGGCCTTTCTGATTGAGATATTATCCTGACAGTTATTTTGCTTATTTTGTCTATGTATTAATTAAACAAATGTGTTTATTAATATATACATATATATATATATATATATATATATATATATATATATATATATATATATATATATATATATATATATATATATAGATAGATAGATAGATAGATAGATAGATAGATAGATAGATAGATAGATAGATAGATAGAAATAGATATAGATATATAGATAATGTAAATATAATTATATTATCTTGTAGTTTGCCAGTTCATCATATATCTTAAGAGAGCTCGAGCTTCATACTAATTAAGAGTATTTATTCGTGACTCTGTCTGACTTTGTCTTGATCCTTGAACAGGTTTTTCACTTCATTCTCACAGGGGTTAAAGGTAACCTGGCTAATTAAGGGTCCCCCTCCCCTTTTGGACAACCTCATCTGAGCTTTATGTTTTCACTTTCATGGTTCAGCAGCTCTGCCTGGTACTTCTAAGCTAATTTTGCCTCGCCTGCATAGATTTGGGGGGGGTCTTTGATAATCCACAGAAAGGTTAGGTTCAAACTGTCAGAGCGAGTTTGCCCAGGAAACTGGGATCGTTGTCTGGACTTTTCTCTATAGAATTGTACGGTTTGTGGATTTGATCATCATGCCAAGACAGGATCACTTTGCTCTTCCATCAGTAAACACACACATACATCAATCCTTCTTCACACAAGTCAACAGCTGATATCATTCACAGCCTTAAAAGAAAGTCTCCACCACTCGATGGCAGAAACATCACACCTGTACTGCATATTGGACTTAATGACATCACGTACATATCTGTGATAACTAGCAGATTTTTTTTTTTACTTGTAGCACAGAAAATCACTAAACCAAATGTAGCTGGTAATGTATCGTGTCTGACAGTTGAGGTTACTTCTTGCGCCTTTGGCAAAGTTAAATGCTTTGTCCTGGTCCTGATACAAGACAGTCTAAACAAAGATTAAAGATTATATGTAGCCAAGACACTTAGAGCTTAATTATCTAATACTGATATCTTAGAGTTTTTAAACCATGTCCAGGACATGTGCAGGGTTCGTTCTCCTCCAAAAATCCTTTTCTCATCTTTATATTCTTGCATTTTCATGGTCCATTTGGTCATACCCGGAATGAAATGAATGAAAATATGTCAGTGTAGTGGAGCAAATAGGATTAAATGTGTTGAATGCCAAATGTCTGGAAACAGGAATTCTGTCAAGAGATAATCCTCCCCATGGACTTAACACAGTGTCTCAGGAGCTGACACAGACGCAAGAATTCCTGGAGCCAAAGTCCATAATCACGTTACATTTGCTATTTCAAGAAATGGAAAGTAGTAAAAATGAGCGTATCCATCACCATGTTGCCCTACGGAGCATTGTTACAATCCACATCATGGCCGCCGCTCATACAGGTAGACCAGTAGGTTGGTGGGCTTACCTTGAGAACATCCATGGACGGCTGGCTCACAGCAGGCCAATCGTGTGGAGGCGTGACATGGATGCTGAAGGTGTGTTGGGTGTCGTGGTGCAGAAGGTCCCTTGTCTCTCCCCGGTCTTCCCTGCACACTTGACCCTGGCGATGGGCAAGCACCGGCTGCTCTCGGAGCGGGACCTGTGACGTCACGGCTGATGGAGGGTGGGAACTCTGGAGGCGCTTGTAGAGGCCAGGCAGGACCGGGGGAGCACTGAGGACCCCAGCCCACCCAAGGGCAAAGAGAGGAGGGAGTAGTTACACAGAGCAGGCTAAAAAACATTGTGTGCATATGCGCAGTCAGTGGCATTTTTCTGAGCCATCCTGAGTCAGTGAGCAATGTGAGGTATTGTAGTGGAGTACAATATGATGATTGAGTGAGAGGGAAGCCAGAGATTCCTTTACGGAGAATATGTTATTGTCCTGTGAAAGATGCATTTATGTTTCAGGCAGCTTATGCAATATGAAAGAGGGGTGCTAAACACCAACAGTGCTGTCTGGTATATTTTAGTTAAATGAACTGCCCAGCTCTATATGAATGCAAAAAATATACTCTGTAGGAAAAAATGTATCTCATGTCTCTTTAAAGCTGCATTAACTTTTTAGTTAGTGGGAGAGTTCATATGGCTTACAAGCGGAGAAATATTAATTCGGAGTGATGTTTGTGTCAAAGAATGTAGGTTTGCTAGCTGCTAAATGATCCACTTTGTTTGTCAGCTAACTCCAGCTAGGAGCTGAATGCCATAGGATGCTGGACGGCCCTGGTACAGTGGGTTTCTCTCAGCTCTTCCAATGAGGAACAGCTGGCTGCTGTGTTTTAAAATTTCACTGTGGCAAATTTTGAAATTAAAGCAAAGGACAAAGCTCTAAAATGTACAATATAATAAGGTCAAAAAAATACTGAGCTGAGGGAGGAGGCTGATATTAAATTAAAGAAATGTTCATCAAATGTGTACATTTAAGAGAAAAAAAATAGGTGAGTTTTTCCTTATAAATGTGACTTTTAAACATTTTTTTTTAATTCTTTTGTAGTTCATAATCCAAATAGAATATCAACAGAAATCTATTGTAAAGAACAAGGAAATGCGCAGTCCCTCCCTTAAGTCTTTCTTCCCTTTTACAAAAAACTTACTTAACTTATTATCACTGTCAGTGTCTTTGTACAGTTAGCTGCCTGTATAAGTCAACACGTAAAAACACAGCCTTAGCAGCGGTTTACCAATCCGTTCAGAAGTAAGTAACCAATGTCTTCGAGTGATATAAAATAAAATTGCTACATATAGCTCCTTTAACCCCCTCCCCAGGACTTTTCGTCAGGCCTACAATGACCCTAATACAGATTTGTACCATAAAGCTGAGGGGAACTGCAAATTCACAGTCTTTTGATGGATTGCTGCATATATACATATTGATCAGAGCAGCTTTAAATCTTTATGAGGTTGTCTCAAATCCAAATTACCCTTCTGTGATTAGAAGGGAAAGGCAAATCCCTGGCTGAACTGAGGCATTACAACAATTGTTAATTCTGTTCGTTAGCCCACCATTGGTAGTCAAATCTGTTTGGTAAGATTATTAGCTCTAAATTTGGTTTATCCTCCAAACTCCTGATCAGAGAATAATTTAGGGAGTAAGATGTGTGCCACCAGACCTCCAATAATTAGTCTGTTGTGAGGCCTGAGGCAGAACCTCGGCCCTTTGCAAAACACAATGCATTTAATTTCTTTACAGTCGTGCTCATGTGCAGTAAAACACTGAGCAAGAACTCAGCGCTGTTCTCCCACTTCCCTCCTCCTGTCCGCTTCGAGTTCACCCTTCTGCAGCGTATTTGAGCGGACAGCAGCTGCACATCCCAAACCGAAATGGATCCGGCAGTGCACACGCTGTCAGGATGAGGCATTCCCTGGGAAAGTGATCCTTTTGATAAAACCACCTCAAGTCCTCTCAGCCTGTGATAATCGCACTAATTAGGCTGGCATGTCAAATCCAGCCCCGGTCAATGGCAGCGCTTCAAGACTAGTGGAGAAACTCAATGATCTTCTTTTCAATCTGAGAATATCTTTACTCTTCAGAGAAAGGTTGTGACAGTACCTTTAGGATGTTGTTGACTAGCTGGACTTAACCGACGTAAATTGTATGAAATCCCAGCCCCTGAGGGAAAAGTGTGATCAGCTGTGTCGAAGTGATCCGAGCAGTAGTATTCTGAGAAGTTCCGCAGTAATATTCAGTGTTTGTCCAACCGCTCTAACTGCCAACTCAGACTGTTCATGTGAACTTGTTTTCTTTTGGCCAGGAGGAAATAACTTTTACATTAAAATAAATGAAATAAAGGTTTTTATGCACTGACTATAGATTAAGTCATCACTGTGTTGGAATAAAGAGCAGAAGTCAACAGTGTTTTTGTTAAGTCTTGTGTTTCAGTGATATTGGCTTTACATGCTCACTGTTTACAGTTATGGATGCACCTTTTTAGAGCAACATTATGTAACAGTGTGCAGTGTTTTGTAACAGGATGAATGGTCTCTCCCCCCCCCCATCACTTGTTTCTGCACTATGAAACTTCAGTGAGAGGAAAGAATCACAGTGTTATTTATACAATTGTTGCACTGCATTGTGTGTATCACTGTTGTGCTAGTTTGTATTTAGCACGTACATTACGTCTGACAAACTGTTGCAGACCTGAGGTTTGTATTCACAACAGTGTTGTTGCACTCGAAAACTGCGGGGGGCGCCAAATCGCACAAAATGCCAGTTTCTAGATACTGTTGCTTTAAATGACCCTATTTAACTGTATAGCGTGTGACCTTTGCTTTGAACACAAACAGGGCTTACAGATTTGATGATGATGGGAAAATACAGGATTGTTATCACACCAATTAATCATAATAATATTAATGTATGTATTGTGGGTTAACAATCAACTTTCTTACAAACTGAACCATTAATGTTGCAGTGTCACATTTATTAGGAAATATATTGTCGAAGTTTATTATAACTCTAAACTTTCAAAATATCAAACCTATCTGTGAGACAATCGGCATACTGTGAAAGACAATAATGCATTACTTTATTTTCTTTTTCAAAATAAGGCTGGTGCTGGCTCGTGGCCATGTGTTAACAATGGGTAATAATCCCTTTTTAAAGGAAACATTAAAAGTGCATGTCCAGCTGACCTCGTAGCACTGGTTACGGCTTATGACACATGAGGAGGTCAGTACAGGCTAAAGTTAAATTTTCAGCCCCAATTGTCATATGCATGACTGACAGTAGTTAGTGAGTAAGTGGGTTAATTATTGTTCGAGGTGCTACTGTGAAACTTACTTCTAAATCGGAAAAACTTTATATGCATCAATTTATTGTGAGCCAGTTAAAAACACAAGAGATGATTTCATACCGTCTGCCGTAATCAAATATCACTGCATGATATAGACCCGGCCCGTTCAACCATGTTGTCAGAAAGGCAAGGTTTAAAAAAAAGGAGCTGGACTTTTATATTCCCTATCCCTGAAATTTGAAGCTCAGACATGAATTATTGTACTCTTACATTTTCAGTTTGACTGATGTTCATTAACAGCTGTATTAGCAGGCTTAAGCACAGTGGTTAGGCTATAGTTTATCGCTATTAATCTATTCATAAATAAAGTGATCTGATCCTAGAACGATTATTTAGCTCACTTAGACTGGAATCCTTTTCATCTGATTGTTGTCTTCCTCATGAAATATCTGCAATCTGAATTCTCATAATAATCACATCCATGTTGTCTTGGGTCAGTGCTATTACGTAACTGTATTAGTCTTGCAAGATTTGTATGCATTGTTGCTTCACTTTGCATGTTGCACAAACTAAGAGGGAACCCAAAACCCAGATAGGTTAACTTTAACATGTTGGCTTTATTAGTGGTTTTCACATTATTGTTACAAGTTACATCAGTTTTACAATGCTGTGGTTTAGGATCGTGATTTTGTTCATGGTATGACTACAGTGGATGATATTTACGAGAGTATCCTCTATATATATATCCACACTTAGTGCACACTTCTAGTTACTTCATTACGTTTCTGAACATGTCTACAAGCTTGAAGCAGCCAAAATAAGAGTGTTTATTGACAGGAACATCTCAGGAGGCTTGAGGATGTTAAAAACACAGTTTGCGTTAGTATCATATAAATATTGTTCACAGAACGCAAATATGTGTGTGAAGACACTCTTGTCTCAGCCCAAGTATGCAAAGAAAGGGTAAGCTGCGATGAATAAAGTGGTGAGTCAAGCTCTCTGCGTAACCGCTATGGTTAGTTTGTTCATCACATCTGGATTAAGAAATGTCTTTGTCGCTTAGGATTAAAAATATTTATCCAAATTATTATCCAATTGAATAATTGGGGTGTAATCAATTAGCTGCACTTACACATGACTCAGACTAAGGACTGTTGGCTGTTTTACTGCTCATGCGTCCTCTGGCAGAAGAGGCAGAGCACATTGGATTTGTTGCATCCACTGAAATCTTCCTGACCAAACAGCACAGCCAGTGTCAGTCATGCCATATCCCTGCTGAAACACTGTGTTTTAGTGAGTTAATACATCACACACAAGCATAAATGTGTCTCCAGCCACATCAGTCCCACTGAAAAATTTACGATGACCTCCCTTGTCTCCTAGCAGATTCTCTACAGTCGGCCACAGAATGTGATTAGCACGCATGTGTAGCCAGGTCACACTGCTGATATGTTGCCAATTGTGGAATTGTTAAGAGCTTAAGCACGACACAGTTGCTGGTCCAGTTGCTCAAGAGCACCAATCATGGAAGGGTGAATGCTCAAAACGCACAAAAACACCTGAAAATGAGGTTTCTTACCTTTTTATTTTCATGTTCGTCAGTGATCCAAGGGTCTCCACTTGCTGCTGCTGCTGTTTGAGGAAATGGGTCCTTTTAAAAACTCTTCATGATGACAGCACTTCCCGGTGTGACACAATAATGTCTCACTTGCAAGTTGACACAATGACAAGTCCCAGATGTCCGGGGTTTTGTGGTTAATTGGACATATTTTGGTTCTGGGTAGAAGGATGAGCAGTTCTCTGATTTTGCAACAGTTGTCTAGCCCCACTATCTTCATTCACTGCTGGATATTTCAGCTAAGGTTTGATAAAGTCTTAGCACTGAATTCATTTGTGCCAGACCATGATTCTTCCATGGCTATCCGGAGCAAAGCGTAAACAATTTGAAGAAAGACAAGCAGACATTTTTTGAATTATGCTGAAACTGAGATTCTGTCAAGCCCGTAAGTGATCAGTCCTACAAAAGCACAACGAAGAGCTTGGGTATATGCTTTTATTTGCTTTATGGGTTGAATTATCTATCTATCTCTCTCTCGTCACAATGCGGTGCTGTGCTCAATCTCCAAAAAACACTTTTTTGGGGTGAGGAAAAACATCAGGGTTTGGCTTAAAATGCCAGTTTTGGATCGCCACGATCCCAGATGGACATGATCCAATTTCCCATGATTTATAGCTGGTTTTGACACAAAAACAGATGGAAATGTCTGCAGGGCTCCTTAAAAAAGCACCCGGTGTGCCTT
This sequence comes from Acanthopagrus latus, assembly GCF_904848185.1. NCBI lineage: Eukaryota > Metazoa > Chordata > Actinopteri > Spariformes > Sparidae > Acanthopagrus > Acanthopagrus latus. Next base: position 26,877,280 of record NC_051044.1, on the reverse strand, counting down.
GAACTGCAGATGGCCATTTGGCAACCTTGTTGGCTGCCACACTGCCCGCCTCTGTCCCCTTGTGAATTTGATATGCCGTATTATTATTCCTGTTTGGGTAAACGTTACCTGCTAGCATGATATCCTGGCAGCCGGGCTGTCACCGTAGTTATGCAGCGTAGGTACAATCCTAACTAAAGTTGCAGAAGTAAGTTATTTTGTCCCAAGCCATGATGTTCTCCTAAACCTAACTGATTCTTTTTGCACCTTAACCTAACTTGGTAGTTTACTCGCCTAAACCTAAACCAAACTTTAACCACACAAAGGTCTGATACACCTGCCGTCGGTATGCTGCAGGGGTCATGTTTGGGAGAAATCAACCTATTTGGTCAGTTTGCTAGCATGTGATGCTTTCCACAGATGCAAGCTGTTTTGTTAAGCTTAATGCTGTGTTAATCAGACTGAAAAATGAGTGGTATCTTTTCACCAAACTCAAAGCAAGACAGCGGGTAAGAATTTCTTCTTCTCTCTGTGCTATCAAGGTAACGATCTCTGAAGCTGACTGAAGCTTTACTATGGCAACAGTGATCGCATGAAGCTGCAGCGGTAGCTCCTCCAAATTTATTGCTGAAACATGCACATCATTGAAGAAGAAATCGGCTGTTTTAGATTCGGAGCAGCGGACCCTGAGAGCGTTTGGCCGGAATAGCTGGTCACAGGAGACGTAAGTGGACAAAATTGGACTGGCAAAACACCACGAAATCAGAGACTGCTGTGGCCAGAGAGACCTGTCTCCACCACAACATCACGGATCAAGCTGTTGCACTCGACGGGCGAGCCTTGTTTGGGCCAACAGAGCAAGACTACAGCAAGATGAGGCGAGGTGGACTAACATCGATGCAGTCAAAGTTGATGGACAGCGTTTCCCAGATGTCCAAGTTTTGATACGAAGATGCCGACCACATCATCATCACCATCTTGACACTGCTGCTAACATGCACCTAGCGCAGATTCAAAAGACGCACTAGGTGTCTATGTGGATTTGTATATAACTGAAGGAGTTCACAAACTTTCATTTCATTACAGACACCACCCTGTGTTGTGCAATGACAAATACTTTCCAGTTTTCCATTAAAACCCATTTTGCATTACTGTGCATTAGGTCAGGTGAAACTAAATTGATAAAACAGCAATTTTCTTGTTCTCCATAACGTTGTTATGCCCCAGTGACATCAGTGTGATGAACCCTCACGCTCCTCAGAGTTGCTGCACTGATAATGTCAGGCACAATGAATGTAATCAGTGGATTTGCTTCTGTGTCCGCTGAGCGCTCACACACGCGTTTGTTTCACACAGGCAACACCAGCGCTGACGCACCAAACAAAGCATGTTATTATTCCACAGGCTCAGTGTCCCCGTTCACACTGAGTGCGACCTGTCATGTTTACGGTTTCGGGCTCGCTCATGTTTGCATGCAACCAAATATATTTCTTGTTAGAATGTTGTTTTACTCTATATTCTTTTCATCCCAGGAAGTTCATTAAACCTAATCTTAGTGACCACCTCTTATCAGCCTTATTTTAATCATTTGTGGTCCGCTCTCAGTGTATACAGGTGGACGAGTGCACGTGGACCATATTGATAATATGACTAAGGACTAACTTCAGTTTTTCCTTCCTAGGTTTGAATTTTCCACCACTGAAAATCTAGCACAGCTGTTGCGGCCACTGAAAACAGGAAGCATGAGCTGTGATTCAACCATTTCCATGCTGAAACCTTGCTCTAAATTTGGTGCTCTGTTTTCCACACTGTTTCACCACCTTCCTCCAGCCATGATGAATCGAGACCCTGTCGAATAGCCTCACAAAGGATTTCACAACGCGGCAGTCCCAAACCTAATTAGGCAGCACATCAACATATTCTGTCAAGTCTTGTTGGCTTCAAACTGAGCAAGAATCATCTTTTCTCAATGAGTTTATTCAGACATACATGGGGGTATTTTTCTTCATTTCTGTTTACCAGCAATGAAATCTTATAAATATAGTTTGGAGTTAGAAAATATGGCTTGTCAGACATGTTTTGCTTCATGCAGTAGTTACTGGAAGAGAATTCCCCTGTGTGTCTTTCTGTGCCATTACTGGGTGGAGCATACAAATTAATTTTGCTGGATGATGATCAAGGACACGCCTCATTACAAGGCCAGTTGTCTGCACACAATAGGACAATTCAAAGCAATATCGTGTGTTCTGTCCCAGGGACAAAGAGTTCTTCACAGGGTCTAATTCAGAATAGTACAGATAATACTTCCTTTTCCTAATTATCTTTTACCCCATCAGTGTGTCAGTGAGCAATATACACAATACCACCAGCTGTGACCTAAAAATATTGTTTGAGCAACTTGAGTATCGGATATTTCATGTGTCTCATCTCATTCAGCCACCAGTGAAGCTAAAGACAGCCATGCTATAATTCTTAAGTTACACAGCTGGCCCTCATCGACAACTTGAATAGAAAAGAATAAAATGTCTTCTTCATATTTATACAGAAGATAGTTCACTATCAGCTTCATACTCTGCCCCACTTCACCGTGGGGTCCTCTGGTTCTGTACTTGGTACCATTTTTTTTTGCCCGTATGTTCCCATTAGAATATATCACACACACAAAAAAAAAACAACACAAAAACATCTTTTGTTACTTTTGTATTGTCGACAACTTAAAAATAAAATCAATAGATTTTAAGATAACAAATGCTAGATAGCTCTTGTTTCCTACTTTATAGAAATTAATTCTCTTTGCAGTAAATCTTTGCAATATATCAAATAAAATGAAATAGACACATTTTCTGCTTCGACATGTCATTTATGAAGTAAATGCTGATTTCACAATGTAATGGAAAAAGAATAATGAAACCTGCATTGGTTCCCTATAAACCTCGTTATCACAATTCAAGCCTGTCTGCCACCGGCCACACCTGGGAAAAGGAAGGTTAACTGAAAAAAGATTTCTATTGTGGACTAAATAGACCGACATTTCATCCTTTGCTGTTGTTATTTTTGACTCTGAGGAAACGGAAATGATTGAGTTGTCTTAGGGTAAACATTTATACCACTTGGAAACACTGGGAGGGAACAGTTGTCTGTTGCCACTTTTTGTCAGTTTCTTCTCTTGTTTTGATGTGTAAAAGGTCTAAACAGAGTCATTACAACGTGCACAACATGGTTAATTTTAGTCAGTTCTCAAGCTATCACTATAATAACAATGAATTTCTTACATATAGCTTTTCACGTGTTCCTGAAAAAGCAGGAATTTGCTTCTTCTGCTGCATTGAAGTTAACACGACCATAGACTTGTGTGATGAGGGTTTCAGCTGGTGTGTCTGTGCGTCACTCTGCTCATCTCTGAGCAAATAGGCCAACATAAGAACACAAGATTATCAGTGTCTTTTATTTCCTAATTCACTTGTCATATGCAGAATACAGAACTGCTGCCAAACGGATCACTGCAGATCGCTAGTTGGCCTTGGAGCGCAGCGCTGGGTCCCAGCATACTCTGTCTCAGCTGCCCAGTTGGTTAACATGGGCACCGAAAGGACGCGGGCAGCACTATAGTGCTCTGTATCATGCCGGTGAGAGGCTGGGACAGAGTACTGGATGTTGTGAGAACTGCAAGGGAGAAAGGTAATGGTGTTATTGACAGGACAGTTGAGAGATGACAAGTCAAGAGATTGGGGGAATGACTGCCTCTGTTCATGTGGTTGACCAGAGTTACCAGGGCGCCCCCTGGCTCGATAAGTTAGATATCTTGTGTTGCCGTTGCTTGACTGTATAGTCAGATGTTATTGTCGGTGTCTCAGGTTACATCAGACTGGCCTGCTGTTGAGGTGCTGCAGCTTTAAGTTGAGGTTTAAGTGTTATGCTGTTCTAATGGTCTGATTATGTTTTGCTACAAAGACCACTTGGTCAGGGTTAGTAAGAGTTCACAGTTTACCTGGCTCTGCTGCCACAAATCACATCACTTCTTCTCCTGACATGGAAATCAGGTCATTTTCAAGTAATCTGAATGTTTCGTACAACATTTTTTAGACAAAAATGTATTTTTTAGTGCAGATTTCAATTCTGTGCTTTTGAATACAGTTATTTATGTATCCAGTTTTAGTAAAAGACTCAGGGATTTTATCACACTGGCCATTTTCTCTGAGGTGCTGAGGTGGGACAATCTCTTATCCATGTACCAGCGATTCAAACCGAAAACAGTTGTGCTGTTAATTAAAATTGAATGCAGATCACTTTCTTCACGTTTCAGCTTTTGTCATATTTTGGAATAAAAAGATTAGGAATAAACATTTCATGGTTTTCACATCCCACGTAACTGTCTTCATAATGAAACACACTAAGGAAAACGTTCCAGCAACTCCCTCTACATTTGTCATTTTTCATCTCTGTTTGTGAATGGGTTCAACAAAGGAGATCTATTCATGTACTGTATTAATGTATGCATTAATTGGTGAACATAAGGATGTGGGCAAGATGCTGTTTTCCCCACCCTCCAGCTAAGCGTACTAAGCGTAATGCTGACAGCCTCCCAGCTGCAGCTATGTCATTACCTTAAAGTGAAAGTGATAAAACCATCTACTTGTACCATTCTTGGAAGAGCAGCACATAAGCGTGTTTCCAAGCAGTCCATGTGATTTTGTGGCCTTCTCTAGGAGAGGAGCTATCAGAGCCTTTTTATCCACCCACCTTGATTTCTGCATTTCCAAACTTCAGTGCTTCCAGACAGTTCAGAATGCAACAGCAAGCTTTAAAACAACAACATCAACAACAACAACAACAACAACAAAACACAAAGACCGCGCTCCAAATCCAAGCCTCCTGCCATTTGCTTACCAGTCAAACTTCAGAAAGTTCAGAGTGTACTTTAGAAGTCAGGATTGATTAACATTCATGGCCTCTGACGTCAATAAGACAGTGCTGTTCCCTTTGTCTTTCCAATGAGCATGAAACTGTTTTTGAAATTATGTATGGGTTAGCCACATGTTCCCATCCCGGTTACACACTGCATATGTCTTATTTATGTGACGGAGCATCTTAGAGTTCATCTGAGGGTCGAACACGACTTCAGGGCCTACATGTAGTAAAGCTGCTGTAAACACGATGGAGGGCAAAGATAGCATAGGGTAGGATCATGATTTTATAGGCATTATCACGCAGACAGACATGACGTGTCAACCACGGTAGTAACGGTGTGTTTTTTTGTCCATTAGTTTAAATCTCATTCATTCTCCCGGGGCAGATTTTTATCTCAACTGTCCTGATGGTTTGGGTTCACAACACCGGCCATATTAGTTCTGGGTTCAACTTGTTTATCAATATAGTCCCTATAAGGTTTTCTAAGGTTAAAAGGTAGCTCACACATGCAGCTGTTGCTATAGCTGGAAATGTTCAGTAGAGGGCGCTAAAGACAAATGAGAAGAAACCCTGTGTAATGTCAAATTCACTTTAAATTCATTTTGTTTTTAAAGTAATGTTGATTCTGACTTTCACTAAACAGTCTCCTATCAGTGTCAGGAGCTAAAACTCTGCTGGACTAGGTTTTAAAGGTGCACTATGTAGTTATAGGGAGGGAGTTTTAATCAGTGGAGAACGATCATTATTGGTTGCTTCCCTGTGTTCCTTGGCCTTTTTCCTATATACTCTGACATGTTACACATGTTTCTATGCTTCACATGAATGCCTTAGTCTCCTTGCGACCTGTCATCAAAAGCAAATCAGTGAAAGCATGTATTTTCCTCTCATAACGTGTTTGTATGAATATTTACTAGAGGCCTGGGGAAGTAAAAACACAACATTTATCAAGGAAGAAGAAGGGATCAGAGAAAAAAGAGAAACAGAAGCTGCCTGAAGCTGAAGATTGCACGAGCCATCTTCTCCACATGGTGGTACTTATAACAGCCTTTCAGTGGCAGTCTCACTCACCGCTGACAGGTGGCCTCGGGAAACTGGTGATTGATGGAGATTAAGGCATTCATGTGAAGCATAAAAACATGTGTCACATGTCAGAGTACATAGGAAGAAGGCCATTCAGTGTGTCTTGTAAAGACTATCTGAAAAAAAAGGAACACGTGGAAGCGTTTTAATGAACACAACAAAATCATTAAATGAAGGGAAAAGTAAGTCAGTCTGAAAGGAGTGAAAGTAAAAGGGTCAGGGAGAGCATCTTGTGTTGTCACATCAGTAGTGTCTTCTGGTTGGTTTCACTTTTCACCAGTGATGTATCTTCACTCAGCTTCCTGATGACGAACATCTTTCCAGCTGTGTCCTGCAAACCCAAACGCTGTAAAGGTTTCGATTCTCTCACACTGTAGGTCACGTTATGATTCGAGGCAAGCAGCCAAAAGGAAAACGTCAAAGTCATGAGACTCGATTAACAAGAAACTACGAATTTCAGTACAGTAGTCCTACACATCCTCGTGAGGCCTGCCCATGAGTTCACGCTGCACGATAATGTAATTAGAGCAAGACAACGTGAGGACGAGCAAGGACAGTTGAGGTCCTCTCAGCACTTATACAAGGTAAAGTCTCACGGGGACGCACATCCATTTCCAATTGTAACCATTCTAGAGATACTAGATATAAAGTGCCCTGTTGCAAATCCAGGAAATGTTTCATATGCCAAACACAGAAATTAGAATCAATCAGTTTAATGGAACATAACTCTAACTGTGACCAGGGTCAGAAAAGGGCAACTGTAAGATGTGATTTTCAGTACTTTCATCATGGTGTTAGATTTCAATAACAAATACCGCTTGAATTTCTTCTTATCTATGTTACAGTATATTAAATCACACACAGTGTGATCAGAAAACACGTAGAGGTACATCAAGGACCTATGGCTGAGAAGACTCTTTGTCATCAACTTATTTGTAGGGGTGCACAACATAAAATGTATGTACATAAAATATTTGTTATAAATAATTATTTACATTAATCTAGTGGTGCCAACTATAAAAAATGTCTGCATACCCCCACCTCATTGTCAACTGATTCAGTGAATTTTGTTTTATGGTATGGCTGGTTGATGGCAGATGGCAGACTGAAAAGATAGAGCGAAGAAAACTTGCCTGATGATAAGGTGTATACCCACCATTGGCCCCGACCAATCACCCCATACCAGACCTTTTGCTCTTCATACTACAAAAATGGCTGATAACATTTTGGGTTGACACACGAAAAATATAAATAATATAGGTGATGTATGATGTGATGATACATAGGCAAATTACATTTGAATTTCAATTGCAGCTAAAACATACAACATTATCCTAACAAACATCTTAACACACAGAATATGTAAACAGATAGGTGGCGGATGGCTTGGTTTAACAAAGATATTAACTGAACTTTAAAGGTCACAAATAGTGCTGCTTATCTGCAATAGTCACAGTAGAAGTGAGCACGGCGTTCTCGGCCCAAAATAACTCTCCTTGGTGCCACCCAGTGGCTAAACTTTATACATCAATAAAATGTGAGAATGTAGTTACTATTAAATAACACTTGGTTTCACTCATTTAGTTCACTAATGCACTGAGGCCCATGCCTTTTGCTTTACATGCAGCTTCATTTGAGAGGTAAAATGATGATAATGCAACAGTTTTCTCACTATATGAGCTATTATTACATTATGAGCTGTTATTTCATTATGAGCGGTATCAATAAGGCTCTTAATGTTGTAAGTTCTTACATTATTACAGTATGCGCAAAGTCCTTACTAAGTTATGCATCTGTGATTTTATTACATTATGAGCCAATTATTATATTATGAACTTTTATTACGTTTAGATTATTACATTATGAGCCAATTATTATATTATGAACTTTTATTACGTTTAGATTATTACATTATGAGCCGTTATTACATTATTAGCCATTATTACATTCTGACTGTCTTTTGTTTTGGGCTACCTTTTTTTTTTTTTTTAAAGGTTTCATGTTTTCATCCAGTGTAAAAAAAAAGATATTTATTTAGATTTTATTATAATCATTATTTAATCTGTGTTAGTAGGAATAAACCAGTGATGGGCAAAAATGAAAGAAAAATTTTTATTTTCACATGGTTTCATAGCAGTCATGTTCCTAGGACATCCACACCTCCTCCTTTGGGTGAATGCGGCCAAAGTGCACGCTTCATCCTGTCCACTGTTTTCATACCTGCTCTGCCTAAGTGTGTGCCAAGCTCAGCCCCACCCTCGATTAAACAGACACACAGATCTGAAGCTCTTTATACATCACTAACAGACTGGAGACAAATCTGTGTATCTGTTTACTGTTATTGTTCTAGTCACTGTAGGGGCATGTTATAAGCTAAGTGAGACAGAGTTGTCAACATTTTTGTTTTGGCATTTAGTGTTAGTTAACAGAAGGTAGCAACAGCTAATAAAATCCACTAGCGTCAGTCATCACCCAGACACAAAATCCATGGCTGTGTACTAGAAGTGAACCCTACTTTAGTCGACTTTTGTGTAAAATCAATGACCCACTGTCTGAAAAGTCCCACACAGAAAATCTGTCATTGTAAACGGCACATGTGCCACACAAGAACGGAAAGCTTGACAGGCATAGTAACAGAATGTATATAGAGGCGAGGTTTACTAGATGAAGAAAAAAAAACAGCTTTTAATGGCTGGGACCAGAGAGGGATCAATTAAGCACGATCTGTACAGCGATTACACATCACACGCTATTGCTTTACATACATAGGTCAAGATTATTTGAGGCATCTACATATTTCTGCCCCCAGTTTTCAAGAAGATGCTCCCAGTAAAATTCCAGAAGATGTGGGGGAGGGCATACGCTGAGTGAAGAATTACTTAATTCGACCGTGACCTGGAAAACACTAAAGACACACTGAAATGACCAAGAAGGAGAAGAATGAAGACTGGTGGCACGAGGACAACAGCACAACAGCTGACCTGCTTAGAGGTCCGATGAGAGGATGAGATGGGATGGAGGGTCAGTGCTCACTTATTGTGGATGGTACTTATTGTCATCCATTCTTTGTTTATCTCCGTGGCCATTCGGGAGTGCATAAAGTTTGCTTTAAAGGGGAGCATGAAAGTTGGAAGGAGTGGATGTCTGTCAAATCACAAAAGAAGATGACATTAGCAGTCCATCAAGGTCAGAGCTGATGGCAGGGGGGCAGAGTTAATCTGTGCTGAAGGGGGGTGGGGGCAATCTGCAACTGAAGACAAGGAAGACAGGATGCACATTGACAATGGGCCAATGAGTGCGGGACAGTGTGTCAGTCAGGGGCCGCTCTCAGGAGGGTAGACCTCTCCATGTTAACATCTGTTCCACGAGCACAACATAATCCCCTTGTACTTAAAATTCATAGTTTCCTCCCTCTGCAGAGACAAAGCTGCTCCTCGACTCTCCGATGTTTAACTTGGGCTACAAATCTCCGGTTTTGCGTTACAGTATCACTAAAAACATGACTTTTTTTTTCTTATCATCATTGAAATTAAAAATAAAAAAAACCCCTAAAAGAATCTTCAGAATCTTCACATGATGTAAAAAGTTTTGCTCTTTTGAATCATATCTGGAATTTTATCCCACGTGTCTTTCTGTGTCCGTTTGCATTGTTTGAATGAATTCCCAGTGAACACTACAAGCACTCTATTCCGCAAAATCGGCAAATAATGCACCGCTGTCTTCGTATTATCATACTGCTTACGGGAAGTGTCATCAGAACAATAGCTAGAGAGCTAATCTCAATGGAAGCCGAGGCCAAGCAGAGATTTGGTGTGCATGTGGGAGGGGGGGCAGTGGGGGTACTTGGTGCACACATGGCACCGGGGTGAGCCTAATCATGGGCTCGCAGAAATCCTCACAAATGGGGAGGGGGATGGGGGCTGTCCCTGGGGTGGCTCATTTAGACTTCGAAGAAAGCATTTTGCTCCAGTAGAACAGGCGCCCTTCACCTACACATGAAAACTCGTCCCTTTCCTTTCATTTTTTTCTCTCTTTTTTTTGTTTGATTAGCTCCTCTGTGTGTATGCACAGCTGAGATAGCCGAGGAAACATCACCTCGTGGCTGCCCTGACACTGGGTTCAACTGCTTTATAATAAACTGGACAGTATCATCCCTCCCATTTCCTTTCTCCTGCAGTTTCTGTGGCTTACTGGGCTTTTCCATTGTTCAGCCTGCTGTGAAGCCACAACAGCGTGGCACTCCTTTCCTTCCCTTTCCAGTGCGGTCACTGGAAAATCTCCAACATGTCCAAATTGTTACTCGTAATGTTCCAGCAAACCTGGAGACCACTTCCTTCTGGGTCACAATGATTCTGATTTCAAACGATTCTTTCAGAGATAGATCGTGATCTTAAGGGTTAAGAGGTAACATAACAGATGCAAAGGGCATTCTGATAATACTGTTAATATGCTAGCTTATTTAAACCTGCAGTGTTTTAAGCCACTCGGGGGTGCAACAAGCTGTAAACACTGACATTTTAGTTGATACGGGAAATTAGCAAATAGTTCATACATCCAGAAGAAATGGAGCAACATTATCTTTAAGATGGAGACGTGTCTGCGGTCAGCTGATGAATTAAGTCCAATATTCAGTCTGCATGTCTGCAGAGATAAATGCCTGAGATAAATCTCTGGCTCTTCAGCAGTTAAATGCGCCTCTGTCTGTGCTTTTGTGCCTGTGTTTTGTGCTCATTAGGTTGTGTACAGTTGTGTTTTTACAGTCAAGCAATTTTTTTTTTTTTTTTGCTGGAAACTCTTCTGAATGCTGCTGCTGGGGATGACACTGATGAGAGTGGTGAGAGTGAGGAAAACCAATGTATAGCTGACATTGTGCCATTCCAGCACTAATACACTTACTCATCTAGTAATGAAAAAAAGAAAAAAAAACAAAAAAAAAAAAAACAGCTTTATTACACATAGAAAAAATCGCAGTGTGTATTCTGACAAGAATACCCCACACAAGGCTCCAGGGCAACAATGTTTCTCAGAAAGCTGCTCACTATTTCACTGCCCACCTACACTGTGGATCTGTCCTTTGAATAGCACATTAGACAGTTCAGGCAAAACAGCACTATGAATAGATGGAGAGCGTCTTCAGGTGGTGAGGATATAATAGCATTTCCTAATCATCTAATTATCCACAACTATCCACAAGCTAGAATTGCTCGTTGCTAATTAAAAGGTAACTCCACCAATTTTAAACGGTAACGTTTGTGAACAGGTCTTGTGGAATAAAACTGCACGGGTGAAAGAAGCAGCGAAATGCCTTGATTCATCCCCACCATCTAAATTGTTCTTATTTTAATTTAACTATGTTTTAGTGTTTTGACTGATGTTACTTTTCCCCGTCCTTGCTCCTCATACACTGAACTGGTATGACTGATTGTTTGTACATTATACTCAATAAAGGGGGGGAAGGATAATGGAGGCACCAGGTTTTGAAAAGCAATCAGCTGCTCTGCATTGCACTCTTCAAACACTGCTGACCTCATTATGGGCCCTTTATAAACAAATGATCAAAACCCAATACATAGGAAACTACTTCTTCTTCGTTCTTTTCGAAACAGGGCGCCTACGTTACCCACAATGCAACGGGGTCACCTAGTGACATCACTGCAAACACACTATGTGAAATCAGAATCGGGATCAGAAACTCTTTATTGATCCCTGAGGGGTAATGGCTTGCATTACAGCTGCTACCATTCAAAAGTCTTAGAGAATATGCAGGAAAAAAGCTGTACACAAGCAAGAATAAAGAAATTAAAGAAATGAAATGAAATAGAATAAAATGAATGAATGAATGAAATGAGTGGAGTGACCCTTTAAGATTTCGCAAATGAGCTAGAGCAACTTGATCATCAGCTGATGGATAGACATTTTTCTGATCAGTTAACACAAAGTGGATGACTCCATCCTCCACTTAACGTTTCATTTATCGCCACTGTAGCTGGTGTGTTTAGCAGCAGAGAGCGCTCCTCCACAGCAGCGCGCTCAGGCAGCGGCAGAGGGACATTCATCTGTCCCATCCTGAATGTGTGGTGAAGTGGAGGAGGAGGAGGTGGTGGAGGAGGAGGCGGGGAGTGTGAATGGATGGGACTGACTGACTGACTGGCTGGCTGTGCGGAGACAAGGTTATTACGCCGAACAGGCGGCAGCTTGCCCTCCTGGACTTTTCAGCCCCGATCTCCGATGAACTGTGCAGGGAGCCAGCCTCCGCTCAACCCAGCAGATCTCTTATTGTGAAAGTGTCGGCTCGAGAGAGGCGGAGAGGTGGATCTATCTGAGTGACCGGTGCCGGCTGAGACAACAAAAGTGGGAGCGATCAGATCACAACAAAAGACAGAAGGTGAGGAGGCAGTCATCTGTGCACAAACACAGCAGTCTGGAGCTCAGGTCTCGTTTATTTTCAGCGTAAAACAATATCCGGTGCTGTGATCACCTGTGACAGCTTTTATCTTGGTCACACGGCTCGTTCTATTATCTTGCATATTTAATCACACTTTGCTCTTGCTGGTACTTTAAAGCTTTCTTTGGATTTGAGCAATTTGTAGCCCTTAGCTGCTTTGTTTGATATTTTATGCACTACTTGTTTGGATAAATGCGCTTCTTCTTTTTTCCTATCACTCCATCTGAAAGCAGCGCGCACAGCCGCTCTGTTGTGGACACACGCCTCCTGTGAACTGGCATATTCATGTGTTTCACCTGACTGCTGCTGACTGAATGTCAGCTGGCTGTTGAACTGTTGACATGTCAACACCAGAGTGCTTTGCTGGTCAGAAACCTGTACTGGAGTTGTCAATTGGTCATTCGGACACAGGCGGGAGGTTATGATCGCTACCTGTGGTGCAGCTTAAAACTGAAAGGATGGGGAAGAATACAAAATAAGAATGTGTGCTTGTTTTTTGTTTGTTTGTTTGTTGTTTTAAGCTCAAATGGATCCCTGCCTCCTTCTTTTCCTTCTCTGGGGGTCAGATGTTCACCTCTCCTCTCTGTGAATATCCTGTTTCCTGGACTAAACAAACAATGGGGAGCCAAGCATGGCAGGCATATGATATCCTGTATGGGTCTTGTGTCACCACCGTGAAAAATAGAAGTGTGTGTGGTATTTGGGACTTGGCTAAGAAAAAAAAAAAAAAAAAGAAAGGAAAAAAAAACCCAAAACAGGATGAATGCTTTTAATACAGAAATTAAAAAGTGTCATCCATCGGTTGTGACACACAGCAGCAGGTCTGGCATGAGGAAACCCTGGTGGCATGAGGCATGTGGGCGACGTAGAACAAAGGCGCAGGACTGGTTTGTATAGGTGACTGTGTTGAGTTTGTGGCTCATGGGTGCAACATGTGCCGCCCCTCTTTCTCTCTTTCTGACTCGCACACACAGTCAAACTGCAAAGGCAGCGCTGCTTTGTGTTGACTTTAGTCTAGGGTGTTCAGCTGCTTTTAAATGGGGTCAGCGCTTCCGATTCAATAAAGCTATTAAGCGTCACAGAATATTCCAACGCCACTGCTCCACACAGATCGGAGTTATTTGCCAATCAGGCTCCATTAACAGCCTCATCCATACAAGGCGGTCTTTGAAAAGGGTAAACACGATTACACACCTCATCCACACAACCTGGGCAGTGGGACCTGAGCTGGTGATGTGTTCCCACCTCTCCACACAGCCCCTGTTTTGTGTTAAAAGTTGCTCATCAGCATTTTTTCTTCTTCTTTCCCACACATCTTTATTATAACCCTCTTCAGGGGGGTTTGAATGAGAGCATTTGTCAGCATGGCTATGTGATACTGTTGTCTCGCAGGTTCGCACGAGTTCCCGTCAGACTGGTTCTGACAGCAGAAGTTAAATCCGTCCAAGTCCAGGGGACAGTATCAGTTGGCATGCTGTACATACCAAAAATCTCACCTGATATCAAGGCTGTGAAAGCTTTTATGGTGACTGGTAGGTGTTTCATGGCAGAAAAGTCTCTGCCATGCAGTCGGTTCTGAATAAAAAAGCAGACAACAGATAGACATGTCAAAGCACTGCCTACAGAGGAACTTAAAGGGCCGCATCGGTGATTTTGCATTGTGCATCCATAAAGTTGGGTGACACACAAGAACATAATTTTAAAAAAGAATCATCAGAATCGAAGCAGTAGAGGCCAAGAAATCCTGACTTTTAGCCTCAGTACAAGTTAAGCTTCAAAAAACACTGGATCCTATAGTTCATTTCTCATGACATCATCAGGTGTGACTCTGGAGCGTTCCGTCAGTTCCACAGAAGAGTTATTCCACCATTTTCAAACCGTGCCTAAGACGCCTCATGATGAGTGAACTGAACTTGATATGCAGTATTAGTGAAGTGCTCCATGAAAGCGAGATTGTAACTTTTGCAGCCACCACGGCTAGATGCTAAGTTTTGGTTTAGTATTTAGCTATAATAGTAAGTGATTGTAACAGGCAAGTCAAAAAGAGTCATGAAGTCCGTTTTTTAGTGAGTGTTACACGGTAAAGCAACATTAGCAAATGCAAGCTAGCCAACTGATCAGACGGAATAAGGCTGTAGCAGCGAACTGTCTGCATGTTTTCAATTGAGTGACGGTGTATTTTATTACCTTCACTAAGGAGGTTATGTTTTCTCCGTGTCCATATATTTGTTTGTTGGTTAGTTAGTTGGTCTGTTAGCGGGAATAACTGGTGAGTGGATTTCAATAAAACTTGGACCGAGGATGGTTCTTGGCCCAGAATAGACCCAGTCAACTTTTGTTGTGGATCTGGATAAAGGACAGATTACAGCACAATTTGATGCAGATCCAAATAAAAATCCAGTTTTAGCGGATTTAGATATGTTAAATTTGATACTGGGTGAGGCTCGCCACTCTAGTTGCTTATTAAGTATACTTCACATTTTGAGATAAAGAATATGTTATTCATTCTCTCATTTACTGGTACATTGTGCTTTAACTTGTTCAAAATCCAGGCAGAAATCTGCGACATTACTCTGTGATTGACATAAAAACACCAGATTAACGGGTGCTTATCTTTGATCAGAGTTGGAAAACATGGATGATGTGGATTGGCACTTTAATGTACGTAAACAGGCTGGCTGCCAGAGGCCTAATTCAGGGTCAGACACTGTACTATTTTCTAGTGAATGTGTTTGTGGGTCACCAGTAATCTATAGGCTTAGCAGAGGAAATCAATTCAGATCCCCGGTCCAGAGGGGACATCTGAGTGAAGAGGCCGAAGCCTTGCTTGTCAAGTATATTTAGTTACAAAAAAATAGTTCAAAAAGGTTGTCTCTGTCTGCTGTATTTGCTGTAAATGCCCTCAGAGTTTCCAGTGCCTTCAGTAACATAATCCCTGCTGACATGGGTCACACTGAAAGTTGTGTCAACAGGAATCTGTTCCTCATTGGCTGTGAACCAGCTCAGCAGTGTGCAGACGCTACATCTCTTTTCCTTGTTTCATGTCTGCTTTGTCCCGTCAGACAGGACATCCTTAGTAAAACAAAGAGTCTGGCCCTCAGCTTCTCGTGCAAAACGCAGACATTGTGAAACTCATTGTGTGTTTCAAAATTTACGATCCTTGTATACAAGAAATACCACGTGCAGTGAGTTATACCAGACAAAAATACTGTTGCCTTTTGTTTGATTTTGTGGGACTCGTCTCTTTTATATGCGGCTGTGCTGAATAGCGATGTTCAGGGTCGATTTGTGTGTTTACTCCCCTTCAGAATGCAGCAGAAAACACAAGCATCAGCCCTGAAGAGTGGCTCTCAGCTGGTTGGTAACTCCTCTGGGAGCTGGTTTCCATATCATTTAGATGAAAGAGACTGCATTAAAACAGGCTACAATCTGTTTAAGGACAGACACTTGCCGGTTTGTGGACGAAAATCCCCATAAAATGCAGCGCTGAAATCCACCTCCTTATGAATTATTGAAAGAATGGACACAGAGATGGATTTATAGGTTACCCATGTGTAACAGTGGCTGTTGACCCCAGCCCTTCAGAGTAAAAGCTGCCCGTCCCTGGGGAATGTCAGTGGGAAATTAATCACAGTTCCAACAGTGCATGGTTTATGCTGGTGCAACAACCTACACAAATTAGGTAAAACATTAGGCTGATGATGCGTCATCATTTACCCAACATGAAGACAACTGTTTTAATGAGAAAGCTATTAGTGGACTTGGAGGGCGCAACCCTTCAGCAGCGATCTTTATTTGTGTCCTCTAGCCAAGATGTTCATATGTAGCCATTACATTCAGCTCTCATGTTTCTATGTATTTAGTTTAAGTAACTGTAATGCAATTTCTGTTATATTAATCAGTTAGACTGTCAAAAGAAAAACTGCCATTGATAACTGATTGATTGTTAAATTCAGTTTTCAAGCATAAATGTCAGATATTTGCCAGTTCCAGCTTCTTACATTGGAGGATTTGCTGCTTTTCCACACAGAGAGTCACAGGGGATTTGGAGTGTTGGTTAAACAAAAGAAGCTTTATGAAGGCATCACTTTGGGCTCTGGGAGATTGTGAGCATTCATCACATCTTTTGACATTTTACAAGTCAATCAATGAATCAATAAATCCTGAATATGATTAAGCGATAGTGAAAATAATCATTAGTTGCAGCTCTGTTTGTTAATGCGAAGAGTAGCTGTCGCGGCCTTTTCAAATAATTTTGAATGATGAACTGCATTGAAAACAACATTTCAAACTGAAGATGGTGAACTCATTAGTTATAAAGGAGAACTGCACAGGCAGCACTTGTTTAAGTCCAGGGAAAAGGTCATCATCTGTTTGATAAAGGAAAACGACCGTATTCGCACAAGACAGGATGCGTTAATTAACATTCAAAAGAAACCACGATATTTCACTAACCAACTGGAAGGGCTTTTGTTGGCTAAAAGCCTAACCACAGACAAGACAAAGGATGGCAGCTCCATTGAACACCACCCCAGCCACTTACCTACGACATCTGTTAGGTACATGTTGTGCCCCATTTACTCACAGAACATTGACCGTGAGCATAATCCAGCAGTTACATTTTTCATTACAACATAATCGGCAAAACAAACGTGTTGTGTATAAATGTAAGTTATAAAGTGAACAAATACTGACAGTAAGCGAAATTGAGACAACCTTCATGAGTTCAGTTGCACAGAGCGGAACACTGGCTTGCAGGAAGCTCTCACAAGCTCAGGAAGTTAACGTCGGTGCTAATTAAAACAAATTCAAGTGTGTTTTGCTAGAAAGGAAGACGTCCATATGAGATGTTGTCATGAAGGCATACGTGTTTATAATTGATCTGAATGGCCACAGTCAAGGGTGTAGTGAAAAGTTGTTTATCCAGTAAAGGTTTAAATGTGGTTATATTGGTAACTTAACTGGTGTAACAGCACACATTTTCAGACAGTCTCTCTTGGAAATCGTCCATAATGTTGTTCACACTGACAGAAGTATTCGTGTTGTGAATGAAAGTTAGAGAGAGTGTTTCAACACCTTGCTCACGTCTCATCTCAGGATACCTGGCCAGTTGATCCGTGAGGTTGACTTGGATGTCGTATTGTAAAACTGATCTTGGACGGTCTGACAAACACTTCTTACTACCTTTCCACTATCAGGATTGAGGTCTGCACTCTGCAATCTTCCAACAAGTTTGCACACTAAAGTACATGCAGCAATGGGAAGTACAGGGAAATTGATCTTCTCTCTGGAGCTCTCGTTTTTCATTGACACAACTATTTCTTTCTTACTTTTTTGTGCAGAAAAAGTAGTGCAACATGATGAATGTCTCTGAGGAGAGACTTCCTGAGTGCACCATTTTATCCCCATTTGTACAATTAATCGTGTCCCGCTGCCTCGTGTGACAGCAGGCTTTTTGCCTGAGTGTGGCCGCGCATAGCAGCTATAAACACTTTTCCTTGAGACACAGGCTGACAGGTTTTACAGCCGAGTACTGATCCTTTAAATCTTTTATTAGGTATTTTCACCCGTGAAGCCACAGCACTCGAGGATACCAAATGTTATTTTGTCCCTCTTGATGATCAAATTCTGGATTTCCTGGTAAACCTAACTCTACTCAGATATCAAAACCCAGTGTGCTGCTGCTGCTGCTGCTACTGCTGCTACTGCTGCTGCTGCACAGGTGGGCAGGTGAGATGAAGATCTGCTACCAGATCCAAGCAGGCGGCTCACCTGCATCCTGGTGGGTTCACCCACAACCCGAGGCAGCGGTTGTAGCCTTGAACCCAACAGATCTGTGCAGCAGAATATCCCTCGTTTTAGTTTGTGTTCTCCTCCCCCCTCCCTCTCTTTCTCCTCCTTATGGGTCTCTCGGGCTGGGATGTAAATACTGTGAGGCTGCGAAAATGAAAATAAGAACAAAGCGAAGCCCTCTACGACCCCTCTTCTCTGTCTGCGCCGCTGCTGGCTTGTCTACGAGGTTTTGGAAAAGAGGAACAGGAGGGGTGGGGGGGTGTTTCCTTGTAATTATGCTGCTTGTGTGCCTCTCTCCATCTATCCATCCATCCATCCCGCTCTGTAATTGCTCTCCATTTCTTCCTATTTTCCTCTTAAATACACACTCACGCACACATACACACACGCACATGCGCTCACACATCGGAAGAACTGCGAGTTGATGATGTTGAGAGGATGTTTGAAAGCCTGAATGGTAATGACCACAATGAGACTCCCTACGCCGCGAGTGTGTGTAGGTAAAGGCGGAGGAGGAGGGGGGGTGGACGGAGAGGGCCTGAGCTGCTATTATTACCCTCTCAGGCGCAGAGGAGGAGTACACGGCGCGGAGTATGGAGAAAAAAAAAATCAGCCGTGCTCACCCGGCAGACATACCCCACAGCCTCGGATCCACGGTGATCGATAGTGCTCAATGCTTAAAACCCCATGTGAGTGTTTCTCACGTTAAGTGCCAGAAGGGATGGAGGCACGGTGAGGAGAACCGCAGGAGACTCCGATGAATATGTGATGCTCCAAGTCTCACAAACACACCCCGCCCCCACACACACAAAGTAATTTCCTGTTTTGTGCTAGATTTGTCCTCTGGTGAGTAAATTTTTTGTTTGGGTTGTATTGTCATTGGGGCGGTGGGAAACCATGACTGCAAAGGAGGCGGTATAGGTGCTCACCCATTAGAGCTTAGCATTCATCATTAATGGAGTGTTACATGAGCCTCCTCTGTTAATGCTGGACTCATATGCACACAAACACACTCGATCCCACCCGCCACCAACAAATCCCCTGCAGTTTAGAAAGAAAGAAATCATCCAGCTGCAGTCACCTTCACCACTGCAGCTTGGGATTGGGGGTGGGGGGGTGTTGGAAGTCATTATCACCTGCCCTGTGGACCGAAACCGAGCTCCCCGCTGGTCCACTCAGACAGGCCGCTCTGAGCTCTGTGACAGGGGAAAGACTGCGCGTGAGCACCAACATGGAGGAAAGATGTCAGTGTGTGTGGTGATACAATGAGCAGGAGGCCATGTCGGGGATTCTATAGAAAGAGACGTCTTTGATCTCGGGGTCTTTTCAAGGTTGTATTGTGCTGCTAAGAGGCTTGGCTACTTCCTGTTAAAAAAAAATACATGGATTGTCCTGTACAAGTGTGTGTGTGTGTGTGTGTGTGTGTGCCCTCTCACCTACTGTACTGCACTCTATTGTAACAGCAGCTACACACGTTTCAAACAGCTGGATTGGCCACATTCACAGATGCGTGCCCTCTCAAGACACCTACTGAATGCGTCCATCAGTAAACGTTAACGCCTCACAGTAACAGTCAGTCAGCGGGCAGGAGTTGATGTCAGGACAGCGTCCAGTGATACCGCGTGCTGAACTCTGACAGAAAGCTGATACGAAGGCGGTGTGGAGGGCACAGCTGTAACAGGTGTCAAGCACACAGTGAGGAAAGATGATACTGTATCCCCAGGGGAGGGCGGTGGATGGTTAGGCTGAAGACGAATGGCGGTGCCAGCACATGAGCAAATACATTTATCTCTGTCTTCCAGACCCGATTGGGCTTGACAGCATTGCTGATAATAAATGTTGATAATTTACACTCTCCTCATGCAAAAAGGCAAACAAATATCACTCTGGGTTCTCAAATGTGAGGATTTGTTGTTTTCTCTCAGTCATACCTCATTGTTTTTTGGAATACACTGGTTAGACATAATGAGTAAGATATTGATTGGAGTCGGCGCGTTGAAAACAGCTGAAGCACTTAAGGCCTTATTTTCACTGCACTGAGGCTGACATTATACAGCATGTCTCTTTAATATCATTGACCCCCTGTAATTTGTTTAAGTGTCCAGATGAATAATGATCTGTAATAATGGCTCAAATGAAATTACCTGCATCCCCTTGTGACACTAATTCTGCCCAGATACAGCTCCTACAGTGCGTGCTAGTAACAGTGATCTGGTCTCATCGCGGTCTCAGACTACTGTAAAGCTGCCACTGTTATCAAAGAGCATCAGTAATTAGACAAGACTGTGCAGAATATAAATATTTCATTTTCAGGAGATAACAGAAGGTTTATTTTAAATGCTGCCCTTCTCTGTAGTGATAACACTGTGCAGTGTATCAAAGTTAAATCAGCGTTTAATGTTTTTTTTTGCTTTGTGTTCTTTGTTTTCTTCTGTGGGCAGCTTAAAAGATATGAACAGAACACTGCAACTTTGTGTAATTGGCCAGATAACAGATAAACTGAAAACATCCAGCAGACAGAAGATGACATTTGTATTGATTTGCTGTAGTGTTTCTATCAGCCTGTTGAGTTCAAGTTCAGTATTTACTCCAGTTTTAGCTCTGTTTTGGTCTCCTCCAGCTCTGGTAAAATACTGGCTCTCTTGCTGTTTATGGAAAACTCCACAGGGCTGAGACGACCTGCAAAATCAGGCGATGATTCTCTGTGGGTCTGTTTTGAGTGAGGCTTTTACATTACACATAGTCATTTAAACCTCATAAAAAATGGTAATTGATGTAGCTTTGAATGCACATTAGGTCATTTCTGCC
Source organism: Acanthopagrus latus (assembly GCF_904848185.1). Lineage (NCBI taxonomy): Eukaryota > Metazoa > Chordata > Actinopteri > Spariformes > Sparidae > Acanthopagrus > Acanthopagrus latus. Next base: position 26,856,267 of record NC_051044.1, on the reverse strand, counting down.
ACTAAGGGTATCTGAATCTAAGAAAAAACAAAAAAAAGTGCAAGTTGCTTGGACTCAAGGGGCATCTTCATTGTTTAACAACCACCACTGCTGATGAAGATCCACCTGGGCGACTCAGGTAGAGACAGCCTGGCCTCTAAAACAACCATATAAGTCGATGGTGAAAGCGGCACATTATGACATATTATGAGTTGAAGTTTCTTGTTCAATTGCAACATTACATTACATTACAGCTGAAAATGAGGTTGGGAAATGGATGTTTGGGTTAAACAAGCATTTGACTTTCAGTCACACTGCTGTGTGCAGTGTGAAACCAAAAGTAAGCTTTCAGTGGTTTCAAGTGACATCCTGTACATACAGTTACAAGTAACTGTTAACTGTAACATAAAGTTAAGTTTGTGATATGTGTAAAATGATAGTAATGTAGTGATTTTAACCCAAGCCACGATGTTTCCCTAAACCCAACCAAGCTGTGGCAGTAAGCACTGTTTTCTGGACATTGTTATGCAGTAAATGTTACATATTGGATGTTTAAGCTTCAATATGAAGCCTGATCTGGTGATGTCAGGCACTCTCACTGTTGCCCCCCTTGTTGGATGACTGCCATTTAGGCCACTTGACCGTAAAACTGTGTTTCATGTCATTTAAGGGACAGCCTGTGACTTTGTGCTTGCACGGAGACTCGTCTGCTGAGAACACTTATACGGTTAAAAACTTAATTTGTTCACATGTGGTGCCTTTTCTGACCAATTAAATATTGAAAAGCACTGAGACATATTTTCCATCTGCCGCGTGGCAGCTGTTTCAGAATCTGCGATGGTGTAGGAACAGTATAAAGTATTGAATTAGACGGTCCAGCAGCAGTAAAACAGGAACAGATGCTCCATTTTGAGGCTCTTTTGCTCTACAAACTGAGGAAATCCCTGTTTGACTCCTTGTGAGCTCACCAAACCTTCACTTCATGGTGCCTCTTGAAATCGCTGTGACAGAGCTGCAACCTTTGAGAGCATCCAGCCCATCGAGAGCTCTGGTACTCATACAGCAGGATAAAAATAGAGGTTTTCCTGCCATATTGGTGGCTTGATTCTGACAGCTTATACACTTTTTGTTTCAAAGGGACCCTTACGACACCCAGGTCCTGTAGTGTGTCTGTACAACACAATGGCGTACAGAATGCGGATTTCAAAATCTAGTATCTGGATCAGTTGTGTTTTCAGACATATGTTATCTGCACAGATAAGGCCATGTTACTGATCTGATTATCTAGTTGGTAAATTGGATTTAGAGTGATACGCCGGAGGGTCTCATTACTGTACATCATCTAAATGCAGATATCAAGTGCCAGAACTCTGCTAATTACAGATTGCAGCTGCGAAATGGATTTAGTCACTTGAGTGTGTCTACACGGGATGGAAATGGGACGGCTTGATTGAAGGGAGGTTTACCCCGGACAGGGGGTGACTCACCACTCCAAATGTGTTGAGGGGAGAACTCCAAATATCAGATTAACCCCAAGGTACATCATCGGTGTCAGAGACACTTTACACAGTTCTAAAATCGTATTATCAGGAGTTTATAGGAAACATCTCAGAAACCTAATTTTACTTCCACAAATAGGATTTAAAACAACTATTGTACAACAAAACAGGGATTATCTTTGCTCTGGGGACTGCTGTGTCATTTTCTTATTTGGCCAAGCTTAAAAAATGTCAACAACTATTCGACAGATTTGCCAATTAACCTGGTTCAGACATTAAAGTCCCCAGTCGGGATGAATTGCAATAAACTTGGGTCACGCCTTGACATTTTGTCTCGTAGCCTGTCATCATCAGGTCAGTCAGCCTTCAGTGAGCATTCCCATCAGCCTCAGCTATACTGAAATGTTAGAATGCTAGCACACTAAACTGAGACGGTGAACACTGTCTTCAGTAAACCTGCTGAACATCAGAATTTTAGCACTCTCATTGTGAACGTTAGCATACTAATATTAGCATTTACCTCGTCTCAAGGTCAGTGGGGTTCTTTTTAAGTAATTTTCTATTCAGTGCCTGAAATAAAGTCTGTGGTTAACACAGGCTCAGAGATTTTCCTGTTTTGATTTACAGCAGAAAATATGTCAGTGAGTACATCATCAAGTGTTTATAGTCTTTAAAAACAATTTTTGCTAACAAATAACTTTGGCTACATGAGACTACAGTGGTTGTCAGGTACATTAGATATCATTACGCCAAGCATGGAGACTTGTGTGTATGTGTATAGTGAAATAAGAAACTTGACTATGTATAGTCTAACGTTTTAACAATTAAATTTAGGCTTCAAAAATCCTGAACGTGGTGTTCATCAAGATTATCTCACTCAACAAAACCCTGTGTTTGCCACAGAGATTATTATCCACAATAATCCGAAATCCAATTGGAAAATTGTCGAGGGAACTAGGGTGGTGCTAGCCGCTAAGTGCTGTTGAGTTTCCAAATGTGATCACACAACGAAACAATCTAAATGGATAATTAGCCAAAAAAATTTGCTAATTAATTAATTGAAATAGATAACATACTTAAAGCATGGTGGTTTATGGCAGACTGTCCCTTTAAAGTTACAAGTTGAGGTTCGGTGTCAAGAAGAAGCGCCCTTGGGCAGGATTCACAACGATGGATGGAAATTGAACGGATGAAGATTTCGATTCATTGACATTTTATTTACAGTCTATTTCCCACCACGGCGCTGAGTGAAAACAGCTTTGTCCTGTTGTTGCTCACAGTGAACTGTTAGTGAACTACGTCGCATAAATGCCATAAAACATAAGCTGGGGAATGCTTTTATCTCTTGGCTCCTTAGTCCTAGAGCTGAAACCCTCCTCATATTTATTCCTCCTTTCAGACACGAGAACAGTTTAATAGTTTATTAGACTCCAGAAGCCAAACAGTTTAAAATTATTTTTCCTCCCTGTAATAATGTCAGCCCCTCCATCGCCTCAAGGCTCATTATAGCCCCTCACTGGTGGGTGTCTCCTCCCCTCCCCCCCTCCTCTGCTTCACATCTCTCTTGCTATCTCTTTGTTTCATTTGGACGCCTGTGGAGATGTCAACAGCGGCCATTCATATTTCCCATCGCTTGGCTATGATATTGAAAGCTAATGACACAGGCTCTTTATGTTTCTTCTAAGAAATGTCTGGGCAAAATCGCGGCCCCTCGGGACAACGTTTCGTCGCGGCAGAGTGTGCGCGGCTGCTGGCTGACACGGCGGCCTCTGCCCCCCGCACACTTCCCCCGCTCTGACCTCCTCCTCTTCGAAGCATCTGGTTTGTACACGCACATGGTTTGTCATGGCCCGCGGCCTCCAGCGAGCCTCTGAGCGCCGTCCCATATGCAGAAGAGGATCTGGCCCCAAATCCCCAGACCCAACCGTCATGCCAAGAGGTGGATGGTTGCGGCCTGAAGCCCCTGAGCCCTGCCTCTTTCCCTGCCTTCTTTTCCTCTTCTACCCCCTGCTTAGCCGCACAAAGCTGGGCTTGACTGTATCGCCGAATTACACACAAAAAAGCCTCTCTGTCTCGCCGTTTCGTTTGCCAAATGGAGCTTTATCACACGGTGTTAATTGGCTGTAATTAAGATGTCTTGTGGCTTTTTTAAACAGATGCAGTGACAATTTCTGTCAAGATGTATAATGGCAGCCACTCTCTCAGTGGCACGGTTGTCAAATCTGAAGGCCTCGGGGTGGACTTGTTTTAAATTTGTAGTTGCTTTTGTGTCGATTTAATGCTCTCAAAGGAGGGAACAAACAACAGGAAAAACAGGCAGAAGGCGCAGTATTTTATTTCCTGGATAGTCGCACACGAGGCTTGCAGCAGCAAAGCACATTAAAGGAGGGGACATACTCTATGCATGACCGGAAATTGCCCTCTTTCATGTTTTATAACCTTAATCTGCTCATGTATGATGTATGACTACAAATCGTCCTCCTGTCGAGCACCATGATATCTGACAGCTGTGTCCACCTGTCCCATTTCTAACCGCGAGTGACAGTTAGGAAGTTTGACAGGCGTGCAGCCGGGGTCCTGTGAGGCAACGACGTTATAACTGGGACTGAACAGTCCTGCATGTGTGTGTGTTACGCGGTGTGTCAGGCACACTGCACAGAATGTCTTCCATTCAGCGTGTCAGCTGCGGTCTCAGTATGTGGCACGGCTCGTCAGCTGTAGGCCCGTGTGGATGACAGCTGTTTGCCTGCCCTGCTCAGGCTCTGTTGCGATCACTCGGAGGCCTTCCCCTTTTAGATAATTAATCTACCACTTACTGTACAAGATAATTGCCATCCCACGATGAATTCAGCCCAGGGACAAGGAACTGTGATGATCTTGGCAAGGCGGCTGCCCCCGTCATGCCCTGCCTTGTATTCTCAACAGAATCAGGCCTATTAATACTCAACTTCTGGGAGTGAACAAAGCAGTCAGTGGGCTGCCTGTCAGTATTCTTATTAAACCTTCAATCCAGACCCTTATATTAGGGAAAAAGGGTGTGACATTGGCTTAAAGGTAATAGGAAAACCCTCCAGACAGAATAATTTCCCGAACAATTTCCAAATGGATTTCCCATTTTTTTGTCTCCAGGGGTACTGTGAGACACTCGATTTCCCCCATCTGCTGGCTATAAGGGGGCACTGCAGCGTGAACACGAAGTGTGTCAGCCGCTGCTGCACTTCCTCAACAATTGATTGTACTCCGCCTGAGGGGCAAAGTGTGACAACAGCTTGGAAAAGAATGAGCCTTTAAGTGAGCATGCTCTTGTGTGTAGCACATGACTCGAGTGGAGAAATGGAGTCACACCAGAGTGACATCAGAGAGGGTGAAGGACCGCGGTGTGAGGTCATTGTGTTTACAGCCGCGGTGCCAGGCTGGAGACAGGGAGACGGGGGAGATAGGGAGACAGCCGCCATGCATGCTGAGGCGATGGAGACTGCTTGTGAAAAGATATCATTTAGAAAGAGAAATTTACCCCCAAAGGTACGTGTCTCAGACATACACTCATATATGTTACTACACAACTTTTTTGGCCTTTAGAGTTGGAACACATCAGTGTGAAATTATCATTGTGAAGTCATCAAGGACAAAAACCCCGTATATGGTCACTCAGGCATCATTACATTGATTATCCAAAGGTCCAGTGTGAAGGATTAAGGAGGATCTATTGGCAGAAATTGGATATGATATTCATAAGTAGGTTTTCTTTGCGCATAATCAGCTGAAATGAAGAAGTCCACTGTGTTGCATCACCTTGTTTCTACAGTAGCCCCGAATGGACAAACAAAAAAAAAAAACTGGCTCTACAGAGGGCCTTTGAGGTTTAGGCGGCCACTGTAGGGGAGGGTTAGGTGAGGGGTACTTCACTGGTTGCACTCCACAACCGGCACTAAATCCTGCAAACTAGACCTTTAATAGATACATTTTAAAACTGCTATCATTGATATCTTAATAATAACCATGGATCAATGGACAATGTCTGATGTAGAAAGGGTTGTTCATAGTTACAAACCAACAGTCAGCCATAATATGACTTTTCAGTTTCCCCTCAGTTCTCTAGCATATTTCCACTCTTTTTTTCTGTTTTTGAAGGTCCACACACATCCTGTTTTGGTTCACTCTAGCCCTCCTTATCAACCATGTTTCCAGGAAGAGAAAATATCCAACCCAGTAAAACCCCTGTGAGTCTTTGACTAGCTGCTGAGCGTAGTGGAATTTAACAGCAGGAAAGCAAAGTGTATACTGAACCTTTTTGTGGTGGGGCATGGACTCCATTTGCTGGATGTGTGAAAATGTTTTGGCCCACACACACCATCACTGACATCAAAAACTCAGTGGCAACCAAGGCCAACTGTTGGGTCTCTTGTGTCTTGCTGTACTTGAACACGTCGCAAAGACTAAAGCCATCATCAGGTAGTAGTAGTCTGTATTCGTCATTCAAAAAGGGACATGTTTTTCTGATTAAGCTGTTCTTGACAATACTCTTTCTACTTTAGCCATCTCTAACCAAGAATATGTCACCAGACAAAGATAGCGACTGGCTAGAGAACAGGAGAGGAGAGTGAATATTAGTGAACAGAAATACTAACTCAAAATGACTGCTAATGTTGCTGTGTGTCCACTGGATTTTTTTAAAGAGGCAACTGTCAGCCGGCACGTTCCACATATCTGCTTTTATAAGGTGGTAATATGTCAAGTGTCGTGTGGCCAGAGGGCAGCGAATGGGAAGGTAGTCATGATAAAAATCCAAACACGCATTCTCGGTAAAAGATGCTAAAGAGCGTGCTGAGACATGAACAACTTGAGGGATCAGATGGACTTCTTATTGTGTGCCGACGCAGACAGTTAATTCCCACTTTCCCCCGGGATGCCCTGTCTGAGCCCAGACTCCCACGGATTGATTCGAGCTGGGGTCACTCCGCCTTCCTACATCTTCACCCCACCAAGCCCCAATATAGAGCGTGGAAATCTACTGGGATTATCTGCCGCCTGCAGGCATTTGGCACATGTGTGAATGTGTGTGTGTGTGTGTGTGTGTGTGTGTGTGTGTGTGTGTGTGTGTGTGTGTGTGTGTTCACAAGAGGTGTGCGTGGCTCTGAAGACAATGCCCGCATGCCCTCACACTGAAATATAGTCAGCCTTTGTAAAAAAAAATCATTCTCGACTACACAGCACAGGCCATGTTTACGCTGTTATTTGTATTTAGTCGTCTTAAAACCTTACTTTTAACTGAATATTAATCGCAAATTTCCAAATGAGACTTCTCTTGAGTGTTTGCACCAGTGTTGGAATGTTGGCAGATGTTTTTTTAGATATTTTCTGTGGGCTCCACTCAGGAATACTTTGCTGCCAGATGCATCAGAAACCCTGTATTTATTAACGTGATGTGGACCAGAACGCTCTGCGCACGTGGCGATCATGTGTGTGATCACCGGCGGCTTGTGTCCACCATATGGTTGGCAGTCTTGTCCGCTGTCACTCCAGGCAGCTGTGGCCTCACGCATCTGTCCGTGTTATCATGGTTAGCTGGTTGTGGTGCGTCGTACCTTCAAAATGGGCATCTGGTGACGAATTCTGTCCCCTCGAAATAGACCTAATCCAGTTCTCGCGGTGATGGATTACAACACTGATAGCATTTAATCTTGTTAGGACATTTGTTATAGTTAAAATGACAGGAGAGGAATCATATTGTTTCCCTTTAATACAGCACATTGGCTGTGTCAGTAGGATTTCTGGTCAAACGCTGTTTATTATTTACTCTAATTGAATTTCATTGTTTCCTTTCAACTGTTAGACATTTTGCCAAATTCACTGAAATGCTTTCCTGCCAAGGGTTATATGAGAGGACTGAATCGCTCTCATGTCATTATGGTAGGAATGAAGCCACAGTTAGCAGCACCTCTAAATTAGCTTAGCACAAAGACTGGAAGCAGGTGGAAACAGCTAGCCTGGCTCAGTCTGAGGCTGCCATTAACTCTAAACTCGAGCAGACACTGTATGGATTAAGTGTGATTTTAGCCCCAAATTGGTCGCCCCTGACTACTTTTAGAATTGGGACGAATCTCTGACCCCAGATTAATTGTCTGATTGAATGATCAACAGTCTGGCAACAGTCTGAGACCAACGGTTGGATTTCTCTCTGTTCAGGAACTTTGGTCAGCTGTCTTGCAGTTTTATCAGCTCCACATTCTGATCTCCCAGACAGTGTAGCTGTCTGTAACACTACATTGTTCCTGTCGTATCTACACGTTGTGGCTAAAACTGGAGTGTTGTGACTGTTGTGTTATAAATCTGAACTCCACTGCAGAGCAAACAGACCACAGTCTGCATCTTCCAGCCATCTGTGGCTCCATGTTTTCCTTCTTCCTTCTTAATTTAAAACATTTTAGAGGATGCAGTTGTCTTGTTTGAATAAAACTGGGTTTGTCAATGGGGAGAAAAACGATGGGTTCTGTGTTTATGTTGAGTGTTATCACACTAACCTGATGCTCCAGATGGTTTGTTCCTAGAAACACTTAGGAAGAGGACAGGCGCTTTCAAAAAGGAATACTCACAAGGTGATTGGATGAACCATGTCTTTATTGCGGCTAACTTCAACCAATCGGCAACCACCAGTGAAACCAGTTGCTAGATCTAACTATTACCAAGGCCTGAGGCTGAGAGAAAACATATTTTCCATTGAGAATCGATCACAATGGATCATCACAATGTGATGACAAGACTCTAAGAAGGTACTGCACAAGATATACTCTGTACACTAGAGCTTAACAGGTGCTGGCAGGATTTCCCTCAAGCTTAGTTGCTCCAAGGGACATTCCTGCAGTTGAATATACATTTTGATAGTACAGCACATAGATATTTGTCCCTGCTAAAGATTCATCCATATTCTGCTTTGAGTGTTGCTCATCAAATATCCATTTTTTTTATATGTGTATAAAAGCCCAGTGTCACAGCCGTAGGAGCAGTTCACTGCCTCCACAGGCGTGGTAACTGATATATTCATTTCCAACATGTGTTCTTCGGAGTGGATTTACACTTCACATTACTGCACGCACTGAAGCAATTACATGCATTGCTGCTCGTTGTGGGCGCTTTTGTTTATCATTTGCCTGCGTAGTGTAGGATGACCGAGCGCATATGGAAGGTTCAGTAACGGGGAACTGGCTGCCACTGTGTGAGCAGCTCCAGAGTAATAGTTGATGAGGCAGAAAAGCATCTCTCATTCACTCTCCTGCACTTGTTTTTGGAAATTACTGATCAAAAGTATTCAGGACCAGATTTGCGTCTCTGAGTTTAAGTCCACATCCTTCTTCCGTGTCATTACTGCAGATGTGGAGGTCACAGCGTGCCCGCTCTGAGACAATTACGGTCATCATGTTCAATGAAACAGCACCATGTTGACTGCGGACACTTAAGCGTTCTTGGGAACGGGGGTCACATAAACAAACAGCAGGATATTGTTTCCAGATGAGCTGCAACACGTCGCCGCCGCCAAGAGCTGTTCAATGTCTCCTTTTTTTGTTTCTCCTGCTGTGTTTTTCTCAGTATTCTGTGGCGTGTTTTTCTGAATCAGGTATACGGCTTGTGTGCAACATTTGCTTATTCATGGCAGCTGTACAAAGAAAGACGTCTGAAGTCACAAGCTTGCTTCTTTTTCTTTCCTTTTTTTTTATTTCAAAGCCTTTCCAAATGTTTTTTCTTTTTTTTTTCTGCAGTTTCACTTTTAGTTTTTGCCCTGTCAGTCCCATCCCTGCTGATCCAAACAGGACCAATTATTTTGAGTGTTCCTGCAGAAACTAAAGGGCGGGGGGGAATGTCTCGTCTCGTCAGGAAATCGCTCCCACATCCTAGACAAAGTGACCATTCCCACACCCTATTCCAGACAATGAAATTGAAATACTCGCCGAAGGAAAACAGTAAAATAAAAGATGAAGTCATTCGAGCAAAACTTCATTTTTTATTCCTTATTTTGCAGCTGGGGGGAAAAAAAAAAAAGTTTTCTCCATTATTTTGCTGTGAGTCTCTGAGGAAATATTTATGGCCTCAGAGGGTGAGTGGCCAGCCGGAGTGTGTTTCCGTGTTTGTATACAACTGTGGTTGTAGGGGAGACGGAGCCTCTGCAGCAGGGGCCTCGTGGTTCTGTCCTGCCCTCCCCTGCACTCTATGAGGCAGTGTTTTGGACCGAGGCCCAGGACCAAGCCTGAGGCACGCTGCTCCGCTCCAGCCTCTCCAGAGCGCCGACTCTCACTGACATTACATCAGCTGGGGGGAGACACAGTAGACCGTGTGTGTGCGCGCCCGAGTGTAGATGCTCCTTTTCAGCTTGTTGCTCTGGAGCAAAACAAAGTGGTGTGCACATCCATCTTCCCCCCTGGTTCTGAAAGCGTGAGGTGTCATCAGCTGGGGAAAGAGAGAAAAAGGCAGCTAGCCATGGCTGTGAACATCATACGTGGAATGGAAGACCTGGTGGCATCGGGCAGCCAGCTCGTCTGGAGCTTGGCACACCAGACCCTGAGGAGGTGGTACAACCGTGGGCTGATGCCATGCAGACGCTTGCTGGAAGTCTGGTTCAGGATTGGAAAATGCTACCAGGTATGGCATCTGCTCGAGAAGAGTTTAAATATAGCGGCTTGTCGTATTTGATGATACCTGTGCCGGTGCCAGGTGGTTTTTCTTTGATTATCCGTTGAATTTTTTTATGACTCATTGCCTCTAATCTCCCTTTAACTTTCCCTGCGAGTGAAGTGAGTCAGTAGTTTTTCCTCATCTGGCTCATTATTGTATGCACGTGTTTATTTGTGTGAGCGTGAAGAGGCGCAGGCTCCCTGTTGGTGAGTCACAAAGCCCGGGTTTTAACAAGGCTCCCTCTCCCGGCACATATGGCTGTCATTAGAGAACAGCGCAACCAGCCGTTTGATCTCACTGTCTGGCTGAAGAGGAGAACTTTCAAAGTTGTCTTTGAAATGCATTGTTGCCGGAACACCTGAGCGCCGACTGTGCGGCTAACATCACATCCTACTTGCATGTCCTATTTTGACTTCCTGATTTTTTTTTTTCCAGTGTACTGCTGTGAAAACATCTTTTGTATTGCTGGCACTTAGGACTTCAGTTTAAAACCGTTTTCCTAGAACAGTATTACATAAACGGTATCCCTATTGTTGCATCCTCATCTCTGCAACAAGGTAGAAAAATGCAAGAGAAATCGACAAGGCGGCATTTTAATGAAACGATTCCCTCAGGTGTGAAAATACAACAACCTGACACTTTTTACACAGCTCCCTGAGTCTCTTGCTTTCCCAGATGTAACACAAATATCAGATCCCTTTAACCTTTATGCCACTTACCAGAAACAGCTTTCTTTCACTTCAGTATTACATACACAGTGGTGGAGGAAGTATTCAAAGTATTTACTGAAGCAAAAATATCAATGCCACTCTATAAAAAGATTAAAGTAAACGTAAATTCCCAACTTCAGCTCAACTGAAAATTCTCAGAAAGTATCAAAAGCAAAAGTGTTCACAAAGCAGAATGTCCCCTGTCTGGTTTTTAGTATTGTTGCTTCTGTATCATTGTTATAGATGTTATAAAGAAGTTTACAAAGAATTCAGGGAAACAGATCAGTAGCACATAAAACCAATGTGAGTGAAAATACAGCAACACAAAGGACATGAAGTAAAGAAAATACAAATGAATATATGGACAAAACATAAAGTACAAAAATAATAAATTGAGGAAAATAGAATAAAGTCATGAAAATATTACACTAATAGACAGTGGGTACATACATATACCAATAAAGAAGTTGTTAGAAAATCCAAAAATTATATTAAGAAAAAGTTATTTAAAGTGATCTATGTATTGGAGTTTGGTTCAAACAGAAAAAGTGAACATTTAGGAAGATATGTGCTGGCACAACATGATTGTAGCGCTCATATGTTAATTCTCTGGTTAAGGTGTGGATAATTGACACTGCTTTATTTCTGATAAACCAATCATGTGCTTTGTTTGTAAAATCTCAAAAGTAACCCCTAAACCCCTGTTAAATCTAGTAACATTGTGAAATATATCTATGTATAGATACATATTGAAACCATGTCAGTATCGATACACAGAGGACAGCTGCATTTTTTTTTTTTATTCTCCCTTCTCCCCCGACACAAGCGAGCTGCCTTCCCTCTCTCTACTATGGTCTGATGTGCCAATTTTTACCCTTTGACATAAAAAAATGGCATCTGACATTGCTAGTATTCAAGGTATTGCATCAAATGGGCCAACACTATAGTGGAATGAACATACAAAAGTAAATAAATAAAAGTAAAAGTAATAAAAAAGTAAATTAAAGATAGCATAAACTGGAAATCTATAATAAGTCCTGAGACTTAAACGTACCACAAGGAACTTTTATCTGGTTATGAAACAGTCTCAGTTAAATACTGATGCCTGTATATGACCGACAAAAGCAAAAGACCTTCATTAAGAAGATGGGCTCTGTAGGGTTCTTGTAGTTAGACTTAGTGCCTGCCACCAGGCAAGATTCCATCATAGAATAAGTTGGTTAGTCATAAAATTAACTCTATTTTATGGAGGAGTGTTGAGGATGAATTTAGGAGTCGCTGAGGAAAGAAGCCGCTCTGGTCTTTAGTCCACAACGGCCACCAGAATCAACAAAAACAAAAGTTTGTCGTAGTTACTTTGAGTACAGCATCTGTGTGAATGTAATACGTCCACCAAGTATTCTGCATCTGCTTCACTCGGCTTGTGGTTACCTACAGTTAACGGGTGTGGTGTTGAGTTGTCGATGTGGTCAGAGCTGCAGGGTGGGCCCCGCTCAGCCTGAGTAGGTCAGTGTGAATGGGGGTCATGTGAAAAAGAGCACCATCAGGGCCCTCTGCCCCATAATTACAGGGCTTCAGGGGGACGACCTCCCTGACACAGTCCTGACCTCTCTTTTTATCATGGGGAACCTCGCTCGGAAGCTCAGGTCCTCTACGCAGCACTCTCTGGTCTGCCAGAGCTGCTTTTCGACCCGGTGGTGAAGACTGCCCATCAAAGGATACACTACATCTCCACTAGGAGTGTTTTAAGAATTCATTTAATGGTTAATTAATTATTTTCAAAGTGGTTTAGGGTTAAGATTCGGTGAAAAGATGAAAAAGAAGAGATTTGTAGTGACATGCACAGATTCGGAAGGTGAATCTAGAATTCAGTGGCTGTCTGTGAGGCTGAAATCAGACTGTTAAATAAGGGCCTTTGTGTATTTCTCTGTGTTTTGATGTCACTGCCCTGCAACAATGAAGCATTGACAGATGAGCGCTGAAGAGGGCTGTGCCCTGGACAGTGACAACTATTTACATATCTAAAACAGGCATGTAGTTAACACCCAGGATTATTTTTCACTATGAAGACAAATCAATTAGAAATATGTCTTTCGTGGAGGTTATTCTGAGTAGTAATTTGTATTTCCTATTTTTGTCAGTGACAGATTCTTGCCTCTTCCGGATCACTGAGATACGGTGCTGAAATAAATGTCCCGCTGTGCAGCTCAAATCTGTCAGCAGGGTGGTGTTGAAATCTGAAGTAGTAAAAAAGCAAGTTAGCGTGACTGCCCAACCCTTTTGTTGGGCACCCACAGAACTGTAAATCTGACAGAGGTTGTGGGCGTTGAGAAACAACAAAGTGAAAAAGTAGCCTGAGCAGTCTAAAAGTGAAATGACAGCTCTGTTGCGGTGCAGAGAACAATGTGTCCTGGCGGACTGGAGTTTTAACACCACGCGAGGAGGCGTCATCCCGTCCTGCGGCCGTGCTGGACGTCAACATGACCCCCACTTTCCACCGAGCAGGCCAAGCAGTTGGATCCCACATGTTTTTCACTGAAGTCACAGAAATAAAAGGCATCTGGGACACATTCCTGGGCAGCAAAACAGCATCCAGTCAACAGGAACACAGGGTTTTCTTGGCACTGAGGTTCCAGAGATCAAGACAGTAGTGAAATATTTCTGACGCTGTAAGATGATACGGAGGATTCACAGAATGATGGAATATTACAACGCGTTTTTATAGCAAGACCAAGACACATTTTCTCTGACTATGTACTAAATTCCCAACCAGTGAAAGCATATTTTAATGCATCAAAGCCACTTTGTGGAGAATTTCAGTGTGATCAAACAACATCTGTCAGATTTTTTCTGATGGCACAAGTAAAAAATGAAACAGTTCCGATGAAACTGGTGACTTTAGCCCTCTCAAGGAAACTGTCATGCTCAGCACACTGCCATTGTTTTATTTCTGATACAGTCACTGGGTGGCACCAACGTTAGGAATGTAACAAAAACAAACAAACAAAAAAAATATGTTGGGGCTTTAATTGTGCAGAGTTATTCTATTTTATTAGATGTGTTCAACAAGGCCTCGCCTTTATCCATGTGGTGAGTTGATGGTGTGGTATTCATCAAAGGGTCTAGTAGATGACCTCAAACTTTTCATACTACAACTGAGACAAAATAAAAAATAACACAAATGGAACAAATGAAAAGTTGAACTCATAGGCAACAAAACACACCCTTTTTTCAAATCAGTACCGTCATGGTTTTTACAGTTACAGCCCTGCTTGGTCTGGGATAACCACTGGCTTATAGTGGCTAATGTCAGCACACTTAAAATACATTGTTGTGTAACTTTTATTATTGAGTCAGTTTGATTGGTGGGTCAGATCACTTTCAAATGTAGTCAGTTGTTGAATACAATTTTCATGGCAAATTTGTTTTGTGTACTCCATTGAATTACAAAAAAAGTAGTTTAATCTATTACTTTTGAATTTGTCCAAACTCAAAGATTGAAAATACTGCAACGTATACAAGCAAGAAAATTACGCAGCCCCAAAATTTAAGTTCCACAAATACTTTTTTTCTCTTTAAAAGTACTGTACAAAGATAGGTGTCATTTATGCTGGCGACATGTCCCCACCCCTTATCAACACAAAATGACACCCTTGGCCGCAATCAACAGATGCGCTGTTTGCAACACGTGAAATGTTGTTTTCAAAACAGCTTTATTTACAGACAAATGTGATCAGGTGATCATTGACAGTGCAACTATAATATAATCAGTTTAATCAGTATTCTTTGTGATCTGACTACATGAATATGATCATATGAAATCTGTGAAATCTAGTCATATTAACTGTGCAGACATGAGGTTGGCATCCATCTTCTCATCTACCTCTCTGTAAGCAAGCATATGTATGAGCTAATGTATATGAACTATTTCTTTAATATAAAGTCATGGTGACACTCCCACGGTGCCTTGCAGCAGTCCAATGGCTTATATATACACCATGTCATCAGGATTTCTACAGGGGCGTTAAGAATGTTTTAAAATATCGGATAATGAGGCTGGATGTTGGCAGCAGTTAACATGCTAAGATATGGACTGACTAATATTCATCAGCTCACGATAAAACGTCTACCTTTTTCCTGCACTGGAAGCTAGTTCTGCTGACTGCAACAGAATGAAATCTTAAAGCCATTCTCCTTAAACAATGCAGTGTGGATTCAATTAAAGTATGCACCAGGACGTCATTGTCTTTCGGTTTTGTTTCTTAACAGCGGAGGATAACGTGGGAAGCTGACATTTCAGGGAGTTTCATTAGAGCAGTGTTGCTGCAGAGGAAGGATATGTGGTGGGGGGGAGACAATAGCATGCGTGAGCAAAAGAATCACTGACTGTTTATGATTCATGGTGCTCTTTTAAAAAAGCCGATTTATGGCTGAAATATCCCCGCTGCACTATTTCTTTTTTACGCTTTAAACAAATAAGGATGATGCTCCTGCACTGACTTGTTTGATGTTTTGGAGCGTGGGCCCCTCATGGACACTTGCCTTGGTGCTCCTCTTACCTATTCATTCAGCACAAAGACAAACCTGACAGGGAGGGGGGTCACTGTTCAACCAGAGAAAGAGCAGCAGCCATCTCGTCCCCAGGCTAGAAGCAGTGGACGGGCGGCTCTGAGCGGAGGGGCTCAGGTGGAGGCGGAGGCTGTGTGCCTGTCATCATGTCTCATGTTATCTGTCTTCCTGCAGATGACCGAGGGCCGTCTGTGTCAGGTTCACCTCCTGGACGGCAGGAAGCTGGAGCTGCTGGTTCAGGTACATGACACTATCTGCCCACCTCCTGAACATTATGCTGTGTACCCTCAAAGATTACTCTGATGTACCTAAATTGTTGTCGATTATTGTAAAGAAGTCTCAGTCTTATTTCCCATGACTCCTCTTTACTTTTACGTCACGTAATTGATAATTGAATGGACAATTTCTATTTAATTAGTCACTTTTTCACTGTAATGTTTGATGAATGTCACGCGCACCCTTTTTGTTTTTCCAACCACTGCTATATTTCAGCGGGTTTCTAGCACATGACTTGTGAGCTCCCATGCAAGTGATCCCAGCTGAACTCCCGTGTTTTCATCCCACTCTTTCAGCCCAAGCTGCTGTCCCGTGAGCTGCTAGATTTGGTGGCCTCGCATTTCAACCTGAAGGAGAAAGAATACTTTGGACTGTGCTTCATAGATGACACGTGAGTACATTTCCAGTACAGTGTGTGCTCTCTTTTTTTGTTGTTGTTTTATTACATTTTATTTTAATTAAAGGGATCGCTTGATTTAGAACCCATCCTTGTTTACGTAAGCCTTAAGGGATGGGAAGAAGAACAGAGAGATATTACAATAGCGGTATTCCAGCTTATGATTCATTCTGTTCTCTTTGCTCAGTGGCCAGAATAACTGGCTCCAGCTGGATCGCAAAGTCCTTGATCATGACTTCTCCAAGACTTCAGGGCCTTTGGAACTTAAGTTCCTTGTGAGGTGAGTGCTCTCACCACAACAGCTTGCCAAACATGGAATACTGGTGACCTGCATCAGATATGTCGGTATGTAATGACAATTAGTGATGTCAGTGTTCTGCGTGTCAGACTGAGCTGTGAACAGTGGCCTACTTTGTGGTAGGTATGTGTTGACAGCTTAATGGGCATCATGGTTCATCCTGACCAGCAGGTGGCAGTGACAGAACGCTGTTTAGGTCCTATTGTATGACTGCTAAATGAAACTGCACTGCCAATGTGTTTCAGGTGAACCTTACTGACCCCAAAAACTCTTTTTTGCAGGTTTTATATCGAGAGGATCACCTTCCTGAAAGAGAACACAACAGTGGAGCTGTTCTTTCTGAACGCTAAATCTTTAGTGTTTAATGTAAGTGTTTCGTGGCTCATGTTTTTCCTTTTTGTATCATATTAATTTTTGCTTCCATTGCACATCAATAGTTGATTATCTCATGACAAGATGCCTAATCCAACTATTGATCTGCCATCGCTCTTGTTGGCCATAGTCTCATAAAGAAACAGATTTCATTCTGCCAGAGGTTGAAGGTCAGATGATCAATAGGATGCACAGATAGCCTAGGCTTATTACTGTTGCTACAAAGTATCTATGTTACACAAGAATTATTAAGGCGACATTTTGAATGTCCATTATTTTAGAGTATAGTTTGATGAGAATATTGAATTTTTTTTTTTTCTGTTTTTTGATTACTTCACACTCTGTCCTCTTTTATCACTGTCATAATATTTGATCAATAACTTGTCATTCATTAAGTAAACCCATTTCTCTGTAATCCGTATATGCGCCCACATCATTTACAGCTATAAACTGTTCAAGATCACATACTGCTCCATGTTAAGGAGCCCGAGAAGTCATTCAGAATGATGCTTTCAATACTATTGGAAATGTATTTTCCTCAAAGTTAATGACACACACAGTTGTTGTTGTTATTATTATTATTATTATTATTATTGTTATAATTGTTTTTACGTAATTATGTTCGGTGCAATTTTTGAGTAAGAGTCACAGCTTAGTGAGTAGGTACAAGTTCAAGCTATCATTCAAATTAAATGGAGTTTGGAAGTATAAGCGTGATGACTTAACATGTTCGTGTGGCTTCTAAATGAATTGAATTGGAATGCAAAGGTCGTGTAAGGACTAGTGATTCCAAATGTTTCCTGTAAACTGTTTAATTACATAGAACAAACTGAAACGTGGTTGACGTACATGGATTTGGGAGTTGGGAAACGTACGAGGTGCACATGAATGCAGCACTGATCAAACGTTGCAGTGCAGTTTTTTTTTCGCGGGGAGAGCAGACTGGTCACCATGGGAGACGGAGACTGTTGAACCTGCTTTCGGACCGTACCACTTCACAGACGGGACCGCAGCCTCAGGACAGAGTTCCAGCTAGGTTTCCCAGGCACTGGTGTGTGTTTGTCGGCAGTAGAAAATGACCTGATAACTCAGGTGCTTAAAAGCATTACTGAAGTCACTTCAAGGGTAGTTTCAAACACCGCGATGTCTCTGCCGCAGTGGTTCAGTCGGTAACGGTGGGACCGAGGTACGGGACGGGGGAAGATTTGCTCTCAAGTCAAGTGTGTCGGACCGCCTGCACTTTGTGTGTATGTGTTTTTGAAAACCTGCCTCTTTTTTTCTATCGTTTTATTTATTTATTTATTTATTTATTTATTTTTGCATCAGGAGACCATCGAAGTGGAGAGTGGAAATGTTTTCAAGTTAGCCGCATTCGCATTGCAGGTAAGAAAGAGTTGGTCGCAGGCTTTCTTCACTGAAATGTAATCGCTCAGCTCAAATGTGAATGAAGACGCTCAGGGGGGCACGCAACATTTTGAAAACAGTTGTCTCCTGAGGCTCATTTGGACGGAGCTACTGCTACAGAAACTACCCCATTTAGATTAATATTGGCGACTTAATTGCGGTGGTGTGAGTATTGAGAGAAATTAAGTGCACTTTTATTACAAGTGTTGGTTTTCTGCACAGTATGTAAGTTACGTAGCTAATATTAGCTTACTGGACAATTAACGTAGCATTAGTGTTGCCTGGTCTTACCCTGCTTTTACAAACTGCATTTCCCCCCCTTTTTTTAGGAGGCCAAAGGAGATTACACGAGGTAAGAAGTTGTAAATATAAAAACATTAAAGCCCATAATGAGATAAATGTCATTATCCTGTCATTTAAAACATGTTTTAAGTGAGCAACACGGGATAAATGAGCTGGGATGGAAAGGTAGTGTATTTAATCAGTCAGAGTACATCTACAAATGCAATGTTTTGCTCTTTTTCAAAGTTCCATGCTCTAAAATTGTGCTATTTTGACTGTAAAAATATACATCCATAAACCATTTCATGAACTAGTGTCTGCAGCTGAATCCAAACTCCTCCCAATTTATTTAGTGTTTCCTTTAATACTCTGACAGGAGAGCAGGGTTTGGTTTGTGTGGTTGTTTGGTCAGTGCTGCATTATATAAATGATGGCCATGTATAGTGAGTTAATGTTCAACTTGACTTGTCAGATTGTATTTCATGCCGGACTTCCCTCAGTTAATAATTCCCTTGGTTTTGCTCTGCTGACATTGACCTGAACCCCTGCTGGCTAGCTGCCATCCATATGGTCCAAGCGTTGCCTCTGAATCAGAGCACTTTTGTTATTTGTCTGCCGGTGAAGGCAGATGCATTGTGTTAACAGTTTCAGTAAAACTTTATGAGGGCAGTTGTTTTTTGCCACTGTTGTGAGTACATAACACAAACATATCCTAAGTGACTTGTACAAATACATGGACTTTGTGTACTCAGTTTGGTCGATGAAACTGGTGGGAGACTGTGCACAAAACCTCCCTAATCTGTTCTCTAGTGGAGATAATGTTTTCATAGTGGGCCGTGCTGTCAGAGGCTTGACCTGTTGATAAGGTATGTTGTTTTTTGCCAGCCAGAGGACTGAAGGGCATTGGTTGCGATTAGTAAACACTGCTATGTCTGAGTGAGTGTGTGACTTAGCAGGTTGAAGCAGCGCAACCTGTGTGTTGTCCTAGTGCTTTGCCTCTAAAGGCCTCTCTGTCCATTATGTGAACACAAAGATTTGTGCTCTGTAAGGAATTGTATGTGTATGCTTTGAATGGCGATACATGCAATGCTGAAAATGCAGTTTGACCCATGTCAAACCATTGCCTTTGTTCTTGCAAAGAAAACAAAAAAAAAACAGCTTGGCTGCATCTGCTTGCGCTCATTAACTGCCCCATTATTTCCAGGCATGAGAGACCTGATAAATGTTAATGATTATTTATTGCAGCTTTAGTGCAGATTTATGCCTCAGTGTTACAGTTTGAAATTTCTTCACCCTGGAGTGTAATGTGCAGTGAGTCTGAACTTTCAGATGATGTGGGTGTGGGGATGGGCTGTACTTTGTCCTTACTTTGAAAGCACAATAAAGGACAACTTGCCAACTACTCTGGTACAATAAGTGTAAGATGGGAGTGAGTCCAGATCAAACTGTCTTTTTCTTTATTTGCACAGACACTTTACCAAGTTAACTCTGATGATGGTTTATAGATACAATGTCGAAGTATGGAGCAATTGTTTTGTGTCTTTTGACAACAGTTATTTATACATAGTCTGTTTCCTCTGTTTTGAGAAATGTGCAGAAGATCAAAATAATGTTCTTATTCTCAGACTTCTTTTACTTGAATTAACAGTGTTTAACATGATTATTTTGCTAATGCATTCCCCGCTGTCCTGTGGCGGTATTTTTTGATTCCTGTCTGCAATGTCCTTTATCTCTGCTTCTTTGAGTGAGCCAACCCAGAGAATCCCCTTATAAAGTATATAAGGGGTGTCCAGATCTGCTGTCCTGTGGAAGTATTTCTGCAATGTCTCTCATTTCTACTTCTTTAAGTGAATTGGCCCAGTAAATCCCTTCATAAAGAATATACATTTGTAGGAAACATCAAAATAAAGTTGTTTTCCTAACATTTTTCTTGCATGCATGTAACACTGGCATCGATATTTAATACTATTATTGTGCTGATGCATCCCTGCTGTCCTGTGGCAGTATTTCTCATTCCTGTCAGTCCTTTATCTCTGTTTCTTTGAGAGAATAGGCCTGGTAAATCCCCTCATAAAGCATATAATATAAATGTGTCTCCTCTGTAACAGTAAAGGGCCCTGAAGCAGTGAGATTAGCCATGGAGGAGTTAGGGAGACCTCCTCCTCCTCCAGCCAGCTGCCTTAAGAGGGATGAGCCAGACCCACTGTCCAATGGTAGACAAGTTGGCGTCAGGAGGACTCACTGTAGTCATGTTATTGTGGTGGTGTGGGCTAACCCCCTGCTGTGCATTGAATTAATGCACCATCAGGTTTCATAGAATTCCCTTTGCTTTGCTGGTATCGCATTGCATCTTGCTCTTACTATACTGATCGCACTTAATTGCTATTGCTCTCACCACCTGCAGGTATATGGATTATACCTGGAATGAACGCAACAAGTTGCAACTCTTCTCTGAGACTTGATTAGAGGGACTGTAGAAAACACAGGAAATTACTGAATTGATTGAAGTCTTTAATTACACTCAATAATAGTTTAGGCGGAATCAAGCTGGGATTATTTTTTTCTTTTACAATTGTAATCAACTTTAAAAGTGAGCTACATACATTGTCCTTGTCACTTTATTAACTGCTCTTCATTTTAAACCAGCTTTGATTAACACAATTCCAGTTGTGTTCTAATTGTACCCACATGATTCAATATCACACCCAGACAGTTTTTAGCCCATGGTTCTATTCGCAGGTGCAGTCTGTAGTTAGTGGTTCATTCACAGCAACAGGCTCTCTCATTGTGCTCCCTCCACACAGTCACCACGTCTCAGCCCTGTGGAATAGCTGACACATGAGTATTATCTCTCCCACACTGGGTAGGCAGGGCTGTGCTGGGCTGGGTCGGCTGGGTGTAGGAATTGCCCCCACACTGCAGGCTGTGGGGAGATAACCGACGTAGTAATGAATTCCAGATTGCTGACAGGACAGAGCAGCGCGGCTGCAGAGTAGATCACCCCGACAACGGCAGGCCCCTGCTCTCCCCATAAAATGTACGCCATCAAACACGCTGTGAAGTGCCATGGCAGCAAAACCCAGTCGACCTAGGAGAGGTAGCTACAGGGAAGAGTGATTCAAGTGCCTCTGCCCTTGCAACGACTCAACTTGCTTTTTTTTTTTTTTGTTTAGTGAGCTGGTTCACATAACTGAATCATTATGCTTCTGTCCCACCATGTCAGTGGCTGTTAAAGTGCATTATCTTTCGAAAAAGAAGACATAAATTGATGGTCAGAAGTCGACTTAAGGTCAAATGGCCATTGGCCTGAAATCCTTTTGCACTTATTTTGTCATGTTGAGGTTTAGAGCTGCAATGATTAATCACTTTGTTTTCACAATCGCAAAATATTTTGAAAATGAGGTAAAATAATAAAAGATTACAGCTTCTTTAATGTGAATATTTTCTGAGGACAACACATTTGAGGGCACCATCTCAGACTTTAAGAAACTCCAATTGCCATTCTTCTACAAAACTAACAATCATTTAATTGAGAATTAATTGATTTATTAATATATCAATTTGAATAATCGTTAGTTTCAGCCTTCTTGAGGTTGTTCTGATAGCTTATATTAAGTATGCTTCGACCTACACATCAGAGTTATGTCTTCAGAGGCAGCTCACTGTTTTGTTACAGCGCTCAAGCTCGTACAATACTTTTCAACACAGGGAGAGGCTGCCAAGTGCTTGTGAATGGCTTTTGTTCAGGACTCCAGTGTACTGGCCCGCCAAGCCAGAGCACTTTTTCTGCAGGAGACACTGTAGACCCAGTACTCCCTCCTACATGATGTTGAAGTGACTCAGACTTGACTATCAAAGACCTTGATGGTAACAAACACCACAGTTTGTCTGTACAGATAACATGACCATTTTGTTTAAATGCTTGAAGCCTTTCCTTAACATTTTTTTTGAGTTTGTGGGTGAGTTGAACAGTACCTGTTGGATCTGTCATGGTGTGATCATTGGCTAATCTGTTAAATAATATAACGCAGTTTGCCCACAGTTCATAGAATAACTGTGGTGTGTGTTACTGTTGAAAACCTGCACATAAAGTCTTTGATATTTTTAAAAAGATCCCTCACCAGGCCCCTTTAAAGGCTCCCCATGACTTAAAGGCTCTGCATGTGCTTTTATAAATTAAGTCTGGCAAGACATGAGTGAAGCTCAAGTTAAGTCTTGGCAAGCAGTACTACTCTTTATAGATAAGGAAGATGAAAACAATATCCTGACACTGCACCTTTTCTAAAGGTTTGCAAACATGAATTACTGCTGCCATGCCTTAAGATAGAAATTCAAACCACACTGTGAAAGCACAGCCATGTGGAGAAATGGTCTCTGCACATTTTTAGACTTTCTGTAAACATTTACCTTTACTTTCCTTATGGTCAATTTGCTGGTGTGGAACAGTCAAGGTCATGACTGGATTCTGTAGAAGTCTAAATGTAGTGATTCTCATGTGTGCTGGAGTTAGTCATTATAACATGTTTCATCAATAAACAGCGTAATTTTGGTGTGTATAGGTCTATAACTGGAAAGTACACCTGTTATTGTAGATAAATGCGTTTGTTCTTCTAAACATCTGTACATGATTCTTTTTCAGTGTTGAGACTGCCAGATCAGACCTGAAGCAGCTGCCAGTCTTGCCCACCAGAGCATTAAGGGAGCACCCATCTCTCCATTTCTGGTAAGTTATCTGAGATGTTGAGGTCTCTGAAGACAAACCACAAAGTGCATTAGGGTCAGGGATAGTGGGGGTCACAGCCCTATAGATGCTTGTGGTTTACCACAGCCTTTCCTCTGCAAAATACGCTAATGATTTAGCTGCCTGATCGCCTCACCGGTCAGTAACACCTGGCTGCACAAAGTAGCAGAAGAGCGGTTTTTGGGTGCCTATGGACCTGCCAGGTATTTGGCAGACAGTTTTGCATCTGATGGGGTGACTAATTAGTGCCTGGGTTGCGTTAATTATGTTTGCTCATTAGCCCTGATAGAGCACAGGAGGTGCTGACTGCCACAGGCTGTCTAAAGGATTGCTGTCTCTCGCTTCAATCCACACTCCTCCCCCCACCCCCCCTTTCCTGCTAAATGGTCAACTGAGGCTGCAGCAGCCTCTAAAGAGGATACATCATTTTAATATCCAAATTAAAATTATAGTCTTATGGTGTATGGTTGAGCGCATGAACACGCCTGTCTCTCTCTGTCTCTTACTGTCTGTTAAGCCGCAATGAGTTTGCAGTCTCACTATGCTATTAAAAAGGATGATTACAGTGGGGAAGTAAATGGGATGCATTTGCAGAAAGAGGTAGATGAGAGCCATCAACAGGCCAGTGGGCCAGACTGCATTTTCTGCTTGAGCAGACAGAATTTGTGTCAAAGAAACGGGCCCTCTCACAATCCCTCTGTGGCTGGAATGTGTAACACTTGATGGATTATTCATTAAATGTTTTATCTTTCTATCTATTTGCAGTGAGGACAAAGTGATTGAACATTACAAGAAACTGAAAGGGCTGACTAGAGGACAGGCCATCGTGCAGTAAGTTCAAAACAACTACAGTATGAAGAATATTGATTTGAGTTTGGCAGTTTAACTTGTGTGTCTTTTTGCACTGATTCCGCTGATGTTCTCCAGCATGTACGCCAGGCCTTTCTCTTTAACCCCATGTGTCTGCACTGTGGTAGCTGCTGTTATCAGAGGTGTCTGTCACATGCCAGAATGTGTCATTAATTAGACAAGTAGCTCTCACAGTGGGCTGCCGGCCAGCGTTGGGAGGATGTCAGTCCGCCACTGCGTTTCACTGTAACTCAGAGCCACCCTGGGTCATTTACAATGCTCAGATGATTTGTGCCCTTGAACTGATCAATGAACTCTCCCTCCCTCTGTCACGGCCCAGAAAAAAATCGATCAGCCTGTCACTGCAAATGACTGTGGCTTCTCAACGACTGTAGCTTAAATCCCACTCTGTCTGTTGTACAAAAGCCACCAGCTGACAATGATGAAGTGTAAGTGGCTGAATTCCTGTTAACCTGTTCTGCTTTGTCTGAAGGTATCTGGCCCTGGTGGAGTCCCTGCCGACATATGGAGTCCATTACTACCCAGTGAAGGTAACAGTGGTGCCCCGAGTCATACAGAAGCTTAACCTTTGAACAAGCTTTTGTCAACATGCTGTCTTTATTTCTTTTTCTGCATCTAATCACAGCAATCAATCTAGGCTTTGTTCATTTAATTTTATTACATTTTGCTTGAATCATGAGGCCCCTTTCCGTTTAAAGTCTTTTCTGAAGCTAAAGCAGCAACACATGTTTGTTACTGTAGGAACACGCAGGCCTAACTGTGGCTGCCTGGGTGGGATAAGAGAACTAGGGTCATCCGACGATATTCGCCTAGGTGACTTCTATTGGCTAACCAGCATAGCAGTGGCCGGTGTTTATCTGATGTGCCACGTCCTTTTAGTGCTGGCACATTCATTAGCTTTTGGCTCTAAACATCCTTGCCATCAGTTAGTAATGCTATGTAAGTACTGACATATTTTTTAATCAACCAGGTACTGGGTTTGTCAGGCTAAAATGGCTTTTGAAGCAGGTACTTAAAAAAATATCCTTTACATATGAAAGAAAGTTACATTAAAGTTAGTTTCATAAGTTTGATCGAATATGTTTAGCTTTTAAAGATAGTGAAGGGCTGTATGTCTTTAAAGCAGTTCAGTTATTAATTTAAAATGAAGAGTTCTCTGTTTCCCTGGCAAAAAGGAGAAATAAATTATCAACAACAACAAAATAAAGAATTAAAAAAAACATAGGTAAACATAGGTGGAAAATCCAGGAAACCATTGTCACACATGTTCATTTTAGCATATTTTAAGTCATTCCTACCACTTTCCTTACTTTTAGTCACATCAGCTAACTTTCCCCACCAAGCCCCATTAAATGAAGGCGTCTGAGGAGATCAAACAGTGACGTTAACATGATTCAGTCTTGCAGAGATTTTTAAGGCCTTTAATGTATTTGATCTCTTCTTGTGTTGCTGTTTCTGTGAGCCTAATGGGGTAATTGCTCTTTTTTTTTAAACTACCACCAATAAAGCCACCTCTAATGAGTGGTGCTGTGGTGTGTGTGTGCTTTCATGCAGGACAAGCAAGAAATACCGTGGTGGCTGGGAGTCAGCTACAAAGGCATCGGCCAGTACGATCTGCAGGATAAACTGAAACCAAGAAAGGTAGGTTGACCTCTTTCACTGCTGCTCTGTTTCCCTCAGCTGAACACTATTTCATTATGTGAAATTACTTTTTCCAAACAAAACTTCACCACTTGAGACGTTTTTCCTTCTTCATGTCAAGATTCCAAGGATATGGGATTTCATGCATTGTACATTGTAAAGCCATCTGGGACTAACTTTGGGTGCGGACTTCATACAAATAAGCTTGAGTTGGTTTTCTTACAGAAAAAACTTAATATTCAAACAAGTTAAACTGCTCAACTTATTAGCTTTTAACTTCTTGTGAAAATATGTGCCAGTTGAGAACACAGCTTTCATCACCATGCCTCTTGTTAGTTGGTTAATGATCCATCCACACTGTAAATAGGTGTAATTAAGACCCTGGTTCCCATGGCAGTCAGGAGGGCGAGGAAGACAGATGGGGAAAATATTTTGGAGTATCAGTATGTGCTGTGCGAGGTCAAGGCTGTAGGTGTAAGAGCAAATACAGCGAAATACTGGAAACAGTGGAATGATTATAAAAAAGCTCAGCTTGCAAAGTTGAAAGGGGAAAATGCACTACAAAATACACTCTTAGCCAAAAAAGGTTGAGCATTGTCCCATTTGTATTATGAAAGCTTATTATTTGACCAGTGTAGTAAACAAGTATATTCAATTCCTTTTCTTGCAGGAATGTTTTTTCCTGTCTGTCATTTGGAACTGAAAAGAACAGTGATGCACTTCAAGAATCAAAACTGTTCGTTTTTTTTCAATTAAAGGTGCCCTACATACTACATAGAAGACATTTTAATCTAAAGAGAAAGCTGATCATTGACTGACATGTTATGCCCAAAAAAAAACATAATAAACCAACTCTCTTCGCTTTCATGACTGAATAAAGCTTGTGTATTCAGTCATGAAAAGAAAAAACATATTTCTGAGTTTATATTACTGACTAGTTATATTGAAATATTGTAAATTATAAAGTTACCAGAAAATACATAGTGCCCCTTTTAATGTTAGCCTGTAATGTAATATTGTAATACCTTAGTTAAGCAAGAAGTAATAAAAGTATGTTTCTTAAACTATCAGACACAGTGTAATAGCTTTATGGTGGATATTAACGTGGTTTCTAGAGGGCCTGTCATGTTGTGTTGCATCTGTGAAAATAGTACTTAAAGTACAAAAATGGGCTGCTCCTTTACCACTGTGTTTTGAGTTATTTCCTATTTCTCTGATAACCCCCTCCAGTTTGTTTGAGAGGTGCTATTTAATAGTGTCCCAGCCAAGCATTTCTCCCCAGCCTCTCTCATTAGACTCGTCATAGCTGTTGTTATACAGCAGGAACCTGTTGACATAGCAGGGTGTGCGGTTACGCTGAGGCATTAATGGGTACAGCCCTAGTGTGTTTCCCCCTCTCCCTCCCAGTGGAAGGTGTAATTATGGCTCTCTGTGGGAAGTAGCAGGCCTCTGGGACTGGGGTTGGCACTCTGCCAGCCCAGTGGGTGGGTGTTTGGAGTTGGGGGACAGCAATAAGGGTGTAGGGGTGTTTGGAGGGTTGAGAACGTCTCCAACCCCTCCCCACAAAAGGGGACAGTCACAAGAGGTTCCTGTTGTGGGAAGAAAAGTTGTTCTTTTGAATGACCTTTTTTTGTTGCTCTTACTGTGGAAGTGTAAGGCCACTTTCCTTTTACCTTTTAAGGGAAACTTCTGTATCTGGTGAATATTGATAATGCTTCCCACCTTAGTTCACAGTCCCTGCATTCAACCCAGCCCATCCCTCCTTGCCCTCTGCCCAACCCCTCTCAGCAGGCTGCATTCATTATGGTAATCTATGTGTGTGTCTTGGAGGGAACACAATTGATCAAACAGTACAAAACTGTTATCTTCATGGGGGGGGCTGGGGGCTGGATTTGGTGGTGGTGGGAGGTCAGTGGTTGTGCATTTTTAAGAATATACTG
This sequence comes from Acanthopagrus latus, assembly GCF_904848185.1. Lineage (NCBI taxonomy): Eukaryota > Metazoa > Chordata > Actinopteri > Spariformes > Sparidae > Acanthopagrus > Acanthopagrus latus. The sequence continues at coordinate 26,828,625 of NC_051044.1, read as the reverse complement.
TGTATATGCAAGTTGACCTTTTAAAGCAGTTACAAAAGCTTAACCTCACATTATCTTCTCTGCATGCATGCCAGTTTCACTACTCCACTGAATAACCTGAAACTCAAAAGCCCACTCCCACTGCTGCGTCTGTACAGCCTGATGTTGATAAAAGGCATTGATCTGGAGGGAACTTCGATAAAAACGAGATGCAGCATTTCATTCATGACAAGGATTAGAAACTATTCAATATGAGAAACAAAAATGGAGGACCACATGAGTGTGGTGTGATTCCAGGACATGAGATGGGTCTGAAGCAGATGGCGAGCAAAGACTTAATTCTCTCTTGAATGAAATCAGGAGACTTTTCTGCTTCTCCACCTCACTCTGTGTTACTCCCAGCGGGTAATGGGACACTCTCTAAGACCACACGCTGGTTCACATGTGCGATGAGCCAGCAGAACCAAAATAAATCTTCAGTTTGATATGGGTGACAGTGTCAGCCCGGGGACAATAATGACATGAAATGAAAGGGTTTAGTGAAAAATAAAGCTGAAACTGAAAAGATTCTCTCCCTTATTATATTTTCATTAAACTCATCTCATCATGAATCCAGACAGGATAGAGTTCCTTTTGGAATCTTCTTCTTGTCAGGTTTTCACAAAGTTAACCCATGCGTCATGTTGAGGAAATGTACAGTGTTGCCAGAGCTACCAACCAGAGCTGGTCTATGACGTGTGAGGGGTGGGGCAGATCTTTTTTTGTACGGCCATATGAGTCACAGCCTTTATCAAATTTTAATCCCTGTATGATTTTGTGAACTCGTAGCCCTGGGGGTCCTTGGGTTGTGGGTGTGAGCTGAAAATTCTGTGTATTCACTTAATCATGAGTGTTAAAGCTGGTGTGCTTCCTGGTTTTAGAAAATGTTTAATTTTGTTTTTCTGCATACTGTGGGAGTTATATTGATGAGTCACTTCTGTGTCAACTTGTCTGTGTGCAGAATGATTCTGGGAACGTTTCCTCTTCAAGGACTACTTGCAGACTTGTGATCGTAGAGATTCAGGTGTGTCACGTCCTTGAAATATTTATGCAGTGGCATCAGCAGCAGTCAGAATGTTGTGTAGTTTCATCTATTTGCTGGCAGTCAGATGTGGAGTTTCTCTGACGGGAGGAATGATCCAGTGAAAATGGGTTTTATCTGTCGTTACAATGTGATAGATGCTAGAGACGGTGAGATGGGGGTGTTAATTGGTGTGGGGTCTCCCTTACAATGGGATGGGCTTTCTGGAGGTGTCCTGCTAGCTGGTTCCCATTGTTCATTAAGCACCATGCATTTTGTTTCACTGGCAGAATGACTATGTAATTGATAAGGAGCAGGGTTGACAATACAGTTTATTGTAAGCATCTTCTTGCTTGTTTTTTTTCTGTAGGGATGCTTACAAATATTTGTTTGGGCTTGTTTCTCAAGTGTTGTTTCTTTAGGCTCGCTCTCCTGTCTAATGAAGTGAGAATGCCTAGTTTGTCACGTTGCAGGATCTGTCTACAACCGGTTTCCTCCACTCCTCCCTTACATCTATACACAACCCAAACACTAGTAACATTTCAAATCAAAATAGCACAATATATCTATTTTTTTAAGCCACTTACATAAAAAAGGATGAACAAAGAATGAGTGAATAGCATGGTATTGAAGGATCAGCCCTCAATGGGGAAATATGGAAAGGCATTCAGTCAAATGCTGTAAGTTTAGTGTGAAATAAGTGCACATCATACAAATCTGTTTCAGCATGCCAGTTTAAATGGTGGCACTGGCTACCAGATCTATTAAGTGTACTTACATTATTAAAATCTCTAGTATTGGGTTTATAGATGTCTTCGTTAATATTATTATTAATATCTTACTATCACCCCAACAATGTTCACTGATTTACTTTATTACTTCATTATATGTAACTTCTTTGCTCTCATTTTTATTCAGTATTTTGCTAATTCTTAATTTTTTGCTGGGCAGTTGGTTTTGCTCAAGTTTCTAAGAGTTAAAAAGAAATATTTTAAATGACATGGCCTAGTATTTTTTGTGTTTTGAAATGCAAAATAAATTCATAAACATATTGTATATAAGGTATAAAGTTACCAAGTTGCCTGTTTGGGCCATCTTTTGGGCTTGATTCCATAGATCTGCTTGGTTTTTTTTCTCACAAGATCTGGCAACATTGATAAGGAATGCTGCATTGGCTGGAACACCATGTTGAAAGGTCTACCATGTCGACAATCATGAAGACAGTACTGTTATGTTTGAACAAGAAACCACAACATTGACATCCGTTGATAATAGCAGTATAGCTTGGGAGTAAAAAATGGTACATGTAAAACTGATTGATTGAAGTCTTTAAATACATTTAGTGTGTCACTGAATCTCTGAGGTGTTGTGTATGCATGTTCATAGAGTTCCTAGTTTGTCTTTTGCCTGGTTAAGTGGAGAGTGTTCCCATACTACATGAAAGAAAAGAAAGGCTCTGCTATTAATGATTAGACGGTAGTAACAGATTCCTAACATGTTTGCCCTGGTGGGTGACATGGTTACAGTCGATTGAACCACACAACAGTGCTTTGTGTAGTATTTACAATATGAAAAGCAGAGAACTTCCTAGATGGAAGAGGAGTATTCAAAGTTTGTTTAGGATTGGATTGCTTATCTGTGAGTGATGGGAAGTAGAGCAAAGATGAAATGTCTTTCAACAAGGACAAACCCTACCCAGCAAATACTCGTGAACAACCTGCTCATCTGGTCTGACCAAAAAGGAAATGAGCTGTGTAGGATAGAGAGAGAGAGAGAGAGAGCAGTGCAGAGCCTTGAAGGCAGCGTGAGGTATCTGTGATGTCAGAGGAGGGGGGTGATTAAGGGGTGTGGCCAGCTCAGCTGAAACTCTTGCAACACCTATCTGGCTTCAGACAGACAAGAGAGAGTATTGTTCGAGGAAGCACTAGCCCTGTGGGAAACTCAAAGTCAAAAGGATTCAATACAAACCCAAGGGAACTCCACAGGGATTTGATAAGAGAGAGAAAAACCTTCACGGTAAGACTTTCATTGTGTCCAACTATTATCTGCTTAGCCATTTTAAACTTCATTTAGTCCATATATGTGATGTGTTCCTCGATCTCTGTGATCTAAATACAAGCGCTCTGTCACTGTTATATCCACACTGTTGTTAAGGCAGAAAAGGAATGTGTTGTTGTTGGTTTGTTGAGTATAGATTAGGCTCAGCAAATATGTTTGTCCCTGTGGCAGCGGAGATGTGTCAGCTAGTACGATTTCTTGCCTTAGGCACATTTTCTCACTCAGGATATGAAAACTATAATGTGTTTTTTTAGTTTGGAAGAATTTAGGTTGTTACTTCTCAGGTTATTAATGTTCTGTAACGTTAATCTCAGCTGAACTGTTGTGCTGCCTCTTTGTTTTTATAAAATGATAGTAGGGAGGAGTTGTTCAAAGACAAGTGGCTCCATATCTGTTCAGTGAGTCCAGTACTAGTGGAGCAGATATGTTCATCCTGGCTCCTCCACAGCAGAATGAAATGAGAATTGCCTGCTGCCTGGCCCGGTTTTGCTCCTTGCAGTTGCAGCAGCATTATAATTGTGCCTGTGTTAGCCCATGCCTACACCTGACTGGCCAGTCTGCTGAGCACCATTCACTGCTTCAGCTGTTAAGTTGATTCGGCTAATGTAGCAAGTTGATCAGAAAAAAACTGTGCTAAAAGGGAGACTGCTGTGGCTTAAACAAAACGACTTGTTTTAATAGCTACCTCAATGTTTTGTTGTTCTTTTGCCACATTGATCCCCACCGTATGGGAAGCTTCCAGCTTTCCTCAGTCAATTGATGCAGATGTGTGTTTTACAGCCTTTGTGGGATCAAATGACATGCCTTTCCATGTACTGTAAATCCACATTTAATCAATAGTCCTGTGTTGGCTTGTGTGTTCAGTGATATGTAATGTCTCCCTTCCCTCTGTCTCTGTCTCTCCGCAGTTGTTTCAGTGGAAGCAGTTGGAGAATTTATATTTCCGAGAGAAGAAATTTGCAGTGGAAGTGAACGACCCACACAGGTCAGAGAAGGCAAAACACTTCATTTATCTAAGCTCATCTTAATAGGCCCTTTCTCTGTTTTTGAAGTGTTCCCATTTTAGCTGCTGCTCCCCTGCTTCTGCTGCCCTTATCCTACACCTTACACACAGTGAAGGGCATCTGCAGCCACTGGCCCATCTAGGACACCATGTTAGTAGCTGTAACCTGTCTGCAAATGTGTCTTTTCCTGCTGTTCAAGAGACACTTTATTATTCTATGGTTGTTATAAGACCCCTGCGCCCCACACAGGCTTTAATGTGGCACTTAAAGCTGTTATTAAATCCCACAGTCTGTTTCAAAATGAGTTTGATGTGCTGCTCATCTCATCCTCAGTATATTATTACACAAACACCCACACATTTAATTGGATAAAGATTCTATTTGAATTCCTTTCTAATCTTTGTGTAACACATCTTTTTAAATCTTAATTAAAGCTGTGTTTAACTGCCATCTACTCTTAAGTATATGTGTGCAGTTACTGAACAGATTTGCTTTTTGGCACAGCACAAGTACTGTACTGAGTGTTTGTCTTATTATCCTCTACAGAAGAACAGTGACCAAGCGAACTTTCGGACAAACTGGGCTGGTTATTCACACATGGTATGCCAGCCACTCTCTGATTAAAACCATCTGGGTGATGGCCATCAGTCAACACCAGTTCTACCTGGACAGGAAGCAAAGCAAAGTGAGTGTCTGTCTGTTCTGTCCTCACTAATTCACTTTTTTCACATCTCCTGCCAACTGACATTTAGTTAGAAACAGTCTTTTCACACTGATGCTTGACCCGTATAGAGTACTCACCTCATGTCAAGTGAACCGCAGAGGCGACCCACCCACAGATCAGAGTCTGTCTGTGTGTGTGTGGGAAGTCACACAGGGGGAAGGTATTAATGCTGGTGGAGCACATGACTGTGTGTGTTTTTGTTCTCATCTGGTCAGTTTGTCAAGTCATTTCACCATATTAGGAAGCTAATCTTGAGTGATAACATTGATTTTCATTTAATTGACTTCAGTATGAGCTACAGTGTTGACCTGATTTCATTAGGCTATAAAATAAGCCTTCTGGTGGATTAAAACACTCTCTCTCACTTCTCTTTCAGTTTGAATATGGGCTGAAGTTCTGTCTAAGGCGCTATTGTGCAAGTGTCACAGCCTGGTGAAACAGTGACTGTTCATCATGTGATGCACTGCCTGATCCGTGTCCCATGCCCGTGACTTGTGTAAATAGTGTGGCAAGGGGATATCACAGGCCTCCAGCTTCAATGTAAATAGGTTTCATGGTCTGGCCTCATGTTGGGAAGTGAAAAATTAGCTTGATATTGTTCTGAGGGAAATATTTTTGTCATTGTGCTGATATAGTGGACAGAATGATACAGTCGTAGTAGTCATGCCTATTGTTCTGCCTATTTCTGTCTTGTCTGAGGCTGGAGAGTAACATGTTCAACTCAAAATTAACTACAATTTGCTTCATAAAATGTCAAGTGTTTAGTTCGGAAGGGATAACATTGACAGTATACAGGAAATATCACCATGTTTACAAAGCTCGAGCTGCAATGAGTAGTTGATTAATCGATTCGTAGATGAAAAAAAAGAACAGTTTTATTCATCGATTAGCTTCATTTTTCAGCAAAAATGTCAAACCTTCAGAATCTATTTCCAGCTTTTACATGTCAAGATTTGCTGCTTTTCCTTTTCATGTTATAATAGTACTGTAATAGAGAATTTGGGTTTTGGACTGTTGGTTGCACAAAAGTAGCAATTTAAATCTCAGTTTTCAAAGTTTTTGACATTTACGTCTAAATGATTAATCGATTAATCACCTCAAAATAATTTGCATAAATCAATTATCAATGTAATGGTAAGCTGCAACCCTGTTCACAGCCTTGGTCCTTGAGTGTGAAATGTGGTTTGAATGCTGTGAGGAGAAACTTGTGCTCTGTGTGTTCCTGTTTATGGTGCACATTTGCTGAGTATTGAGGCTGTTATACAGTATGAGTGGTGTGCGATGTGCATTTTGTGGCAGAGATGGATGAGTGTGTGTGGCTCCAGTCAAATGAGGTTATTCAGCCGCTGTCTCCCTCAAAGGCAGATGGTGTGTCAGTGTTCATCCAGGAATAGAGCTCGCTCTGATTGATGAGAGAGCAGTGCTCTTCGAGTACCAAGCATGCAAATGGAGCCGCCACTATCGCAGTGCGCTATCATTAAAATGAAATACTCCCAAATCCCTCCTTCCTCTCCCTCCTCCTCATCCGTGTTTCCTTCCTCCTAACTGTCTCTTCCCTCCCCTACAGTCAAAGATGACAACGACCAGGAGTACAGGAGACATCGCCATGGACCTGACAGAGATCTGTGCCCCCCGGATCACCAAACTGTCCAGCATCGAGAGCAAAGACCAGCTTATCATGGCCAGCAACGGAAGCCTCATCTCAGCCAGTAAGCAAAGAGTTAATTAGCCAGTGGTTTCTGTTCCAAGACAGATTGTGAGTGATGATTTATTGCTATAATTTGGAGCTAATCGGACATGTGCTTCTTCTTCCAGGTTCTTTGGACTCTGAAGTCACAGAGGAGCAGAAGAAAGAAAAGGCTGCTGAGCTGAAAAAGAAAGAAAAGGACCTTCAGGACACACTGACACAGAAACTGGAGGAACTGAAGAAGCTCTGTATGAGAGAAGCTGTGAGTGTCTCTCTATTTCTGTTATTTTTCATTGACATGTAAAACCTCCAACCTCTCAGCTGACTGTTGGCTATTGTTCTTATTTGCAGGAGATTACAGGCCACCTGCCTAAAGACTATCCCCTGGCCACAGGGGAGAAGGCTCCTCCAGTACGACGCCGTATGGGGACAGCCTTCAAACTGGATGACCTTTTCCCCTATGACGAGGTTAGTAAGGCTTTTGTTGTGTTTATGTTGTGATGTGTTTCTGTCTCTTACGTAATGTAGCGTGACACAGTTTGCTGAAACACCGTTCTTACACCACTGTGTATATTTACCAACAGATCATTTAGATCACTGGACTATGTGAGTCTGAGGATTAAGAGTTTAACATGTGTTTTGAGGCTTATATTGCATAATGCTTGTTTGCCATCTACAAGTCAATGAATATTAATGTGAATATGAACATGTCAGCACACTGAAAATGAATGTTTTTAGATAAATTCCATGTTGTATCTTGAAATCTGTTTCTCTCTTCAGTCTTTGACAGGATGTGTCATTATTTGGGGGAAATTCCACCATTAACTCTGTGCATACTTTGTTTTTCCCTGTAGGACCCACATCTGAGGAATCTGGAGAGCAGGTTCGCATTGCAGCAGAAGATCGTGGAAGCTGCCATAAAATTATCCAACGAGGGTGACCTCTGCAAGACGGTGAAGAAAAAGAGGAGAAACAACTGTCTGGATGCAATGAGGAAGCTGGAGGATATTGAGAAGGAGATCAATGCATACAGAATCAAGAAGGGAAAGAAACCCACCCAGAGAGCCTCACTGATCTTAGCAGGTAGATGTCAAAAACAGCATAGGCTGACTCAATGGATGTAGACCTTTTCAAAATCCTTGCTGCTACTGGAAACAACAACAGCCTCCAAGCTAGCACCCTACAAGCTGAAAATCTTATGTCACCCTAAACCTAACCTAGCCGCTAATGTTATAAACATAAACAAGCTAGCAGCCGTTCCCTTTTCTTTCATGGGGATTTAGCCACTTTAATGCCAGGGCTCATCTCCCCCCATGCAAAATTCCCCCCACAGACTTTGCTTTACTTGCACATCAAATCTTGACATTTACTTTTTAAGGACTGTGATTTTTTTATTTGACTGTGAAGTGGTGATTGTTTGATAAGTCGGTCACTATTTGAAAAGTAGAATATCAGAGGTGTCTCTGAAGACCGTTTTCTCTCCTCTCTTATCAGATGATGTCAACCCTTCAGACCTCAGCTCTCTGTCTGACAGCCTCACTCTGGATGATGGTAAGTGCCCAGGCATAGCCATACTCGTAGTGTTTCACTCCTCCTTCCTCCCTTATTTACGGCATGTTACATCAATTTTAACCAAGTAATCACACTTATGTCCCAGATGACGAGCTCATTTCCCAGAGGCAGCGGTCCAGGTCGGTTCAGTATTCTCCGAGACCTCATCATGCAGAAACTCTGGACATCCATTACAGTAAAGACAGAAGGGCCTCTTCCAATGACCAGCAAGCAGACAGCAGGTAAACAGCTAACATTCACAACCATGAAGGATATTAATATGTTAATATTCAGCATGAGTCTTAAGCATGGAGCCAGTACAGACCTGTAGACTAGATCCAGAGCTGCATTCCTGCCAGTCACCTCCTCCCTCCTTCTCCTGCCTCTCCAACAATCTCCTGCTTATCAGCCCAACACACCGGCTTTAAAAATAGATGGAAAAGAACATGTCGCTGCCTGTGAAGGAGCAGACAACAATCCCAACCTGAGAGGGAAAGGGAAACAGGAAAGTGGCTCTGGAAAGTTAGTGTGAAAGGCTGCTGCTTCTTGAGTGTTAGCAAATTGATATATGTTGCTCTCAGCTTCAGAGATTAAACTCATTTTAACCACTAAATGCTCATTGCAGCATTAGAGGAGAGGCCAATGGAGTATGTAATGGTAATCATTCAGCTGTAAGTGACGACTAGTGCTTCATTCATGCAAAAACACAAGGTGTTTTTATTCTCCTTCTGTTTAGAGCGTGAGTGAAGAGACAGTAGAGAAGTTAATTTGAATAAAAAGCTTCACCCTGAAAACATCTTTCTTATCTGTGTTCCAGATTAAATTACGGTCATGTCCAGGAATCCCTCCACTGCAGTCACCGTGATGCCTTATCGAGCCACAGCAGCCCGTTCAAACCGTCTTCCAGACAGCCACGTGATGCACGCAGCATGCCCCCCACCCCCCTCCTTACCCGCAACGCCTACAGCAGCACCCAGCTCAGGTAGGGCACTTTTTTTCCCTCCTGAATATCTGTATACCTTCGTCAACAGCTCCTGGTGTGTTTTGGTGTTTCAGAGTCAAAACAGCTTTTCAGTGAAGTGTTTTCCACTTGCAGATCAGAGGACGCTCCACAACATTTCCGCCAGCGCAGCGGTAGTCTGGAGTCCCAGTCCCAGTTTGTGACAGAGAATGAACTTTCAGTCCCAGCGTTCACCCTCTCCCCAGCCCGACGCAGCAACAGCACTGAGGTTCTCGATGATGGATCCTCCTACACCAGCCAGTCTAGTGTGGAGTACAGCGTCCCTGGTAACCACACACACAGACGCAGGATGCGCGGCCGCCACAGAAAAGACATGTATGCCAACACAGGCAGCATGCCCAACCTGGCTCAGCCAGACACCCGCTGCTACGCCTACCAGCCCCGGGCCCGTCCAACCACGACAGCCTACTATGTCACAGGCTACCCAAGCTACGTAGAGCCAGAGCCTTACTCCAATGGAGTCTACATGTATGACAATGAGATGGAGGGACACTATAATGTTAATCCTACCACGTCCTACCACCCAACACCAGCAGCGTATCACAGCCATGATATGCACAGTCACTACGGTAACGACGAGATAGACGGCATGTCTCAGAATCCATACGCCACGCTGCGGCCACCCAGGAACCGCCCAGTGCCTCGCAGCAACGAGCACATCGGCAAGAACATCCAGAAGGCTCTGGTGGCAGAACACTTGAGAGGCTGGTACCAACGCAACGCAGCACACAAACAGGCCGCGTACAACTACGACTACGACCGAGGCTCCCAGCAGAGCCTGGGCTATCAGACCATGCCTGCACCGTACGGCCACAACAATAGAAACACCTCCTACTCTGCAGGTTCGACCACAACACCATATGTTACGGACTGTAATGCATTATGGTTCTCGTGTACGTGAGACATTTATTGACATGTACCATTTTCCTCTCCAGTGTCCACAGCGTCCTCCAGCTCAAACTGGCACAGCCACATGAGCAGTAGTGGTATGTCGGAATATGACATGCCCATGCATGCGCCACAGACCTACTCTTACACGACAGCCCCCTACAGCCACCCCGCCCACAACAGGTGAGAAAAAAAACTTGGCCTCAGCTTCTTATCCAATAAGCCACTCCCTGATCCTGCTTATCCCAGAAGCTAAGCGCCAGTGTTTAATTATCTAGAATGGATGGTTGCAGAAAATATAAGCTGCCGTTTGGTTTTGTTATTCTTTTAACACAACAGTACGGTGGATGTGATGTGTAGCCAATGTTACCTTTTCTTCAGCCCAAGTTAAGAAATAAGAGAACATTTTTCTGCTTCACATGACGGCATGGTTCAGCGGTAGGATTATAGGATCTGTGCAGCCAGCAGTCAGTTCTCCCTTTGAGCTAAACACTGGTTCTGCTGTCCTCCTTAACTGTCCACTGGCCCTGCTTTCTTATAGATATGGCGCCTCCCAGCTTTTAAAGGGCTCCTGGCACAGCCCTGATGGCCAGAGGCGCTGTGCCTTTTTCCCTGCTAGCTCTTCCTCCTCAGCTTCCTCCTCCACCTCCTCCCTGCCTTCCTCCTCCTTTCCCTCCTCCTCCTACTCCCCCGGCTGTCGGGTCAGGCAGGTGGCCTCCAGCCCTGCGCAGCCACAATCCTCCAGAGGGCACAGGCTCAGTAAGGTGTCCTTTGTGAAAGGTAGCTCATAGTAAGTAAACAGCAGCAACGGTCGGAGCCTGTGCGTTTGCTTCTGTTAGTCTGTCTGCAACGTGACTCCATGGTCTGCTTATCGATGTTTTGAAGTGAACTCTGCATTTTTGAGATGTTTGACTGCTCCTTCATGATCATTTATGATAAGGCACCTGCATGGCTTTTTAAAAGAAAACATGCCTGCCCTACTTCCTCTTCGATCCAGCATATTGTCATCCAGTGGTCACATTTCTCCGCAGTATGTTGCTCAGATTCATTTTGTTTGCCTTCCTCTCGGCCCGTGCAGAGGCTCCCTGCCCATGTGCTGCCATTCACCCTCGATCTTTGCCCCCCCTCTCATGCGCAGATGTCCCCCAGAGTTTGAGTGGCGGTGCTGTGATAGGATGGCATGCCCTGCAGGGCCTTTAGAGAGGTGTGGTGCTGTTGCCTTTGCCACTGACCAGGAAAATTAACCCCCTCCCCACAGTAATTAAAGTCCCAGCACAGAAGAAAGGGTGAGAGACAAGAATGTAAAACTTCCCCGCGGGGTTATCATGGTGATGGTGATGTCTGTTCTTCTAATGTGGCAGGGACTTAGGCTGGGCAATATAGTGATATTAAATTGTTATTGCCTAATGAGACTATGTTGTTATCATATTTTGTATACTGTTATAACCTGATCTGGTGTAAATATTGTTTTCCTGTTTATAATTTTATGAACTTCCCACACTGTTCAACTTGTTCCAATCCTTTACCCACTCTGTCCATTCAGACACATTATGTGTCAATAATCTCTTTGTGTTAATATTTTGTGAAAGTACTAATAGTCACCCCTCCAGCATACTTGATGTATTCGAGCACAAAGATAGTTACATTTGATTTTGTCGCCCAGTCCTACCACTTGTGAAGAGTTTTTTTGGAGATATGGTGTGTATCGTGATATAACTAAAATATGGCAATAGTATATTAAGTCCATATTGCCCAGCCCTAGCAGGGACTGCCAAAAAGCTCCAAATCATTTCATGACTCCTGCTGATTCTTTCTCTGGATGTCGTTTGGTGGTGGGACAGCACTTTGTGAGGCAGAAAGGAAAAAATGTGACCGCTGAATATTGTTGCATTTGAAGGCTATGCGTGTGCATTGTTTGTTGTGCATCTGCTTTTTAGTTGGCTGAGAATGTTTGACCCTGGGTTTACCCTTAACACGTAAAGTACATGTACTTTGTACTTTTTTTGACATTTCTTGCCTTAGCTCCTGATCTTTGCACTACAACGCTGAAATATGACAGGAGTGCTTCGACAGCCCAGGGTTAATTCATTCCAGAGTCACAGTTAACAAGCTACACTCAGTCTGCCATCTGTCTAATGTGTTTCAATCTTGTTTGTTTATTACAGATCCTACGTAGATATCAGCCAAATGGACCCACACATCGGTAACCAAATGAACACTAACCGGGAGCCAGATGACGAGATTTACTGGCAAGACTCAAAACCGGGAACAATAGTGTAGTTGCCTGTCTGTCAACGTGTTGTACTCATTTTTCACCTTGACAAGTTGTCACTGTGCCTTAGACTGCACTTACCTGTTTTTTGTGTACAAGGGGATCCAAAGAATGAAGGAACTGAACCTCTGGAATTAAGGGTGTAAAGAAAAGGATGTCCTCTCATTTTCCCTTAGTTTGAATGCCAAACCGTTTTTCAAATCATAACAAAACCCCGCGGGAGCGTCAACATGTCTGGATTGTAAGTGTTTGTGGTGATGGCACTTGTGCACTGAATCTATACCAGGACCTGCTGTGGACTGTGTGGTATAGCCAAAGGGAACGTGGACTAAACTTCTCCGGTGTTTCTCTGTTGAGAGACTGAGGACTATGACCGTCTCTATAAGAGGACACTGAGCCGTAATGAACACACACACATACACACAAGTACGAGCACTGTAAGCATGAAGGATCAGACAAGGACTTTATCAAAATGAAGGATTGAACTCATTGAAAATGAGTCAAAAAGATGGCTACTTCCTGGAACATTGTGCAGTCACCAGATCCAGTTTTATCACAGTGTTGCTTGTAGCTGCCATAGAGCTTCCTTTACTCATGTTTGTCATCTACAAAGTATTCCCTCTATCTCATTGTCAGTACTTACAATACGATTGAGCCAAATGCTTCTGTCACACCATTTGAGTATTACCTAAAAGTAACCAACTTTGATATCACTGCCACATCTGATCAGTCGGTGCAGGAAGACAAAACATCCAGTTTTGTTATTTTATTTTAACATGGTTATTTCATCCATGCTGGAAATCATGGACTGGTGCTCCCAATTAATTTCTCTCAAGAGAATGAAGCTGTATGTAAATGTTGGTATTGTAAATACACTGGTTCTGTCTCTTTTTTTTAGAGCATTTTTATGTATTTGAAAAGCATGTAATATATAGTAAACAACTGTTGTTAAGCTGGTTCTTAGTAATTTGTATAATTGCATTTGTTTGAATTAAAAAAGCATTTGAATCAGCTGTTTGGTTTGTAGGTTGTATTTATTAACAGGACTTCTTACAGAAAATTCTCAGGGAAATTAAATCCAAAGACAAAAGCCTCATCCCTATAAGTGCAGGGAAACAGGATTTAAGTTCAAATCCATTAAATTAGGTAATTGAACGTCTGTTCAGCCAGTTCAATTAATTAAATTGGGTTTGAAAAAAGACTATCATCACTAACAGAGGAAATGGCTAAATAACCTAAAGTCTCATTTACATTTTATTGCTCTGCAGGCTTTGTCACAGTAGCTCAGGATGGTGGTCATGGAACACATAAAGGCATTCTCCACATATAAATGTTTGGAAAGTGCTTATCTGGGGTGCCTTCAAGGAGGCTGATTATAGTTAGAAAAGATAACTGCAGAGTACTGGCTATATCCCAGTGCTTTTCTCTTTTTCTGGAGCTTGTTAGGATGAATGCAGGGCTGCAATCAGTCACGATGAGAGCTAATTATGAATAAATGATCTGTTTTTAGAAATGCTCTCCTGCTGCAGAGCTCTGTCGCTCTGCTCCAGGTTCCCATTGCCTTTCTGAGTTGCCAAGCTGGTTTTCTGCCTCCTTAAGCCGTAAACCAACCAAACCAGTCTTTAAAACCTGTCACACCCATCACGGCCTATAACCTGTTCATCTGTCCTCCCTGTGAATGACAAGCTAGTGTTTATAGCACCGAACCCTCCCTGGAGGCATCATGAAATGGAAGTCTGCAGTACACATGTATGCTCCCCCCTCCCTCCCAGATTACACTATAACCCTTCACCTCCTTTCCCTCCCTTCCTTCTCCAGACGGCACATATTCTTCTACCACTGCAAGTGAATCCTGCCAGTGGTTGCCTCTTAGGGAAGGCTGCAGTTGAGGAGCTTTGCTTGCTTGCAGTGTTATGCTTCTTGAGCGAGCTCAGGGGAGGTCTCAGACACTTCCAGCTCCTCGGCTTCACCCCAGGCAGAGGGGGAGTGCTTTGTATCCAGCTGTCTCCCTCTGTCTCTGAGCCTGTGCTGCCTCACACCAGCTGCAGCCAGACATCAGGCGAGGCTGTTCCAGCTGACACTGAACTGCATAAACAATGGCCACTTTTGTACTTTCGTCTCATTTAACACATTAAAACTGTAATATGAAGAGGATATTAGGGCTGGATTTGAACCTTGTTATTTTTTATTTTTTTTGATACTGACCAAATGTCCCAACACTGTCTGAAAGCCAGTATCAAAAGACTGGTCACATCTCATTATACTACAAGGAACCTGTAACTGATTATATAACAGTCTCAATTTAATGCTGATGCCTCTATATGACCTACATTAACAAATGTGACCACCAGAGAGAGGATTGGTTATTTCTATATAGTTAATCCTAATGCCTGTCACCATCTCGGATTCCAGAAATTAAAACTATTTTTTAATGGGAAGTTCTGAGGATGAACTGAGGTGTTCCAGCCACAGGAAAGAGGTTCTTGTAGCTGCTTTAATTATACTTTGTTCCAAGTGCCCAATTTAAAGCTGTGCTAAACATTAACAGGGGATTTAATGTTGATGTGTAATCCTAAAGGTATATTCCGTAGCTGACTGCAGATCCTCTCGATTGTACAGTGTTTAGCAACTTTCGGCTGAGTGTATTGGTTTTAGCTGCCTGCTACTTTACTATTGTGGCTCTCTCACCATTTTTACCTTCTTTTTTTCACAATTTTGCTTATAACAGGGTAGCTTTTGCTGGGAAAAGGGCTCTAATTAACTCACTGTGGCTATTCTGCCTGGCCAGCCTCAGACAGAGTTAGCATCAAGCTAGTAAGCATAGCGTAACATTTAGCCACTATATGTTTTCTCAGGGATATGACCACTGTCAGTGCAAAATTGTTTTAAAAAACAGTGAATATTGGACTCAAATTCATCAGGTGGACAATAATGCATCTCTAAAATTAATTCTAATGTCGCTCTGTGTTTGTTTGCAAATTGGGTTAGCTGTAGCCTATCAATTTCATAAGGTGGTGTATAGGCTAATGTCTATGTTAAAGTTGTATTTAGGTCTGTAGCTTGTCCCGCTAAGTCGCATAGTCGTTTGAAATCAGGGTTTTCCAATTTCAAATCATTTTATTTGAGCAAAGTAATGACATGGCAGCTGTGGTTCATCAACATTAGCATTTGAGAACTCTTACTGTTGTATTAATTATTTTTCGTAGAATAATATGTTAATAATTCTGAAAGTAAGGAAGTAAAAGTGTCGTTTTGGTATTAGCACTGATACTTAGCTATTCACTGGCCACTAGTATAGAAGCATTTCTAAACAATGCCCATAGAGCAGGTGATAGACTCAACAACTAAACCCCGCTGTAGGACTCAGCCAAGCTCAGATTAAAGTGACTTTGAATCACATTGGGCTGTGGCTTCCCCAGGATCAGCACAGTTACCTTTATCCAGGGAGTAATGGCTCTTATGAAGGGGGAATAGTTGGATTAGCGGACCGGCCACATGCACTCCACTCTCGTTAATGGGCTAATATGGATGACCTTCCATCGAGGCGGCAGGAAAAGCAGCATGGGTGTGTGGGAAGGCTGAAGAGGATACGGCAGACCGCAAAGGTCACAGTGGGTCGTCATTATTGTGTCATATGATCAGCAGTAGTGTAGGTCTGCTGAACGACAGGCTGGCTAACCAGCTTGGCCAGCAAAAAGCCAAAGCCCCTCAGGCGAGCTGGGGGGGGGGGGGACATAGGGGTCAACTCAAAGGCAGCACGTTGTCTAAGTGTGCCTTACCACACAACATTGAAAGTACTACAATGAACAGTCTCAGTTCATACTGATGCCTCTGTATGACCTACATAAGCACATGTGACCATCAGCAACAAGATTTCTACATCGTTACTATAGTTACACAGTGATGATGTATCCCTGATGGATAAGTCATATGATTTAAGTTATCTTTAAAGCCAGAGTGCTGGAGCTGATCTGAGGAGTTTCACAGACTGTGGAAACTGCTCTCTACTCTGCTGGTATGGCAAAGTTTGTCCATTCCACCATCATCATATTATAATTATTAAAGCGGCTACAGGGAACCTTCATGTTTTGTTTCTGGCGGCCCCTGTGGATAAAAGCGGTATTAATTTCACTGTCGTGTCTTAAAGAGCTCAGTCTGGCTAGCTTGTGCATTTGTTTTGGAAGCAAGTGAAGGAGAGACTCCACATAGTTATAATCCTGCTTTTCAGTAATGGGAAGTAACTAATTATATTTACTCAAGTAATGAAGTAAGTTTTTTTTATAAACTTGTGCTGTGTTTGAGTATTTCCGTGATCTGTTACTTTATACTTCCACTCCACTACTCTGCTTCTTTGGAAACAAATATTGTACACCACTAGATTTGTTTGACTAGTTCCTAGTTACTTTGCAGATTGTATGCTGCATCAGATCTAAAGTAGCACATTTTTTAATTAATTTATTTTATTGGATTGGATTTGAATTCCTATAATCAAAAAAGGCTTAATAGGCTGAATTGGATCTGGTAATTGGTCATCGTATTTAGTTTATATATTCACATAAAAATGTTTAATTAACTTGTACCTGTATTTTTTATAATTTTATTCCATTTTCTGCTTCTTCATATTTCTACTCACACACAAATGTTGTACTTTACTTACTGGTTACTTTCAATCTTAGCTAAATCATTATAAGGATGCCTTAATTTGTACTCGAGCTTAACTTTTAGGTACTTTTGACAACACTATTCTTCTTTCTGAAGAGCAGTTTTCAGGATCCATGATGGTGGGGTAATGTATTTGTGGCTATGTAAGATTAACCAATGTATTACTGTTGATTACTGTCACGCCTTTTGTGTTGTGGAAACTTAACAGGAGGCAGATGTAAGAGGTCATAATCCTACATACGGACGACAGTAATGTCACTCAGCAGCTAGTGTGAAAACAGTACACAAGTTTGTTTTTGTGTCACACGACTTCTGTTGCCTCACTGAAGACTCGGTCGGAAGAAATGATGGTTGTTTCAAAATAACAAGTTAGTCAACTGTTGTTGATGGATATAAAAACAGCCAGAAAGGATAAGTGTTGTTTTTGGACCGCGGGCGAGTACTTCCTCTCCTGGATTACACGTGTGTCAAAGACCAAACACTGAAGACACACACCTGTTGGGCGTGCAGCAGCACACACACGTGTTGGTAGGATCCTTCCAGCAGCTGCAGCAGCCAGAACAAGGGCCTGCACTGTGCCCTCGGAGACATGACTTTACTTGATTTTATTGCCACCAGTGCTTTATGTTCACTCCTCCAAAGTTGCACAATATGGATGGAGATGAGGCACCACGGGTGAGGGCATAAATCACTGCTCTAGTAGAGCACGGGGGGGGGGCTGGCAGCTCGAGTCCCAGTTAAACCGGACAGCCACTGGAATACTGACACCTGAGTGTGTAGAGGTCATCTGAGGGGCTCATTTCAAAAATACCACAAATTCCTTACAGAGAAATGACTGAAGTGGATTTTAGTCACTTTGAAAGCAAAGGGTTAACATGGATAGGAGCTCTGAAGCGATGACTCTGTTTAATGCCCATCATTCTTATCTTCATGTTTCCCTCAGTCCTTACACACAGCCACTTTAAAACCAAATACAGAGCATTGTGCTCCAGATGGATTCTTGTTATCTGCAGTCAATTTCAAATGGAATCCAATATTTAAAAAAAAAAAAAACACAGCCGAAGTAGCTGAGGCAGCAACTTTTTCGACTTTGGAGGTGAATGACTGCAGATGAATCCACCCTGTCACTGCGCAGCACTCAGCTCTCCACACTATAATCTACTGCAGCCCATTGATTAGCATTGGGGGTAAGTGGAAAGGAAAGCAAAGTTAGCCAATCCATCACCCAGGGGGCACTGTCAAGATTAAACAGTCCGAGGTGGAGGAATACTGATGGGCACGGGTCAGGACCTCTCGCTGCTTTGAAGTCTTCATTTTTCAATATTGACACAGCGATCTGTGTTTGGAGTCACGTGTATTTCAAAGCTCAAGACAAAGCCGTGCTTTCTCTTTTGTCTGGCTTTTTTTTTTGTTTGCGTGGACCTAAGCTTGACTCATTTTTATACAAATGGGTTCTTAAGTAAACTGTTAAACTTTATGCGAGGAGGCATTATTCAAAAACTTGAAACAATCCAGCCTGCAGAGCACCTTGGCAGCAATGCGTGTCGAGTGTGCACTTTTTATTCTTTGTTACAAAGCAACAATTTCACAATTTTAGTCGAGCGCAACCTGCCAGGACTGACGGCTGTTTCTGAGACTGATTGAACACAGATTTCATACATAGGAAGAACTCTGCAGCTGTGTTTCACTGGAACACTGACACATTGCATAGCAGAGACGTGAGATGCCCCCATCACTGTTTGAGAAAAGCAGCCCTGGCAAGTTCTGGCTGGAGTGACAGATACCCTGAGGTAAAGATAAAGCCCTTCAGATTACAAGCTTTGACAGGTAAACACACCGTGTATGAAAGGAACTTCAAGAGGTTTAGACTGACAGATACATTATTCTGTTACATCCAAGTGAGTCGAAATCTTTGGCCAGACGATGTGTAGATGTGTGTGAGTCCAGTCACTCCTTCAGTTTTCCCTCCAGAAAGCTCTGGATCTTTTGAAAGTTCTCCTCCTGCTGACCCAGCGCCTCCAGCAAGATGCCCATGGGTGACCTCTTCAGTCCGGCCCCCTCGATCTTGTTCTCCAGTTTATTTTTCATGTTGCGGAGGCGAAACGAAGCGTGTGCACATATCACTGAAAAAGGCAGATGGGAGAGTGACTGTTGGTGTTTGAAATGTTTGGCAAAAACAAACCTATAAACTTTTGTTCGAGTCATACTATAATAGCATCAGTCTGTAAGAATCTGAGGGGGTTCGCTCCAAAACATGTTTCATTGATTGTGAGTGAACTCTGTTGCCTAAGGTTAATTGCAACCTACTTCAATTGCACTGATAATTTCACTCTAGAAGGGTATCTATTATTATTTAATCAGTTAATTAGTTTGAATAAGTCATTTAAATTATCCAGCATTATCTTGTGGAACTTACAGGTCAGAGGTAAAGTGATTGCAGTCATAAACACCATGACGCTTCCCAGCAAAGAGATTAACAGGTAGCTGGCGACCATGACAGCGATCACGAACGCAGTGGGGTTCTGCCTCTTAAAGTTGTTGATGATCGCTCTGTTCTCTCCGGCCCACACTGACCCCAGGAAGACGGCCGACACCACGGCCATGGCTGTGAACATCCCCAGAGGGTTCAGGAACCTGCAGGGCAGCAACACACGACACGTGAGAGCAGACGGCCCAGCGAGAAACTCTTCTCACACAAACTGGAGCACAGGCAGCATCGTGTCTGTGTGTGTGTGTGTGTGTGTGTGTGTGTGTGTGTGTGTGTGTGTGTGTGTGTGTGTGTGTGTGTGTGTGTGTGTGTGTGTGTGTGGGTGGCTGGTCAGTGGCTCCACCGAGTGGTCAGATGTTGTTTTTACCACAACATGACTGGTAAAGGACACACACTCACACACATAATAACATTTAATGTCACTTTGAATGCATTTTCCTCCATTATTGGATGTATTTCTTAAGAAACAACAGGACTGGTCTTGACAACAGGTGACCTAAAAGGTTTGTGTTTACATAATAGCGTATTCCTGCTCAAAACTGGGTTGTTGATTAATACACGGGTCAACCAACAATCAATCTGCAACTGTTATTATAATCTTTTTATTGTCATTTTTCAGGAAAAAATCACGAACATGTTTTTTTTTAATGTGATCATAGGGATCGACTGATGGGTTTGTTTTTTTCCAGGGCTGATACCGATTATTAGTAATCAAGGAGACAAATAATTGATGTTTGGAACCAATATACATTTGCCGTGAAAATAAATATGTTCATTTTAAAATGTAGAATAACCTGTGAGGGAAGTTACTCAAGTATTGTAATATTTTGAGGTACATTTATGATGTATTATCATAGATTAACCCAACAGTTGATTAAGTAATTCAAATAACCTCCATACAGAAAAGTTCAGTGTGAATTTTGACCACTATACTATCAAGAAAATAACTACATTGCAATTGCATTAATTGCAACTTCATTTCTTTAAATTGGTACATCAAATCAAGACTTCACACTTGCAATAATTCAGCTGTGACACCAACACAAGACAATACAATCCACTGTGCATTACTGGCAGGATATGTCCTGCTGTAACAGCCTTTTGCATCAGCGTTTCCTCCTCATCACATCTACTGCTGTGCTCTCCCTGCACAGACACCTTCGACAGACAAGCTTTGTGTGACAAATCCAGCTTTGGCATAACTACAGTGACTACATCAGGCCCAGTTCATGACCTCAGCAAGTGTGATCAAGAGCCTGTCTCACACAGCAAGTTCACCTTACTCAGGCTCCCTGTTAGATATGTGGCTTCACACACTAATGATCCTGGATAAATCACAGAGATACGGATAGAGAAAGAGCAAGGCTTGATGAAGGTGTATGTGATCAAAGTGTAGCAGGAATAAAGCAATTAGAGCGTGCAGATATTCCCCACCTTTAATGTAAAAGACTAAGTGGTGCCTGAAACTAGGACACGATGTTCCCTCTATGTATTTGGCATTTCACTGTTGAAATTATTTAAACGTTTATATATTAAAAAGTTGCGTTTGTGTATCCAAAGGATTTGGGATTTCCGAGGCAGTGACTGATATCTGAGAGTGCATATAATGTGATAACAATATATCAGCCATGGTTTATTTGACTTCATTAACACATAACACACACAAACATTTTTGATATATGTCCCCTAATTTCTTACAGTGACCACGATGCCCTGAACTTGACACTTAACTGTTGAAAAAAAAAAAAGAACTTACTACTGCCTTCTGGTGGACAAACTACGCAATGACAACACAGTTTCTAAATTCCCCCCAAAACATCACATTTTCCTCTAATTTCTTGTTACTTATCACCTGACATTTGGTTAAATCAATAGATCAGCAATAAGCTAATACCAGCCAATATATCTGTCAGGCAGAACCTCTATATTTTCAGCTGTGAGATCAATTTTTTACAGGCACTAAATAAAATGAGCTACCTGATACGTTCTACACCCAGAGTGGGACACTGTCTGAACTTTCAATACAATACAGTGTCATGCAACGCAAAGGTGAGTAAGGTAAGGACGTCACTCTAATCCTGAACAAAACCTCCTGCAGCATTAGTTAACTTGGCAATAGGACAAATGAAAACTTTTGCCATCTTCATGGCAAACAAAAAAAACCAAAACATCACTGTGCAGTGGTGAGCGCGTTGAACTATTGACATTCTTGGGTGGGTTTGAAACCTCTCTTGACCCGCTGTATTAAAGTCTCTCACATCCTCAAATGTCACCGTAACAAGTGTCGCCTTTTTATAGAATTTCTCACCTCACATCTCCTACTGCTCCACCTCATTGTTGCATTTCCAACTGTCTTCTTCCTCCATTTTTATGACAAACAGCCAGTGACCAACCTGGCTTGATCCTTTCCATGTGACATATTGATTATAGGGTCAAAAGGTTTGTTCCTCCTGCATATCACACAAACATAGGTGAATGTGCCAACGCAGCACAAACAGCTTCTTCTTCGTCTTGAGACTATAATAATCAAAAGACCCTCAGGTGAGAGCTGCACTGAGTGCTGGCACTTATGTTGAATGTTGTGAATCCATGAAGACTGTGAAGAACAACTGTAGGTGAAGTCAGCATGGGACAGTATCCAACTTCATGTCAATATTAGCCTGTCCAACATTATTGCAATTCATAATATTATCCCAATAACCATCAAAATATTCATAGAACTTTCAAATAAAAACTAAAATTGCACTAAAAACTTGTGAAAAAAAGTTTGTGAGGAAACAAATATTCTTATTGCATCACAGATAGGACAAACATCTTTTCTGAGGAAAAACAATCAAAGAATCTTATATCAGTGATCATAAATCATGAGGTCTTCCTGCTCAATCTAACAATATACAAGTTGTGGTAACATCCTCTCCCTGTTGTTTTTTTAGTTTGTTTTTGTTGGGTATACAATCTGATAGGCATGCCTTCAGGTGACATGGTGACAGGGTTAGGCAATTCAAAACAAGTCATGAAACCAATACAGGACTGTGTGTCAACGAGCTACACGGCTTTTTAGAGTCATTCATGTTAGGATATTGGAGATT
This sequence comes from Acanthopagrus latus, assembly GCF_904848185.1. Lineage (NCBI taxonomy): Eukaryota > Metazoa > Chordata > Actinopteri > Spariformes > Sparidae > Acanthopagrus > Acanthopagrus latus. Next base: position 26,806,142 of record NC_051044.1, on the reverse strand, counting down.
ATCTTGATTCAAGACTGACCCCATAATTAAAGACTTACCCTAATCAATTTAATTTGAGTGTCTTTTATCACATCAGTGATAAAATCTTTTATCGGCCCATCCCTAATGAGGAGACCCAGAGTCATCAGGAGTTCAGTGAGTGTGCTAGAAACTATACAGAACCACTGTAACAGGCTGGTAAACTTGATGTAATTGGGTGTTTCAGTATGGTATCGTCTGTGTGTGTGTGTGTGTGTGGACTCATGAATACACAGTATGACAAAATCAGCTTCACACACTTGCATGCCCTGAATACTTTTGGCAATGCAAATGAGACATGGTTGAACCACTGCATGGTTGAACTGTTTTGAAACTGGGTAAAAATAACAAAGGGTTTTCTTTTTCTATGCAAGAGGTAAACTGATTGTGTCAACCTTGTTGGTTTAAGGCCATTAGTCAGGATTGACTGAAATGATCAAATACCGGATTATCTCCTTACTCAGGGGTGAAGGGACAGCTGATTGACCTGCTTTTTACCTCACAACTGTGCTATCTGCGGCGCAACAGCTGACTAGACACCGGGCTTATGAGGCCTTCATGACCATAGCAACAATATGTCATCATACAGCTCAGTGGACGGACCATGACCGGGCATCACTATTTTTAGGAAGCTGGACTCTGGCTGGATCAAAGTGCCAACTAAAGCCAAGATATTTTTCTAGATGACAGGTTTTAAGCTCTTGCTCTGGCCTCACTGAATCTACCTTGTATGGAGCTATCAGACTAGTTCTCAGAGCCATCTGCAGTAGTCCAGGGATGTGCTTGTTCTTCACTGAAGTGGAAGTCTTGATTTTGATTCGTGTACAGTATGAGTCAGGCCCCTGGTTACACACTCCTCTTTTACTTCTCCAATTCAGCCTCTGTCCAGCAGACGAGTGCATCATGGGGGCGTCATGCCATCACATTTTGCATATTTATAGCCAATGAAAAAGTCAGTTGTGCCTCTCTGTACAAACTGTAAGTTCATGCTGAGAGCACAACAGTAACTGCATGTTAGCACACAAACCTCCCCATTCATTCTTATGGGACTCCTTCCAACTGCGAGTCAACATCCTGTTTGTACCCTCATTTATAAACCTTTGAAGTACCAGTTTACACCAACAAGGTAACATTACAGGAAAAAAAAAATACACGAGAAAGGGTTGCGAATGACTTTAAAAGAGACTATTGTTACCAAATAAACACAACAATAAACAGCTGCTATATTGATGACATGTCACGCAGCGTTAACTCACCCGACGATGAGGAAAACAGCGACTGCCAAAGCCAGATAATTTGTCTGATAATACAGCAGGTTACTGACAACTCTGTTGTTCCATTTCGCCAAATCTCTCGTGTCCGGCTTCGCGAACCTCTCCGAGCCAGGGAAGAAGTCGTCCCATGGTCTGAGCGGCGTCAGCTCCACTTTAGCCATTACCTCCTGCACCGTTTACTAATCTGACAGCCGTCCGCCACCAACACCAGAGAAGTCGCCTCTAGCGTCTAGCTAAAGTCTCGCGAGAGGTCACTGGCTGCACGCGCCCTTAAAACTCCGCCCAGTTTGCCTGACGCAAACTCCTGCTATTGGTCCTCAACAGCACGTCGGCGGAACACTTCCTACAGAGGTGCATAATTGCATGAAGAGATAGCAGCGTTGTTTGTTCGTAATATCTTCTTCTGAAGCTACAGGTCAGTCCTGTGTGTTATATTTGGTTTGTTTACCACGACATGTCGGTGTTGCGCATGTGCCGACAGCGTGAGAAGCGTGTGCGCAGTACACGCGGACAGCTAAAGGTCGCATGCATGTCTTCGGTGACATGTTGCTAGCTTGTTAAAAGCTGACAGAGACCCAAACATAAGCACGTAAGGACTTATTTTATTTTATTTTTTTATGTTTGCACAGATGTGGAGCAGATTATTGAGCCCTCGTGTGGTTGGTAGAACAAGTTTGTGTTGGAGGAGTCTCTTCACCATGCAGCTGAAGACCAGTGAGTTCCAGGCTCTGTTCAATGATGGACTGAATGGATTAGCAGGTGAGGTGCCAGTTGTGGCTACCTGGTCAGTGGTGGTAGTCAGCGGCAGTCTGTTTGAAAATGAATCAGTACTTTAAAACTCCAAAAGCTTGATTCACCATTTACATTGATGCTTTTTAAATAAAATATATTGTAGATGCCCTATGTTAAATAAATAAATAAATAAATAAAAATAAAAATAATAAATAATAATAAATATAATATAATATAATATATATATATATATATATATATATATATATATAATATAATATAAATATAATATATATATATATATATATATATATATATATATTATGTGTGTGTATGAAATGAATGAACCTCAAGAAAAGCAACAGACAAGGGATGGAAAAAAACTGCAGTAGATGATTATGATATAGAGAAACTGTAAGACAACAGCACTGATGGGTACTTTTTTCCATCTCACTCAGTGCACATTTTGGTCAAAGTTCTTTCAGAGGATCTGATTTAAGGGATCACAGAGTTGGATAGTGTTATATGGTGATGTCTGCTGTCATCTGATTTTAGTCACAAGTAGATCTTAATTAGTATCTGCCCCAAAAGCAAGAATCAGAATTTGTAGATCCAGAATCTACAGGTATGTCCTAAAGGCTGTTTACAGAAAAGAGAAATTCTAACGTAAATATTGGAGTTTATTTAGTTGACGTTTTACCATTTTGCTATAGGGGCATTCTCATCCTCAATAGATATTGGTTAGTGGACCTGAGGAGATTAGAAATTATCAGTCAAACTAATGCAGCAGAGGAAAACATAATCTCTTGCCCCTACTTTGGATAAAGGGCCAAAAGAAGTTCTGATTTCCCATAATACAATACTTTTGTTGGACTCTTTGTCCTGTAAACACACATCTTGTATACTCTGTACTTCCAGTTTGGAATGTCAGTTTTATTATTCATGTGAAGAACTGGTGGAAAGCCCCTTTAATATTCCCTGGATGACACTTGTTAGAAGTGTTGGGGAAGCTACAAACAAACTACATTTCTACACCTGGAGAAATGTAGTTCGTAAAACTACTGCTAAAAAAGTAGCTTTACCAACTACTTATACTCATTTAACTCATCATTTTTTAAAGAACAAAAGCTGACATTTTTGGTCAACAACACAGGAACTTAAGAGGCACTAACACGTAGGCACTAGAGGTAGATGCCAGGGCAGAATCGCTTGTTGACATGAGCAGTTTCTCAAAGTTTTTATCAGACAGCCAGTTCAGTTTGGCACTAAAAACATCTCTACCAACACTTAAAAAGCTGCCAGAGCAAGCCAGTCAGAGGCAGCATTGGCTTAGCATGTCATGACATGTTTCATGCCTTTTTTCAAAGAAAACTGAAATAAAATATGTGTTTTTTTATATATATTTAAAAAAAATAAATCATATTATTGGCCAGAATTGTAGTTTGTAATCTGAGTAGTTAAACTACAAAAAATGACCCAAAATGTAGTTGAAATACTTGATGCAGCACAAAAAATGAATGTAGTTTAACTACCAGCAAATTACAGCAACTTGTAGTTAAGCTATGACGTTCAACTACATGTAGTTTAAGTCTCCCCAACACTGCTTGTTGGCTTAAACACATTTCCAAGCTGCTCTGGCTGCAGGAATGTTCCCGTTGTTTAGGCTAAATCAATAAGCAGAGTCAAGAAGACAAGTTGCCTAATAGGCAATGTGAAAAACTGCAGTCTGAACATAAATGAAAAAAAATAATTAGAATGTGTTTCTATTGAATCAAGACAAAAGGATTCATTGTATTAGAAAGTTTCCTCTCTGGCCCTGCCCCTCCAGCTTTAACCCAACAAGGGGAGATTGTCTCTGCCTCCAGACTCACTCACTCTGAAAAGAAACCTAACTCCTGTATTTGTTTTTTTTTTCTAGAGGTGTTTGAGAAGCACCAGCATGAGCTGAGAATAGCAGGTGGTGCTGTACGTGACCTGCTGTCTGGGAAGCGGCCTGAAGATGTGGACTTTGCCACCACAGCCACTCCAGAGGAGATGAAGCGCATGTTCCAAAATGCCGGGATCAGAATGATCAACAATAAAGGAGAGAAGCATGGAACCATTACAGCACGAGTAAGAGACTGAAGATGTAGCTTTCACTGTTTAAATCAGTGTCTGAAAGCTGGTTTGAAGACCACTGAAACAATCTGCCAGGTGCTTCAGCAGAAGATTAGTTAAACCAGGCAAAAAAAGTAGTTGATAAAGATTTTCAAGAAATAATAATCTTGATGTGTTCTTGCGGGTCCGTGGCTACACATCTACAGATTCAGTAAATGCCTCATATTCAAACACATACACTTCAGAGTGTCCGTGTACATAAACACCAGAAATAGCATTGTACAGAAAGTCAGTAGCAGATATACAGAGATTATTAGAATTTGTTCAATGTGATCGATCTAATAAGTGCATCAATGGATCAGCCATCCTGATAGATTGTGGGAGGAAACTCCACAGCCCGATAACGGGAAACTCCACTTCTGATTGATTTTGTTCATTCCTGGAATATGTAGATAAGCGGCATCTAATGAGTTGAGGGTTTTGTTCCATACGGTTGGACAGATGCTGCAACACCCTAACGGCATAAGGTAGACATAACTATATGTCTCTGAATGCCATCTGAAATCTGCACACCCATAAGTTAGAGTAGATAGAGAGGGACATTGTACACGTCGGTCTTTGCTGTGCCCACTGTGATCTTTGTTCTGTCTGTTGGTCTTCTGTCACAGCTACACAATGAGAACTTTGAGGTGACCACACTGCGCGTGGATGTTCAGACTGATGGACGTCATGCAGAGGTGGAATTCACCACTGACTGGCAGAAAGATGCTGAGCGGAGAGACCTCACCATCAACTCCATGTTTTTAGGTATTAGTGTGTTTGTCCTCCACTGAATAAAATGTGCTGTCTCATTTCTGTGTTTGCTTATGTTGTGGAGATGCTCAGCATATGGTGTCAGTTCTGGTGCATTTACGGGACATATTTACATTCTGTAGTACATTTGTTTTACTTCACCATGTGATGTTGACTTTATCCTCACACAGGACTTGATGGGACTTTATATGACTACTTTAAAGGATATGAGGACCTGCAGAACCGTAAAGTTCGGTTTGTGGGCAGTGCTGAGCAAAGAATCCAAGAGGACTACCTGAGAATACTGCGCTATTTCAGGTGGCCACATTTTTTTTTTCTTGGAGAAATACTTTTTTTATGCAAAACAAGTGTGAAAGAGGAAAATAATTGATAATGTTTGTTTGACATAAACATGTTTTTACCTTTAATTTCTCCCCAGGTTCTATGGCAGAGTGGCTTTGAAGCCGGATGACCATGAGCCTGAGACACTGACTGCTATCAGGGACAACGGTCGAGGCCTGGCAGCCATATCAGGAGAACGAATTTGGGTGGAATTAAAAAAGATGGTTGTTGGGAACCATGCTGCTCATCTCCTGGAACTTATGTACAATATGGAACTGGCCCAGTACACAGGTGAGAGAGGAGGCAGGGACAACATAATTTCTATCATACAGATCCAATGCAGCTTACATATATATATCAATATTAAGACAATAGTCTTTGGCAAAGATACGCCTGTCTTTTTCATGTTGATAGTAGTTGAGACATTACTTACATTCATCTTGTGACTTTCATTACATGGAGAGTAATGGGAAAAGGAGATGACTGTATGTAAAACAATGTTGATTTAAAAAAAAAAAAAAAGTGACGGGTAAAAAAAGTGTTCTTCAAAAAACCAGAGGCAATCCAGGCACTCAGACTGTAATATGTATCAAGCAAAGTGCAGTCACATCGATTTAACCAAAAACTATGTAGTAACAACAACCAATGGGAGGAGTCATGTGACCCAGATAATACTTGCACTACTGTTTAAATCTGATTGATCCCAATCTTAAAGGAGGTATTTTACCCCCTTATATTTTATTATTGTATTATTCCCATAATGTAACTCAGCAGCATCTTCAATAACTTAACATTTCTTTCAAACCCCTCATCTCCAGTTTGTCATGGAGGCTTTAAGAGGTTTTTAAAGCTCTCCAGCCCAAGCTAAGATGAGCCTGGTGACATCATGATAAAGTTTTCAGTGCAAATTCTTTTCAGACTGTAAAAAGCACCCTTTTAAACTGATTACACATTATACAGCCGTTTTCAGATTTGGATTCTTTGGATGGCTTACTAGATTGGCGAATGGGAAAACCTTTCATACTTGAATATCACTTAATTTACTTAAATTGCTGTATATCATTTGAGCAAAAATTATACGTTGAATAAAAAGAGTCTACAGAATCTTTTGTCAGAGTTAACACTGACTAAGGTTTATGGCTCCATTGTCAGCATTAAGGTTTTTTTCCCCTCTGCTGCATGAACTAACTGTTCCAAGTCTAATATTATGTCTTGCCCTCTGTAACCCACTTTAGTAAAAAGTTCCACTTGTTAGAACTTCAACTCTTTTCTGTCATGAGAACATCTGCCCTGCTATTAAGTCATTATTTGTGAAGGCGGGCACAATTAAAGGGATCGGTGATGTCAAAGCTCAACAGTTCTCCAGCGTCTGATCATTTGAAGCTGATTCTAAATGGGGAAGAATTGATTTTCCATCGGGGAGATGAAGTGGCCTCACAGACTCTTGACTCTTGTGGAACAGTGAACTCAGTGGTAATAGTCAGAGATCATTCAAAGACTCTTGATTATTTAGTTACGGCAGAATACTTTTATCTGTAGATATCTGTACTTCAGGAATGTTATCAGCACAATCTCAGTCAAACAGATTATAATCGTAACAAGTATAAGTGTGATAATTTTTTTTTTATCAACTTGTTCAGTTTTTGTAGCTGTTGTAAAAACCACTCCTGCTGCTTCTGCTCCTCCTCAGGTTTGCCTCCAGATGGCAATGTTGAGGAGATGAAGCGAGTGTGGCGGAACGCCAAAGACCACTCTCCCAAACCCATGACCATCCTGGCAGCTCTCTTCCAAAGCCCAGAGGAGGTGGAAAAGATGGACATCCGGCTTAAGGTTTCCAAAGAGGAGAAGACTCTAGCTCTGTTCCTGGTCAAATACAGACGGGAGCTCTGTAAGAGCCAAGACGAGCTTGACAGCCTCAAACCCTTCACTGACTTTATCATTGACGTAAGTTTCAGCGTCCCTCAGTTAGTCTGTAGAAACAGTCAGATGTCAATTATTAATGTGTTTTTATAAAAAAAAAAAGAGCAGGAGAGTTTTACAGTATAGTCTGCCACTGTGCAGAGCAATGTGATCATTAACCATTGCCACAAGTGGTCAGAGTGATTGTGTTCTAGTATTATTCATCAGCATGTACTGTGTTGTGTGCCAGTGAATGTAGCCAGTAATGTCATAAGATGGCCCAATTATCATATATTAAATCTTATTTAAATGGATGGTCAGATGCACAACCGTGAGAAATCCACCATGAATCACTAACAGTTTAAAAACTGCCCACAAGCATCAACTGTTAAGTAGCTGCCAGATGGAGTTCAGTTTTAGGACATGCGTTGAAGTAGAGCTCAAATGATCAGGCAAATTATATATCAGTTGAACAACAGGAGATTACTCTGCAAATATTCCAAAATAAAGATAAATCACTGGTCAAACAGTCATGGGTTTCAGCTCAAATGTGATTTGAGTGCTAGTTTTCTTCATCTTCTCTAATGGTAAACTAAATACAGCACATTTTGGATTGTGGGCCAGAGAAAACTCTTAATTTGCTGACGTTGTCTTGTGCCCTGGGAAAGTGTGATTAGCATCTCCACGGAGAACAAACAAAACAATCAATTTTATTAAGTAACATTATCGGTATATTAAACAGTCATGACAATAAATCTAGTTACAGCCCTACTTCGTATTCAACAGTCACACCCTTTTAAACTCACTTTCTTGATCCTGCTGAACCAAGACCGCCTGCACCCTCCATCACCTACATCTGCATGCAACATGTTCCCACCCATACTAATAGGGTTTCAGTGGAAAGGCATTCTAGGAAATGTTTGCAATCATTAACTAGGACTGAATGCTGTGAGTGAAATCAATGGATCTAACGGGTAAATTCTTAAATTTGTTAAAGTCTGAGTCTACCATATCTCATATTTGAATAGTAAAGTATTTAGTATGTTTGGCAAAATTTTAGTTTAAAAATGACTTTTCAGTTTCATACTTTGGTGGATGGTGTCTCTGTCACTGCCACTTTGGCTACCTATCACTTGTTTCTGCACTATGTGACTTCAGTGAGGGGGTGGGATCACAGCGTTACACACGTTTACAAGTTTTCAACACATAGCACAGCTCTGACGTAATCAGCTCTGTTTATCATTAGCATCTGACAAACTGTTTCAAACCTGGTATTTATATTACGACAGTGGTGTTGCAGTGTGGGGGGTGCCAAATCGCACAAAATGCCAATTTCTCCATACTGTTGCGTTAACTTTGCTACAAGATAGTTAACATAAATATCTGAGTTCATAAAGGGAATCTCAATCATTCAGATGTGATGAGCTCATTCAGAACTGGATTTAGCTTCAGTAAGAAGATACTGAACATGAACCTGAACTCTATCACCAATAGAAGCAGAAAAAGAGATGGCCGGATGAAATGGTACAGGCAAAATGAAAGAAAATGACTTGTCACTACAGAGCATATGGAAAGCATTTGGACCTTGAAACATTTTTTCGCTCTGCTTTTTATTATTGGTGATGTTCTCCTGCATGTCTGCACAATGTCCCTCATCACACAGGTCTCATAGGTCTCATTTCTGTATTCTTTTTTTCTCTATGCTCTTAATACTGGTTTGAAGTGGGCCAAGTCCAGTATCAGAAAAGAAAACAATCTCTATAATGGAATATTTTAATCAAAACATAATGAGAGTTGTGCGCTTGCCTGCTGTTGCTGCCACTCACAGTCCTGATGAAGCTGATCAGCTGAGTGTTTAAATATTTAACTATAAATTGAGAGTTTTTTTTTTTTCTTTACGTGGTTGTTGCTTATTTAGTCATAAATATTTAATGTTATAGGGTACTTAAAAAATGAAACCAGGTTTTAAGATGCTTTAATTCACCCACATGCTGCGTCTTTACAGAGTCGGGAGCTGGATACACAAAGTAAAGTGTGTGAGCTGCTGAAGTATCAGGGTGAGGAGAAGCTGCTGACAGAGCTCAGCAGATGGTCCATCCCTCGCTTCCCTGTCAGCGGTCACGATCTGAGACGGATGGGCATCACGACTGGCAAAGAGATAGGTGCCACGTTACAGGAGCTGCGCGACATCTGGAAGAAGAGTCGCTATCAGATGGACAAAGATGAGCTCCTCAGTTACGTAAAGCCTTGAGGAGCAGAGCAGAGCCCAGGTGCTTTCGTGGGTCAGAGAGTAATAATGATAATGTGGACACCTGACTCTGTGTGCCGCTCATGTTATTAATCGAGCCGGCTAATGCATATTGCTGAGAAAGGATGCTACAAGAGCTGAGACATTCATTAATGCAAGTTCCTTCTTAATTACCCCAGGGCCACTTCTGTTCACCTGCTTCACCATGTAAATGTAAAGAGATGATGCACAAGAGGCTGCTGGCATCACAGCTGCTACCATATGAGAAAATGTGGACTGGATGACTGCAGCAGATTTCACCATGTGTTTATTACAGAGCTCATGTCTTTATGTTAAGTCCTTGGTTAAACTGTCGGTGTTATGGCACTCTGTCTCTAGTTTGACTGGTAAAATGGCAGATCAGTAACTGTAGAAAATACTTATTTAATTGGTTAAAGGTTAACTCTACCGAATGTACACATTTAAAGCATGTTCACAGCTCTCTGGGAAGCTGCTACTGATGTGTGTGTTGGGGGGGAGGGGGGCTGTATGTAATATTATAAATTGTCTCCAGTAATGTCACTCAGTGGCTAAGTTGCATTGTGGGTACTGTAGGCAACAGGTGCCTAGAGGGAAAAGGAATATGTGGAATAAATGAACCTGGCACCTACATTACCCACAGTGCAACATAGCCACTGACATCACTGGATGATTACATGTAGCTTCCTCTGGAGCCACAAAGGGCTTTATACTGATCTTCACATATGCAGTAGCATATCTGACCTGTAGACACACTTTTAATGTGTAAATTGGTGGAGTTTCCCTTTAACAATATTTGGCTTTGGCTTTCTCCTCTGTTTAACTGCAGCTCTGTCTTATTTCTTTGCCATGTTTTGTGTAAAGAAAGTGTTCTATAAAAAGGTTCTACTTTTTATTGAAAAGACTGATGTGATGACTCGTTTGTTTCAGTGCATGTACAGCAGAGCAGACTCATGACACTTCCATGTGCTCGGCACCGTGAGAATACTTTGTGTGTGTGCAGGAGTGAGGCTGCTCCTCCTCCTGCACACATGAGGAGATATAAAGCCCCCTCTCCCTCTACTCCAGTTGCGCCTCAGTGGACGCTCTCAACACTTGTTGCTCACTTCGAAATTCTCCCACATCCTTTTTTTTTCCCATCCCCAAGATGTCTGCACGTAAGCTGGATTCACCTGGAGTTGTTGTGTAACAGTGTTCAGCTTCTCTTTGTGGTTTTTGGGGGTGAAAGCATGGCTTGGTTCAGAGCAAACACGAGTAACATCACTTCGGAGAGCGCTCTGTCCGAGGATGAGCCGCGGGATGAGCGCTTGGCTCAGTTGGAAATAGCTCTTCTCTCCATCATCTTCATCTTGGCAGCCATCCTGAACATCGGGGTTTTGTTGGTGCTGCTGAAGCGGAGGAAGCAGCTCTCCAGGATGCGCGTCTTCGTTTTCCACCTGTGCGTCGCCGATCTGGTGGTCACATTCTTCCAAGTTTGTCCGCAACTCATGTGGGACATCACGGACAGATTCGTGGGTCCGGATGCTTTGTGTCGTGCAGTGAAGTACCTCCAAGTGGTCGGGATGTTTGCTTCAACATACATGATAGTGGTGATGACCATAGACAGATATCAAGCCATCTGCAACCCCATGGTGACGTTCCAGCGTGGCAGGGCGCGCTGGAACGCTCCGGTGTGCGCAGCCTGGTGCGTATCTTTCATCGGCAGCCTCCCGCAGATCTTCATCTTCTCTCGGGTGGAGGTCGCCCCTGGAGTGTACGACTGCTGGGCGCAGTTCATAAAGCCGTGGGGACCGAGAGCGTACGTGACCTGGACCACGCTGGTGATCTTCGTGCTGCCCGTTCTCACCGTGACAGTGTGCCAGGTGCGCATCTGCCGCACCGTGCACTTCAACTTTCACATGAAGACGCAACACGTCGGAGAGGTGGTCAGTAAGTCGCTGTCCTCCAGGGCCAGCAGCGTGGCAGGGGTGTCCAAGGCCAGGGTGAAGACGGTGAAGATGACCGTGGTCATCGTGCTCGCCTACATCGTCTGCTGGACGCCTTTCTTCACCGTGCAGCTGTGGTCCGTCTGGGACGTGGAGGCGCCCACTCATAGTAAGATGACAGGGTTTTGGATCTCACAGCATGACAAGAAAAAAAGACACATTCTGGCATTAGAATTGCATTTTAAGGTGAAAAACACCAATGCTGAATTACAAAACGCACCTTTGAACCCAGCATCCTGGGTAATTTGGGAATCCAGATTTGATTCTCCCTCTTGTCAGGTGAAATCTTCATCTGAAAAACACTGTAAACAATAGAAACCCAGCAATTTTCACAATACATAACTACAAAACACTGATATACACTTAGGGGTACCGTCTTCACCTGCTGTGGTAGACAATACCTCAAGTCAGCCTAGAGTTTATTGAGTCTTATGTTGATAATTGATACTGTAATTAATTGCTCATCAAACTCAGACTATATTTATAATTAGAATTTGGTCTTCTCTAGTAAAAGCGATCAAAAATCTAAGAATCAAAAGGCACAGTTGAATATTCATCTAATTTTCTCCAGCTGCGACCTTCACCATCCTGATGCTGCTGGCCAGCCTGAACAGCTGTGCGAACCCCTGCATCTACCTGCTGTTCAGCTGGAAGCTGCCGAGGGGGCTGGTGGCCCTGATGTGTGGGGGTGAGTCCGACATGAGGGAGTCCATCCAGGACGAAGCCACCATGGTCAGCTCCCTGTACATCAGCCTCAAGAGCCTGTCGGACAGCAGATGAAAGCAGTGACGGCACGGACGTGTTTTTCCTACCTCAGGACCAGGAGTCGCTGAAATACCCTTAATAAATGTGAGGACAAACATTATAGCAGAGCTTCACGTCTCTGCAGTAACAGTATATGGTAGCAAGACCTACATATTACAGGGAGGACATTGAGTATTACAAGTGTCCATAAAGTCACAATTACTTAAGCATTTTTCAAGCCATGCCGATGATTTGGTACAAGAAATGTTGGCCCACCACTTGGGTCAAGACTGAAACATCTCAACTAGTGAATCAGTTGTCATGTTATGTTATACAGACATTCATAATCCTACTGACTTTGAAGATACCCATACATGACCTCACAGCACCACTAGGGAGTCCAGGCTTTCACTTTTTCAGTGTAAATGTCAAAATGTCTACTTGATGGATCGGCACACAATTATGTACAGATTTTCATGGTTCCCAGAGGATGAAGTCTGTTGACTTTGGTGATTCCAGACCTCCTCTCCAGCACCACCTGGAGGCCGACGTGCAGTTTTGAGTGACATGTCTTCACAACATTTTGGTTGGGCAGCCATGAAATTTGGGTCAGACATTTGTGATCCCCAGAGGATGAATTGTAATGACTCTGGTGAAACCCTCAACCTTTCCTGTAGAGCCATCAAGAGGTAGAAATTCTACTATGTGCAGTACTTTAGTTTATGACCAAATTGGCCGATTTGCAAACCTAACACACACTGAACTAAGATGGTGAACATGGTAAACACCGTACCTGCTAAAGATGTTAGCATGTTAGCATTGTCAGTGACGGTCAGATTTTTGCACTCATTTCAATAAATACAAAATCCCCACTGAGCTGTTCACATGGCTGATGAAAATGAATCTTTCACCAGTATTCCTGTTCATATGGAGCTGCGTTTGCACCAATTAACACGCCCTAACCCTGGAAACCACTTGTCTCGTTTTGCTTCTTTGGATATGCATCTGTGTGCCAGCCTTACAAAGTGATGACTGGTTAGTTTGTGCTCACCGTAACCACGACAACACACTGAGCTAACCGTTAAAAGTAAAATCCCCGGCTGACACGCATATTCTGAATGCTCGGCACACATCCAAAAATTAATGCCCCTATAACCTGAATCACACCGCCAAATCGTAAATGTCCTTACTGGGAAATGCTACATTCAGAACCAATCACAATTCTGAATATCAAAACAGAACATGCTGTTTATATGACCTGTATCAAATTCTGAATAGTACTATGCATGTCGACATAGATATAGTGAGCATGTTAGCATGCTGATGTTACCATTAAGCTAAAAGCACTATCGTGTTTAAGCAGAGACTAGAGAGCCGCTAGCATGGCACCTTTTTTCAGTAATTATTACACGGTGAAATGTGAAAAAAAATGTTGGGTGACGATTCCTACAGAGCCCAGTATTCACTTTAAATAATGTTTAATATTAGGACCTGCCACAGGTATCATGATCTAGAGAGGGGGACACCACTTAACCCAAATTTGCCTTTGAATCCTGTTCTGAATGAGGCAAAGAGAAGATGGTCTGAGCCTTGACCTGACCTAATATTTAAATATATTAAACACTTTTTGTTAGCCATTGTCTACACATGGTAAACTTTTGTTATTATTTTACTGTTAAAAAACAACTACAACGAGCTTTATATTCCATTTACGAAGCAGCTGTAAACTTTTCAAATCATGGCCAGGCAAATAATGTTTATAGAGTAACTAACCATCTGGAATTATTATGAACACATGTTGCAACTTTACAATAAACATTTGCTTACTAAATATTTTACAAAGCATTTAATTTTGTAAACAGTGAATAAACTACTGGCTAATGTTTAATTTTAAGTTATTTTCTATGATAGTATGGAATGACTGTGACTAACTGTGACTCTTTACCATGTAACAAACCTTCTTAAGGAGCCATAGTACAATACAGACATACATTAGTGGGAATTGTGGAACGCACACACTGTTTGCATTTCAGATGTTGTGTATATTTCATTGCATGCTATCGTTTTTTTTGTTTGTTTTTTCTTTTTTGTCAGTGAGTTTTTGTCTTGTGAACTGATGAGTAAAAATTCTCCAATTTTCAGGAATTCATCTGTGTACTTTGTGATGAAGTGATTGTGTTTCATTCAAATGTAAAGGTGATTTATAATTTAAATGTAGCAGTAATGTAGCAGTTGACATGTATTGTATGTCCTTCGAACATGATTCTTCAGTCTATTCAACGTCTGTTTGTATGATCATGTGTGAGATAATTATCTGTTAGTTGTTGGTTAAGTTATCACATAGTAGATGGGTCTGTATTTGTCTGCAGATATGCAGAGAGATGCCCTGTGATATTTGTTACAACCTGTTTACATTTTCTCTCTGAAGTGCTGCCAAATAAACTGATGAAACTTTCAATTTGTCTGTTTGCTTTTGGCCCAGCAGCGGTGTTTATTGAGGAAAATGTCCCCTTGAAATACTTCTTCGCTCCCCGCCTCTCACATTTGTGTTTGTCTGCATTTTACCTAGCTTTTCTACAGCCCTGTGATTTTCTACTATATGTCACCTCGCCTCAGGTTTCTACATCTTCCGTTTGGAGGATGGGAGCAGGAGGAATCCATCATGTGACCAAAAGACATCTTCCGTTGATAAAAGCTGTGTTTTGTCCCAGTGATATAGAGATGTCTCAGTAGCTGCCACATGTTGTAGCTCAGGCTTGGTGAAAAATATGAGCAAAAGCAGGCATCTGGCAATTCTTACAGAAATGAGGAGGTAAAGCCGTGATATCGAATGTCATGTATTTCACTACGTGGAAAGGTTGGATTGCGTTTGCCGAGCAGCACAGACCAATCCAGCAGAAATCCTACAAAGAGTGCTCTGCTGCTATCCTCATTAGAAACTGCCTGCCAGCTGGCTGCGACTCAACTCTGACCTTTAACGCTAATACAATGACCAGCAGCCATCAATACATCACCTCCAGCTGCTAGTCAGAAAGGGGCTGAGATGTAGCCGATGGCATCATTCTTAATTTAATATCAACATTCATATCTGACAAGAAGATAACACTGTTTTAAAGCTAAAATTAAAAATGCTTTCTATCAGAGTTTCACATATGGGATAGGCCCAGTACTGGAAGACGATGGTGACAAATCTGTGTTTAGATAGGACCTAGAAATGCATTGCACTTTAATTTTAGGTATCATGTTTAGACTTTCATTGAGCACACACTTCCTCACGGGGAAAACTAACATCGGCAGAAATCTTCTCTGTTGCTCAGTAATAAGAGGATAATAGGACCAAAATTCCTAAATACTAGATTCAGAATATACAACCCCAATTCCAAAAAAAGTTTGTTATCTGTGTAAAATACAATAAAAACATAATGCACTCATTTGCAAACAAACTGTTTTTATGAACTGTATGTAGTAATCTCCTTCATACAGTCATGTGTTTCACAAAGTGATGAACCTCACCCTGTCCTTGCTTGATCGGCTGAGCCTTTCGAGGAAGCTCCTTCGATACCCAATCACGATACCATCACCTGATACCAGTGAACCTGTTCACCTGCTGAGGGTTCCAACCAACAGCTGTGGCATTCCACCGTTTTCCCAGTCTTTTGTTGCCCCTTTCCTTCTTGCTGGCCTGTTCTCAGAGAAAAATCAGGTCCCAGGATGCTGATGGAGGTTTGAAAGATGGCAGGGTCTGCCAAATTTAAACAAAGTGAAACAGTTTGTTTATTTTGTTTGCTTAGGCATAAAAGTCAGTCTTTGAAGATTTTTCTCTTCTGAATTGAAGATTCTTCCCCAGAACTACATAGTGCACCTTTAAAATAGACATTTATGCTAATTTTTAGGTTCATATTTTGGGTTACTACTAGAATAGGTTTACATGCTCTAATGCTCAAACATTACATCAGTTTTCTCATACTGCTACAGCGCTGTATCCCCCCCCCCCATGTCTGAAACACTCCATTTTGGCTCCTGTTTCTAAAAGACCTGCCTTCTTACCTGAAAAACACACAAAAATGTGTGACATGGTGATGCAGTGTGATGTCACAGAATTCACAGAAGCTGTGTGAGGCGTTTCAGGACCAGCGTATTCTGTGGGAGAGAAAAGTTTCTGTTGCTGCAGACTTTGACCTTTTTAACTTTTAAGATCTTTCAAATGCTTAAGCACATAAAGTAAACACTGAAGGAAAGTTTAAAAAAATGAATAAGAAAAGCACAATAGGTCTCCTTTAAACAGAAATACTGTTTTCAGTGAAATCAGGGATGTGGGTCACTGAAAGACCGTTGCTCTGTTGGTTTGAGGATGTGAGCTTTGTTAGTGGGAGCTGGTTCCATGTATGGGTGTGTTAAGAGAACTGGCTAATTGCAATACAGCAACAAAGAGCTGTCATTATTTTTCCCACAGACCACAAAGGTAATCGATGAAAGTGAAGACAGTCAAGCTGCACACAAAGTCAGCTCTTATTCTGTGCACTATTGCTCTTTTTTCCATGACGGTTTCTGTTAATACATAATTTGAGTGCAGGTCACAATGTAAAGACAAGTGGTGGAAGAAGGAATCCGTAATTAAAGCAAAAGTACTGCTGCAACAATGTAAATATATTTCATTAATGTAAAAGTTTAAACAGTGGTACCGTGCTGTGAATTCTGCTAAGTTGGACTCGGCTTTAAGCCTCGCCTTGCAAAGCTATGCAGCGCGTTTGGAGCAATTCAGAGCACAACAGTTTTAGTATATATACAAAAACAAGAGGTTCGAACTTTACAATAGAACTGGACAGCTGAAAATTGTGTGACTAACATTAGCCAGGCCTGTTCATCCTAATCCAAAGGCCGTCAGCCCCTGTGCATGGCCAGACATTGAATCTGCACATTCCACCAAGTGTTTGGTCTTGCACAACCGGCATCATGACATGAAACAGTGGTTTTTGTTGAATGAATCCAACCAGTGTTGTGGGGAGAATTAACATTATGTTCCAGATGTTGTCAAGCTGTGCACTGGAGCCAAGGACCAGTTATAACAACAATGGCGAGCGCTATTTTACCACTCCTTGATTTAAAAAAAAAAAGAGAAAAAAAAATGGAATTCGTGAAGGATAAAACAACATACACCTCATTCAGCATATGATAAGTTCACCTCAAAAAGTAAAGGTCAGTCAGTACTGTGTCTAATCCCCCCATGCTGATGGAAAGTCTTGAAAAACAGAAGGGGACATGTTTTCAAATAAATCAAACAAAATGGCTCCATTCAGCTCATTTGATGTAAGCTAAGTCAAGGTGTTATGATGATGACTGAAACTACTGAGACAAATTGAGTTTTCTTGCAAAGGTTCCATCTGTGATTGTTGTGTAAAGCTGACAATGATCTAAATCTGCTACCACCTTCAGATAAAACAACAGATCTTCAGACACTATGCATTAAGAAGCCTTTCACCTATTACCTTTGTTAACACAGGTCTGTTATATAGAATTTTAATATGTCTATTATAGGGAAATTAAATACAGCCCAGCTTACTTGAACAAACCTTATGTGTTGTCAAAAAGCAATTTATTGAGCTTTTGAGATGTACGTGCCAGAATTCCAAATGGCTTGAGGGATTCAGCGTCCTCACCGTGTTAAATTGCTTTTCACATAAGAAGCCACTTATACAGATTGCACATACTGATGTTCATTTGAAAGCAGCTAACGTTGTTTTTTTTCTTTTTTCCATTCCCCACATACATTGGACACAGAGTGTAGTTCAGTTATTCCACATAAATCCTGTCAATCTGTCAAATGACTATCAAATTGCCCGACCTCCATTTCCCTTGATTGAGAGAGAGATCCCCCTGCAGCGGAATTCAGAATATGTTATGATCTAGAGAGTACGATTTCAAAACATCACACTCATCTTCACCTGATCATTCCGAGGCCTAAATTACATAAATGGTCAAAAGTGTTCATGTATATATATTTTATATCATTTTCTGGGTGCATTAAAATGTGTCTCAATTCTGAACACTGAATCATTAAATATAACTGGTTAATCTGTGCATGTGAACTGCATCTTAATAGAAATAACCACGGCTCGATCCGTTCCTATTGAGCCCCTGTTATCCTTCTTTTATTTGTGCTCTGCGTTTTTTTTTGGCAGTTCATAAACGGAAACAGACACACATACAACACATGTTGATCCATGCATGCACATGCTGTCCAGGAAACATTCATTAGCAAGCCATAAATAATCACACATGTGTGTTGAGATTATATGAAATATGGCACGTTTCAGTAACATTTAATGCATATCTCACTAATTGCACAACTACGTTTGATTATTTAATCCATACACACATCCAACAAGTGAGGGAAGGAAAAACACCAATGCTGCTGTGGTGCAGATGTGTTGCTGAGAGGTTGTAATATCATGTGTGAGTTTCTCATGAAACTTTCAAACGAAAGCGTGAAACACTTTATAATTCATGCTCCCGACCCCAGTTTAATTAAAATGAAACAGGGCCGTGAGTTCATGATAGCTGCTAGTCCCAGGAATAGGTCTGGCTCCTCATTATCTCCTGGGCCTGACAGGTGTGTCCATTCATCAGCGCTGGTATTAGGCCCAGATGAGGGTTGTCTTCGAGGTGCGATATTTCTACTGGCAGGTTTGATGCGGGACGGGTTTGATCAGGTAGTTAGCCCACAGCGATGGCACTGATCACATTGGTTCACAAGTTGTGTAAAGTTGATGTAATGAAGATTTTTTTTTTTCAAATTGAGTTGAGTTAACAACATAAAAGACAAAACAGATGAGTGCATTAGTATTTATCCCCTGTAAGTCACACTTACATCAACCATGGAGCAGCAAATGAGTCACATAAACTGAATCACCTGTGTCTAATCAATGTCGGATTTTTAGCCTGACTGACCTGCACTTGATATGCTTGACCTTAAAGAAACGTTGGCAGTTTAACAGATGGTTCATCAATTTCATGGCAAAAAACTGCATCACAAAGACACAAAAAAATTCCAATCTAATCCCGCACAAGGTAACTGACCATTTGTTAAGCTTCATGTCCCTTTGATTCTGTTAGTTTATCTGTCAAGCCTTCTGTGCGCATGTTGGACTGCATCTGTCTTGCAGACAGGCAGGCTTATGCAGAAGTGGAGAACTTTTCAACATTCCATCCTTGTTGTGTTTCCCATTGGTATAAGGCTTATGTTTGCACTGCTGTTGCAAAGACAGTGGTCCAAAACAAAAAGAAGCCGTAATATTCCCATTGTGACCTAAAAACAAGGAAAGTTCACAGGTTTTGTGACTTAGTACAAGGACTTAGGAGAATTGCAGTTGTCTGATTGAGTAGCATAGTCGAACTATGGCTGTAATTTGACTAAATTGCGCATGTAAACGCACTGACTGATCATTGTAGAAGACCATCCATTTTGAGTTGTCTCAAGTCCTGGTGGTAGGAGGAAACACATGAACAGGGGAACAGACTTTGACACAACACTGGCACTCTACATCTGTCTCTCTCCACCTTCTTTGCAGTTTCAGCAGTGACTCCAGTTGTTCTATCGTCATCTGGGGACGGTGACCGGTGAAAATAATGCCTTAAAAGCACTTCCTTTGTGCCATACTTCAACCTTTGTTTATCCAGATCTGATGGCAGAGTGAATATCATATCAGCAGCTGTGCAATCATTGTTGGCTTCCAAATGATATCAAAGCAAAGAAGTGTAGCAAATTTGTATCAGTTGGTTTCAGACAATGGTAGAAAATGCTGGGTCCTTGTTTCTGTCTGCTGATCATCAAATGTTGTAAATATGTCACTATAAAAAGCATTCAAAATTCTGCTGAAGAGGTCTCAATCCTGCATCTTGATGGCAACACGACCTGCCAAGCTTTAAGAAATTTTATGAGTAATAAAATAATCCTTGGTACCAATTTGGCCGAGTACGTTAGACAGATGATCAGTCTATCTGTATGTTAACTTGTCTTTTTATAATGTGACTGTTGTCACTGCTGGAAAATAAGTTGCCCTGCTTAACTGTGTCATTGTTTTTCTTTTGAACACCGACCTGTGGAGCCGAGGTTTAAGTGGCGGTTTCCGCAGTGCAGCACAGCTTTCCATTAGCCTCCACAGATCGTCTACACCCTCTCTTCCATGAGTGCTTTGCAGACTCTGAGATTGCTGACAAATATTCCTAAGCCTGCACAAAGACATGATAAATAACAGCATTGCCCCCTATCTAATGGATGATTTGGCAAGAAATTGAGGTGTTGCAGGTGAGTGTGGTGGTACACGCTGAGCAGTTTTCTGCTGACTGCTCCAAGATATGCTCCAAGATTATTTGGTTTTTAGTAGTTTTTTTCCTCTTTTTCTCTGGATTGTTAGTTTTATTTATGTTCTGATATGTTTCTTGTTCCCCATAGCTGTCTTACTCTTTCTTGTATAATACACAGTCCAGATTTCCTACAATGTGGGACAATAAAATTAATCTTGACTTTTCCTGAAAAGGGGCTGACAACTGGCGACTGACTGCTGATGCTGTATTTAGAAAAATGGATGGCGTACTTCAAGCCACCAAGATCAACTGACCATTTGTCAGTGGATAATGCAAGTGTCAGCATGAGTGCCAGAAACTGTGTAAAGAGTCTTAAACAAGAATCCCATTGTGTCCACCCTATGCTGCCCCTGTCACACAGTGCATAATCATATACATGCAGATGCCTCTTTTTCATCACTTATGTATGTACTGGTGTAAGGCCAGCACTGCAGAAGAGCATGCTTGTTGTTAGGTTGTCCTCACTTGACACATTCGGTGTATGTTTCACATTTACAAAGCATGAATGGGTATGGGCCACAAAAGGCAACGTAAGGCATGTCATATGAAAGACTTATTGTCTCCTGTAAATATTACCGATCACTTCTAAAGTGATGTCAGTGTCTGAGACTAGCAACAAAATCCACAGTTATACAAAATGTTTTCTTTTCTTCATGAGAGAAAAACTGAAAGCTGATTTATGGCAGTGACAGAAGAGAGTCACTGTTGAATAAAACACATATGTAGGGGAGAGAAATATGGTGGGAATACAACTGCATTCTGACCGTCGTTTGAATTTGAATGCAATCAAATGTTTAACTCAAGGTTTGTGAGCGGTAAAATAACTGCACCCAAATGCAAAGAAAAACCTGCCACTCCCTGTAGGAGTAGGTGCGAGAAAAAGATGTAATTTCCGACAAGACACTGACCCCAAATATAGTAAAGCTCAAGCAGTGACTTAAAAATTGCTTTCCACTTACAATCCCAGCTCAATTTGACGGAGCTTTAGCCGCTTCCGAAGATAAATAAAGAAAAGGAGACTTCCTGTTTTGAATACAGACCTGTTCACACTGTAAGGATGAAAAAGCATGCAATAAGTTAGCATGTTATTTCTCTTAAATTTGAACCCTATTCCAATTTATTTTTTCTACCCATCACTGTCTCCCGAACAGAAATTTGAATCCATGGAAGTGGACACAGAGCTGTACTGATACTGATATTTTTTTCAGTTCTGGTGACTCAGTCAGAACTATTAGGGGACAAACAGCAGAAGCCCCTACACCTGTTGGGTTCACTTGTTTGGGATTCAGCTCGGTGCTGTAGTCGAAGCGCTCGGAGTAATGTGGGCATCTGCAGCCGCACACAGGAACACAGCAGAAGATAGGTGGAGGTGGACTGACTGCAAAATTGTTTGCTGCATTAACAGCAGGCACGCTGACAGGCAGTGATGAAAAACAACTTACATTAGGATCAACAGCTTCCATCAACATCAGTGCCCTCAGACCCCACTTCATCGCTTCCATTAAAGAACTGGGTCAAGTAGCAGGATGTGCTTTCATCTGCACTCATTTTAAATAAAAGAGGCAGCACTGTTTCTCCTGTATATCAGAGATCAAGTTTCCATCACGAATCTGTCACATGCATTGATCTGCAGGAGCTGTAAGCTTCATCTATGTTATGACTTCACAAACACCACACTGTCTAACGTTGGAGAGAGGCAATATTGATGGTGATCTTGGCAGAACACAAGAGGAAATAAATGATCAATACAAGGACAGCATGGGAATGCTGAACCACATCAGAGTGTTGTAGACTCAGTGAGAACCAGAATGGTGGTATGGCATATCAATAAGACCGAGGCTGTGATGAATTCCTAATGAGATTCATATTCAAACATAAGCTTCTATATCTTTTTTTTCTACTCACCTGAATGCTGTCTGATCATTAGCAGAAAAGTGACTTTTCTTACATTGAACTCATCTGTCTCATGAAAATAGAATGGAAGTCATTCCCTGTTCGTGCCACTCACATGTGAGGTCCATTTGTCCCGTCTTTGTTAATTATACATAGACTTTTCCAGCTCTGTGGAGGATTAATTAGCCATCAAAGAAACAGTCAAACATTTTTTATTAAAATCTGCAGCTCGGTGTCTTTTTTCTGATGATAGATGGCAATGATTATACAGTGTTTAATTAAGACCCACATCCAAAGGTTGACGAGGGCCAAAAGGATTATTAAAACTATTGATCATAACAATTTGTTAAACAGGATGGTGGTTGTGTATAGTTTCACACCAAGTCCCCATTTAGTTGTTTAAGGTGTTCCACAAGGATCTATTCAAGATTTCCTGCTATTAACCATGCTGGATATAAACTTAAATAAACAATTCTTGATTCTGATTGGCTGACAGGTGTTGAACAACTTTAAGTGGCCGGACACGTGTTTGCCATTCTAAATTAATGCACCCGTATTCAACTTTAATCACCAACAGGGAATTTCAGCTTAATGGCTTCGAGCTAGGGTTCTTTGTTTAAACTGGCAATCGACAACCGTTTGCTTGCACTTCATTCATCATTCATTCATCATTCACAGTCATTCTGGAGTAAGTACAGATTCCAAGAGCTTTAATAAAAAAAATAATAAAAAAAAAAATAAAAAAAAACATTATCTGCACATAGATTGGTTTACTAAAAAATCTTGCTTAGACTATAGAGTGTCAAAGTCACACTTTCCCTGTAGAACTCCATGGGACCTTATTTGGGAAAAACTTTGTATGGTGATTACTGGAGAGAGAGAAATATTTTTTAGATCCTGCATGAATTGCGCCATGAACTACTCATATGAATTCAACAGATAATTTTCCACGTCAAGACAGCTGAAGTTTGTCATAAATCAAGTAAAATATCATGTAGTTTTGTGTTGAACACTTGGTGAACGACATCGTCTCACACTACATAAGTCTCCTACACTAAAATGTTGAACAACTCAGCACAGAAGTCACAATAAGTCACAATAAAACTGTCTGTATTAACAACTATACTTATGTAAAAGGGTAGTTTGTCAGTTTCGTGAGCAAGTTAATATACAGGACAGGCTCTGCAATGTTAAAATTACAAGTTTTGGTAACTGTTCACGGAGAGAGTGTCATGCTTTATATGCTGTTGGGCCTGCCCACTGGGCTGGATATTTCCTGCAAAAATGAAGGTCCATTTACAGCATTAACAAGGAATGTCTGTCATAGACCCTAATCTCATGGTGGTCATTTTCCTCTGACATCATGCTCAGGGTAGGAAGCAAAACATAATGTAGAGGAATCTGACAAGTTGTGTCCTGACTGATCAGTGACTGAAAAGACAACATTTTGTTAAGATCTAGAGGGACATCAGGCTTTATTTCAAGATAAAACAACCTCATTAAACCATTAGCTTCAGTCAGACAACTGCTGATGTTAACATTGAATTGTTCCTAGCTAACGTTAATGTTTGATACACTATACGACAGGAAAGGCGTAAATTAATTCTACAGTATCAACACTGACATCTCAGACAGATTTTTTTATGCCTGGGAGTAAAACAGATGCTGTTTGCTATGAAGCAGTTGACCGCCTATGTAAGTCAAAGATATAGTCTGTAACTATTTATATATATTACAGTTATATTTGCTAAAATTGTCCTTATGATCTGACAGTAGAATGAGATTCAGGTCGGCTGTGTAAAAATCCACTGACTGTGGCTCCGTCCACTGTCCCTAATTTGA
The DNA here is from genome assembly GCF_904848185.1 of Acanthopagrus latus. Lineage (NCBI taxonomy): Eukaryota > Metazoa > Chordata > Actinopteri > Spariformes > Sparidae > Acanthopagrus > Acanthopagrus latus. The sequence continues at coordinate 26,781,894 of NC_051044.1, read as the reverse complement.
TTTGTAAGAATCCACCTCGCCCGGGTGAACACAACCAATCAAGAGAGTCAATTATTCTCATGCATATGCTGCTGGCAGCCCCCCTCCCCAGCACAGGCGCAGTGCCTGCTCTTACCTGGTCAGATACGTTCAAACTCAAACTGTTAACAATGGCAGAGAACAGACAACAACAACAGAGCCGAAAAAATGCCCTACCACTGCCCATGTCAATAAGAATTAAGAAGACTGAGAAAGAAAAGCAGTGTAAAAAGAAAGAATTAGACAGAGCCAGAGAGAAAACAAGGGCAAATATCAGAGCGTCATTTCAGAGGTGGAAGGAGCAGCGAGATTTGTAAGGACTCAAGAGCGATGCAGAGTTAGCAGCTTTTCTGCTGGACAAGTAAGGACCCCTGCTTGATATATGTTTCATTCAATGATTTAACTACAAGGCTATGGTGGCGGTGGTTATACTGGCAGTAGTGCATATTGCCATACAGTGTTGCAGTTGAGCTATGTAGCTTGTTGGTGAATTTAGCTTGTTAGCTTGTATGCTAACTCAGGTGCTTCGGATTAACAGCCGAACATGCCTTTGGTCACCGTCACTACAACAGATGTTGAAAACGGGAAGAGAAGACATAGCTGTCCTCTGATGTGCCTCTTTGTTTGACTGAAGGTTATACACATTTACTCAAACAGAAGACCAAACATGTATCAGGTATGTTTTGCACGGAGAAAACCTGAGCAAAGAGATCCTGAACAAAGATTCCCCCCAGTGCAAACACCAGAGAATCTCTGAACGATCTGTACCACTCCATCGGTGAGCTGCAATCTACACATTGAGAGGGAGTTTTCATTGTGGCAAGGGACTTTAATCAAGCCAGCGTTCAAACTGAGTTTTCTCACCTCCATCAGTATGTGGATTTTGCAACCAAGAGGGAGGGCACACCGGACCTGGCCTCGCTCATCTCTCTGTGATGTTTATTCCTGCATACAAACATCTGCTGATCAGGAAAAAACCCACAGTGAAGCAGGTGAGGGTTTGGCCTGCAGAAGCCATGGAAACATTACAGGATGAGTTCGAGTGTACTGACTGGGACATGTTCAAGGCAGCTGCCATGGACAATCATCACACGCAGGTGGTGGAGTATGCTGAGTCCATGTCTGCACACATTAAAAAAATGCATGGAGAATGTTGATGTGATGAAAAACATCACCAATGGCCAATGACAAACCCCTGAATGAGAAGTGAGGGACGTGCAGTGCTGAAAGCACGAAATGTTGCTTGTAATTCTGGTAACATGGTGGCACTTGGAACAACTAGAGCCAACCTGAACCATGCCATAAGCGTGCTCATGCTCTTAAAGTACAGCACTTCTTCCATGATCCCACTAACACGAGACAAATGTGGCAGGGGATCCATGCTGCCTTTCTGAGGCACTATGAAACAATAGAATCAACTACATGTAGGGACTTGTTTGACTGCTAATATTAGCTTTGTCTACTGGTTATCAAATATGTGGTTTTACCTTGAAATATGGCCTTGCGACCTAGAAAACAACAGCATTCAAGCTTCCCATCCTGAATGTGACATCAGGGTAAAATGGCCGGCGTGTGAATATGGTTTAATGTGCAAACAAAACAGGAAAATCTGGCCACAATCCACAGAGACAGGTGGAAAAACTGTGGAAACTCTTAACTGCACAGGAAAACGAACCCTGCTGATGTTGGAGCAAAGAGGAGGGAGAAGTAGAAGGAGAGTCATAGAAACCGTGGTGAGTGGATAGATGGATATTCACTTGTTGGAGAGCTGTGGTGTTTTGTCAAAGACTGTTACTTCACTGATTTGTGTTTCACTTACCGGCAGGTTCTGAGACGGTTCAAAACCGACACTCTTACCTACTTATATATGCAAGATAGGTACTTTGCTGCATTTTCATAGCACTGAGATTGAGCTTTTTTTTTTGGCTTTGGAGAGTAGCCGGTAGTCATGCTGCTCAGGTTATGTTTGTGACAGCAGCGCTAAACAGCAGCAAAACCACATGCAAGAGAAGGTAAGCTGTCCATTTCCGCTTTAATTGATGAAAATAATAATAGAAAAAAAAACACACATAAGCTGTGAGAACAACCTCAATTTAAATTCAAACGTGTTATATTACCTACTAACATGAATCTGGATGTCCAGTAGAGGAAAAACAACGCTGACTCCATGGTAACCTAACAGCAATACTCTCATTATTGTTGGCACTGAGTCATTATCATGGTGTTGTTTCTTCATATGTCAGACAACAAAGGGTCACGGCAGCGAAGTGGTCATATAGATTGCTTCATCTGTTCAAGAGGGGAAGCAGCACACTCAAAGGTTAAACTAAGGGTACCTGCTGCATGTCAATGAACACCTGGGCCTTGCGGAGCACAGGTTAATTACCAAACATATGATCGAGTGCTTGTTTTGAGCCAAATAGAAAATCCCATGCATTTAATGCTCGAGGCAGCTAATGTTTTACTAACGGAATTCTCTGTCTATCACATATTTCTGCCTGGCTGTGTACATAATGCATGTTATACAGTGCAACTGTGTGCATTCACTCATCCTAAGTCACATACAGCAAAATAATTAGGTGTCTCTTGGGATTATGCTGCTTACTCTTGCATACGTTATTGACTTTGAACGCCACATACCTGTGTGTGGTTGGCATGGCTACTACTCCGTGGACAAAGAAGTAATAGTTCTGCTGGATGTTGTTTACTGCTTGTTAAACATTGTTAGACTTTTCTATGCGTGCGGAAGAGAATGGTAAGTGGCACTCTGCGTGTTAATGCATGGCAAGCCATCATTGGTAAAAGCTTAATGGGGTGTCATTTACATTACATCCACACATCACACCGAGTCTGAAGGAAAGAGGGCCTTTTCATTTTCACTCTGATTTGAAATAATGTTACATAAGCTCTGTAAATAAAACGTAATAAAAAGCTCTCAATATACCTTCTGGTTTTCTGTTAAGTAGCAGTGTCACACCTGATGTGTTTCACATCACAGAGCACAGCAAGTCTCCTTGATGTTCGTATTAATACAGCAGTAATGTAGCAAGATCTAGGCCATTTTTGATTGGCTCAAATCACCTCCCGGTATGAGCAGATCGATATGGTCACTGGAGAGGGAAAAATAACCCATCTACCAGTGTTGATTCATCGGATTCATTCCACGGGACAGGGTCCGGATGATTGAAGCCTGGCATAAAGTAGATATGTGTTTAATGTTTAAAATGCGATCCATACAGTGTCCATACAGTCTCAAAGGATACTGTGCTCCTCCTGTGAAATCAGCTAACATTACTGACCACATTGTCAGTTCCATGAGCCCCAAGATTGTGATTGTCTGATTTCGCCTTCCTTTCTTTTTTATAAACCAGGATTTCTTTTAATGTTTTTGCTGAATTGATGCATATCTTTATGCATACATCAATTTGTCTTTATATTGCTTTCTAACATGTGATCATCACCACTAATGCCCTACAAGTCACCAAATTGAATAAAAGGTTTCCTCCTCGACACCTGACGGGGACTGTCTATCTCGCTCATCAGCAGAGATGTGCACAGGCTTGGACACCTGTCTCCTCTGCCAGATCTAATTGTCAGATTCAGGAAGCCCTCACGTATCATCCGACAGTCAGAGCCAGAACCACTGAGATAGACACAGCAGCTAGATGAGGCAGAAGGGAGCGTACGGATCACTTCATCGATCTTCATGCGACCGTCAATTTGTGGAACCGCGGACTGAAATGTTGCTGTTTAACTGGGAGCCGCAGTGATTATGTTTGAATGAGTGGGATTTCGAAGAATTCAACTTTTCATGGATTTAAAGGATTTTCTAAGTTGCCACATTTGCTCCAAGCAAAAATATCTGCTACTCTAACATGTCTGATCATGGCCAGTGACTTTGACTTTTACCAAAGTAATATTTCCCCATAATGTCTTTAGTAGAATGATTTTTGGGAACTTTTATAACACTGATTGATCATAACAATTTGTTAAATAGGATTGTTGCTCTATATGATTTCACAATAAGTCCCCATGTAGCTGTTTAATGATTGATATTAGGCTCCCTACAGATGGACTATTTTCACAAATGGACAGTTGAAACTCAAAGAATCTGATCAACAAATAAGATATGAGGTCTGATTTTATACGTTATTTATTTATCTGCTTTTCTCACATCTGTTCCTTTTATTGCAGTTCAAAGAGCTGTCTCAATCTTCTTTGCAGCCTGCACAGAATTTGATCTCCACCACTTTTCTCTACCTCCAAAAACGACAAGGTGCTTCTGCCTACCTGTGAAGAAGATGGCAAGATTAATTTGCAAAAGCAACTTGAAAACTCAATCTCCAAATGGACTTTAACCTTCAGATAGCACTGACAAATACAGAAATGCAATTACTGGAACAGCAATTAAAGATGATTGCCCAAAGGTGGAAGACGTAACAGATTTTTGGCAGAAGACAGAAAAGAATACAATGATAATGTTTCATTTAGAAGAACTGAAATGAGGAAGACTTTATGTAATAAGAAATTGCTTTTTAGTTTTTTTTGTATGATGCAGGGGTGAGCCTTTGCAGCACCAGTCTACCTGCAGTAGGCCTGATTATGACCTCAGGTTCATTAAAAAGCGAGCTGAGGTACTTTCCAATTTCAGTTTTATCATATAAACATTGGAACAATTTCCACTTTGTTCTGTAATTGCATGATGTGCGTAAGCATTTGATCAGAGGAAACCTGCTGTTTATGCTCCACATGAACAGCATTGCCTGTTTTTTTTTCAGTGGAAATGTGAGTTTTGTTAGAGCATTGTGTGTTTCTGCACACTTCTTGATTGATTTTCACATAGAACAGCAATGTGATTGTTGTTAGCTGTGTCTGACCCTACAAATTGGACTAATTAGAGAGATAATATGTGTTCTGAACTGGAACAAAGCCATTAAATGTAATGTTTCTACAACTTTCATGATTTAGAATTTCCTGTAGCTTCAAGGATTTCTATGGATAATCTTTTTTTCCCCTCTTTTTTGGTTTTATTTCTACTAGCAGCAGCATGCAGCTAATGCATGGTCAGTGTTGCTCAGCTGGTTGAGCTGCTCATAACATTTACTGTTTTACTTTTTACTTTTAAAAGTGTCCCAGTAAGTCAGCCTGTACAATCCCAGGACCCTGAAACTAAACCAGCTAAATGGAATTCAGCCATCATTCATTTTACTACATACACCTTTTATTTCAAATGTGATGAATGTCATAGGGACCCATTTAAGTTTGTTACTTCAAGTGTTTCATATCGGCATGAAATCCAGATGAGTTTGAAGACACTTGGTTATACAGTATGTATAGACCTTCACTGGACACCTTATTAGGTACACGTTTAACCCTAACTGTAACCCATATCGTGAGGTGTTCCTAATACAACGTGAGAGGGGAAGAGCATAAGAAACACCACTACCTGCTATGACCTTAATAATTAACAAAAACTGAAAACTTGGATGCTTCGTGAAAGTAGAATTCATGAGAGGAGATCATCTTGCCACAGATAATAGTGATGGTGGCTGATACAGCAGACTGACCCTTAGCAAAAAGTAGGACTTGAAGTTCATTTTATTAAGTATGCTTGTGTATATGTATAAGTATAGCAAGTATATTATTGACTATGTACTTGTAGCATACTAGAAAGTATATTAATTTAATACTTCTCCAGACTAAATTGGAACATTTTAAGTTTATAAAGTATTTAAGTATACTTTATAAGGTCATTTTAAGTTTACAGAAGTACACTTTCAAGTATACAACAATATACTGTTCGCTCTATTTAACCTGCTGCCAGTCTATGAGCTGCTTCTTGTCTCAGCCCTCTTGAATTAGGTTCCCTGTCCACTTTCCTATTGCCTATTCCTGACTAAAATAATCAACAGATGTAGATAACATGGTAGGAAATACTATTGCCATAGGATAGGACTCCACAAAGGCTACGGCCAGCCCCGGTTATCGAAAGCAAACAACAAATCACAAAAATATAGATAAATACATAAAACACTGGATATGACTTGATTGCTCTGACACGCTGAGACACACAACTGAAAATCAGCAGGGCTAAAGAAAAACAAGTGAGGAAATCACTTTAAATTCAGAGAGGGTTCAGAACTCTATAACCTCCTGGAACTCATGACTACACAAAGACAGTTTTTCAAACATGAGTTGTTGTTGTTGTGCGTTGTTGGTCTCCACCTGCTGACTTCTTCAAAAGGCAGAGTTTCTGTTGGATGCTGAAACTGTTGTATGCACCATGTCTTAATGGCAGTCAACTTCAATGTTCAATGAATTCTTCACTGCATAATGCAATGAAGATGAAGTGTCACATTTTTTTTCTCTCTATTTTACATTTACATTTAGAGCATTTAGACACTTTTGTCCAAAGCGACTTACAGTAATTCATACATACATTCATACACTGATGGTGGTGGCTGCCATGAGAAGCGCCGACCAGCACATCAGGAGCAGTTTGAGGGTTCGGTATCTTGCCCAAGGACACTTACATGCAGAGATACATGCAGACCAGGGGAATCGAACGAGCGACCTTCCGATAACAAGACGCCTTTCCACAGTTCTCTCAGGAGAAGTGGTTGAAAGCTCCTCCCTTATGTACTTTGTAATTGAATGAACTGTTTGTTTCTAACTACATTCAGGCAAGGACAGTCTAATGGAAAAATGGAAAATACAATGCGGTGTATTTGTAGCCTGTGGGGGATTTCTCTCAAAACAATGACAGTATTGCTCAGTGCAGTAAGAGAGAGAGAGAGCCATTTTTGATGCTTCATAACCCATTTACCCATCAACCTCACATATATAATCTTAGGCAGCAAGTGAGTAGAAGCAGATTTACTAGGTTAAAATAGTCACATAAATAGTCATAATAGTCACATATTTCTCCCCTGCCTTTTCTAAGAAGTACTATTCACTGCAGTAGATGTCAATTATTACTGACTGTAATGTGAACATGTCTGCCGTCTGATTTTTTACAGCTGATGACAGATTCAGAGCTGATGTGAATGCTACTGAACACTGAGCACTCATCAGTTTCTGTTTTCATGTTGCCTGATTTTAAATGTTCACATCATTTCTTGCTGCATCCATGTGACAAGTTGCCTGTCTCCCCAGAAGCCTCCTTTATCATCTTGCTGAAATCACTGTTTAAGGGAAAAAAGGTTTGACTTTGTGCTTTCGCCTTAAAACAGCATTTCGGAACCCATCAATTTCAGACAACTACAAACTGATTGCATGTATGGAGCAAAAAAGGCTGCACCTAAAAGTGCTGTTTGTAATAAAAATAAAAATAAAAAAAAGTAAAAAGATTTTTGAGTCTCATTCCCAACTCGTCAATATCTGAGGCTTTGGGATGGTGACTTACCCATCCTACAACCCCAGAGTGATTTTTACAAGTTGGGAATCAGCTTTTCTTACTTGAAGCAGCTTCAAGGAGTTCTGAAGTGGTTTTGACGTGGCCTACATCAGCAAACAAGTCCATCGCTAAGAAGATTGTCTATTTCTCACCACATCGTCATGCCTAATTGGCTGAAGAGGTCTTGACATCATCTCCTAAAACAACATATACCACATTCTATGAGACAACTTGACCACTGCAGTGTTACAGCGTCACATGAACCAGACTTTCTTCTTTCGGTACCATTTTTGTGACGGCAAGAAAACTACCTGGTCAAATTTAGACACAAAACTATTTGGATAGGTTTAAGCAAGGAAAGTACTAAAAAAGACAGAATTTGATAAGGCACAGGCACACCTACATTTAAGAGTAAGTTAAGTTACATAATGCACAAGAAGTTATATCTGTTATGTTGGTAAGTCAAATTTACCAAAATGATACACATTTGCACACATAATTGGATGTCCTTACCATACTCTGGATTAATATGTCAATTGGTCACCACTGCTTAAATTGATAGATCTTTATTTTATATCGAACTTTCATGCAGGCCTGTACATTTTATGAGCAATCTCTGTCTTTTAACTGACATCATTTGAACTGTGACAGCACTTTTAAAGAGTAAATCATTTACAGAGGTCATGCTTTTTGCCTTTACTTCATTGTGTTATGTTTTGTTTTTTTGCTTGTAAAAGGTCTGCAAAATGATAAAGTAAGATACCAAAGGGAGTTACTCTCTCCCACAGAAAACACTGCTCCTGCACTGCCTGAAATGTATGCGTGTCCTTATGTAACAAGCTTTATATAAATTATTTAAAGTTTCATGATGTGTCAAGCCTTCTTAGTGTTTTACCCCATGCACTCCATTGAAAATGAGCTTGCCCAAAAACTAAACTACGGTAAATCTTAAAAGTGCCTCTTTCATCGTAATCATGCTTTTGCACGAAGGTCTGACTCAATCTGACTGATTCAATCACAAATAAATCCTCAGTTGCTTTTTGCCGAGAGTTTCACTTTAAGCCATGTATAAACGCAACCTCACAGAGCCATTATCGTAGCTGTATATTCTTAGTATGACATATATTTCAAATCCCACTCATTCACTTATTACAATCATGACCGATAGCCCTGGTTCAATACAAACTGAGGCATGACTCACTCTAGGTTTGTGACATATGATAGACCTGAGCTTACGTATAGTTAATAGCTATGGCACAATGTTGCTATGGAAACAGCAGGAAGCATCATTAGATTTTGACCTTAATGTTAGCACAAAAAAATCAGTGACCCAGAATCTAATGAAAGCATTGTGTGTGACCTTTAGGTTGGTTTGTATAACAACATCCCTATTGACAACAACCTGAGCTAATCCCACAGGCAGAGAATTTCTGTCTCCTTCAATGAGGACAATCTGTGAAAGTGTCATGTTTAAGGAAAACAAACCTGTTGACCTGGCTCAAGTGATTCCTTGAGAAAGCAGTTTGAAATCTCATCATTGCTTAAAGCAGTGTTAAAACAGCGTATGTCTTAAAACAGTGTTAACTTTCGTGCAATAGAGTGAATAAGCTATACACCATCACATTTAAGGTGTTCGACATTCCTAATTTTTCACCTCTACGACCATAAATAACCTAGCATGAATAATTCAAGCGAGACAGATGCTTGGCAACAGATTCATTTGCGAGGAGTCCGCCCGACTAATGAAGATGTCGGCGAGTTCTGTGTCCGCCTGTTACAGAAAGACAGCATGGACACATAGCACGAGGAAATCAATGGACAGCGATTCAAGCACGCAATTCTGTGCTGGTGAATAGTCTTGGAGTACGTACCCTCTCAAAGTCAATATTAGACACAAGTGCGGCAGGAGGTCGAGGCAGAGAAGCGAGAACCACAATTATCCCATTTATTGTCATCAAACCCTCCAGATGATGGTGTTGGAACAGCCTTGGTCACACTCCTTTTTCCCCCTTTTGGAAACTATCCTCTTTCTTTTCCTCATGTTTCTGTAGAATTTTGAAAAAAAAAAAAAACCTGAAGAGAGAAAGCAGCATCAACCAAACACACCAAAGATAGGAGCGTGAAAATGTGGCACGAGAGAACAAAATAGCTCGCAGTTATTTCTAGCAATCTTTCTGACAGTTCTGGGCAAACACTAGGTCGTGCTGAGTGTCAGTTTGAGCAGGCGTCAAACCCAAACGATCCCACAGCTCCATGAAAGGCACGCTACCTCCTCCGAACCACCATTTGCCTGAATTGAAAAAGGGGCCGCTTTTGCAAATGAGAAGGTTTTTAAGATGGACTAAAGTGTGGAAGCTCGGAGACAGCTCCTCATGTTTCTGTGGTCCTCAGTGGTGCTTCATCAGGCTCCACTGAGCAGGGCTGCGTATAACAAGAATTCTTGTCATTTCTTCATGCTGCTTCACACTACTAGTATCACCCAGTTGAATTGCTCAGTATAATTTCAGCAGAAAAATTAATGGGCATGGTAACTTTATGAGTCCAAACTGGTATTATTGCATTGATGTATAACATATTGACTGTATGCACATGTGAAAAATAAATGACATCAAAACCTGCTTGCCTGCTTATAATGTAACTAAATGGATCATATGTAATAACAGGGCATCATCCCTCGCTGGCTTCCCGCCCATAAATACAGCCAGTTGCCTCGGGTCAACTTTGTACACTTAAAGGGACAGATGCCTCGAACTATGTGCTGGGACCCTATTTGTACTGTTGCTGCAGTTTGGTGCTGTTCTGAGCATTATTTGTAGCTTTTTGATGGCGGTTTCATCTTGGAGGCATATACTGCTGTGTGTTGTTATCTTGGGGTCTTTTTCTGAGGTTACTAAAACTACTTAAGCTAGCGGTCTGCAAACTTGATTTCTCATCTGAAGGAACAGGCAGGGTGTGTTTTTTTTCGCTATCAAATTTTTAACAACTCTGACTTCATTGTCCAGTTTGGGGAGTCTATGATCTGTAGGTGTTTACTTGGGTAGAAAGTGTTTCCATTTCCATTATCATCCAAGAACAGACTGGGAGAGAACAACTCTGAGAACGCCATTCTAAGTATATCAGGTCTGACTAGTGAGCCAATACTGAACTCTGCACAAAAATATGGTAAAACATGTAAAACAGTTTTATCATATCATGAATGTGGGAGGCACATTCCAAAGGTAATTCAGGTGTGGCTCATCCTTCACACGCACTTACTTCAACTGCTTTAACTGAAGCCACAATCTTTCCCCTACCCCGAGCAAGGTTTGACATACAAGGTTTCCATGAGTTGGGTAATGGAGGGATCTGGATAGAACACAAGACAGATGCCAGACTGTAGACAGGGAATAGAGTACCAAGTTAGTTTTCCTGCACATGGCACCCCAAGGCTGGGTCAGCAAGAGAGGAGTGCTAACTTATCTGCTTGGCTAACCTAGCAAACTACCAAAAGTTATGTACCCCCCCCAAAACACACCATTCGGGGGGCGTCTTCCTTTTTATACATTCATGGCAGCATCGAATTAGAGAGCGTTTATTGGCCAAAATATCTGTACACACCCCAGAAGGCAGGATGAGTCGTCGTCATTTTCCAGGAAATTAAACTCTATGTAAAGAATTCAGACAAAAAGCCATCTCTTCTGCCATTGATTTTGTCTTAATGGGAACTTTAAGCCTCATCCAGACTAAATGCTTGTTTGGAGTCTCTTAACTTAAAGGGACTTGCTCAGTGTCATCTTACACAGTCTTAGATTTAGCCTTTTTGGGATTCAAGGTAAACTGGAAGAGGGAAGATGAGAGCTACTCTAGGACTAAACTGAAGCTTGAACAAATCCATCTAAGAGGTAGATTTAAATTCTGTTTAGTCCTGTTTGTGAGGGAGTGTAGACTTGGAATATCTACATTAATACAAGATTTATTACAGAGGCCAGTCAGGTGAGTAAGTGAAGCCATTTGTTTCTTTAACGAAGTCTGCAGACCTTTTTCCACATCTTATGTATTTTCATCTTCGATTGGTGCCTTCAAGGGTCTTTGGATGTGCACTGTGAGTAATGCTGCAGCACCTCAAAAACACAAGTTGCCTGGAACACAGCATTAGTGCTTTGAATGACGCGAACACAACTGCAGTCACCTCTGTTATAGCCACCATGGGGAATATACCGCATACATGTTTTGTTTAGGTGGGAGGCGCCTTTTAAAATCTTGGCACCGGTCATTATAGCAGTGAGCCGGGTCTGAACCCATTCTTCCTGTTCCTCACCACTCACAGTCAGAACACATGAAGAGGTAATTGGTTGCACCATGGACTTCAAGTTTGTTCTTCATTGTGATTATTTATGTGTACTCTGCCTCTGGCATGTGTGCTGTATATACACTGTATACAATATATACAGTGCTGTGGAAAAGACGCTGGTGCCTGTGTGGTCCCCTGGGTAGGAGGGATCTTTCTGGATTAGCCTCCGATGGCTCAGTGGTTGTGAAACTACATGAGGTCTACATTGTGTAGATAAAGGCGATGCTGTTTCCAACCACCTCAGCCAGCATCACAGCCACATCCTTCTTGTCTTCCTTTCCCGCTATTTCTCCAACACAAATGGCTTTTTTGCAAAACCTGACAGTTGTGATGAAACATTTTTACGCAAAAAGAACACTGTGATTTTGGTCCATAACAACTATGAACATTTCCTTAACTAACATTATTTTAAATCCATCTTTAAAGAGTGCAGGTAAATGCCCTTTCTCATCTAACATGTGGCTGATGAGTAATACGGGAAATGTTCTCTACTAAATCATATCTGCTGTATGGACCAGTGCATTTTGGTCAGTGCAACGGTAGCTTAGATCAAGTTATGGTTTAAACATAAGAAAGGTTCTCACACACACTCACTGTTTTGAGGAGAAATAAATAATTAAGCTTAGATCAGACTTGGGCTTAAAGTGGTGCCAAAGAACGTCATTCTGGCCCTTTCATCATTTTGTTAGCCAGCTAATTAGCCCATTAATTAGTTGTGTCTGCAGCTTATCACAAAAATACCCTTATTTATACTCATCTCTCTCATTAAAACGTTTTGATCCAAGAATGTTAAGTAGAGGGAATTTACTGACAACATACTGCTAAGACTGTACTGTGTGTGTGTATTTGTGTGTGTGTTCCTGAGAGGTCCTGACAGTAGCCTCACCTGGCACTTGGCACATTAGAACTGATTTAGCGCAGCTGCCTTCCATGTTAGCAGTGCTGGGTCACGCATGTGCCCGATGACCAATCAGAGTGGGGCCTTAAAGAGATGGGTGCCAAAACAGAGCGTTTCAGACGAGGGGGACCATTAAAGCATGTAAACCTTTTCTAGTTTTAACCCAAAATAAAAGGATGGACCTCAACATTAGCATTAGCGTGTCTTGTTTAACACTCAAGGTCCAGCCCCTGGCACATCACTTATTCTGGTCCTTCTAAAAAAAGTAGTTGATCAGGCCTGGCTTTGTAAAACCTGTGGCGGACCCAGCCACCTTTCTAGCTTCAAACAGTGTTTTGGGGACCTTATATTTCTCTGAGAGCTGAATTTGTATTATTGCCTCATTGATATATGTAAGCGTAAAAAACAACAACAAAAAAAAGACAGCCATGATCCCTGCTGCTGCATGACAGAAATGTACAATCAATACAGATGGGAAGGCAGCAGAGCAATAACACTCAGTAATATCTGCTTATAACACAATCGATGTCCAGCACGATCCGGCAACAAACAGAGCACAGAAGCAGCAGAAGTGAGAAAAGAGTCAACAGCGAGAGAGCTTAATTATATTTACCAAGTCGGAAACAAAGGTTTACAATGTCAGCTGTTCACTCTTGGTATGGTTTTTCTAATAAATACATTGCTGCCAGCTATATATAACACACGTTATAGTCAAAAATGCAAGATATTTTTCTCCAGGGCCTAGTATGTGTCAGAGTGGATTCGGCTTCACTCATTAACAACAGGATCATGCAGCCCAATGATCAGCTATCTGCAGCTCTCCTATGTTTGTTGAAATGGCAACTATGTTAAGTATGCTATAGTGCTGTGTGAAAGAAAAGATAAGAGTGCCCTCTAGGGGGAATTGCCAGTCAACACCCCTACATTTTGTGCAGCTCAACCCACAGTGTGCAAAGTGCTTTTGATCTAACTTGATAACATTTATATAATACAGACCTATGTGGGGATGGGAGGATACAAGATTTCATTGCAGGTAGGAATGAAAGACACTCACAGTAAGTTGATCGTGGTGAGATGCCTTTATCAGAATAATCGTGAATCGGGGTAATGGTGAATGTCCTGATTGATTTTGGAAAGCCTGAGCGTGGCACCCTGGCTCTAGGCAGGGCCAGCACATTGTGTCCCCCACACAAACAAGTTCAATCTGATGTGTGACGTCCTCTGTCATACAATACAAATATGTGCTTCCTGTCTGACAAAATGTAAGGGTCCAGTGATTCCAGTTCGTTTTAGTTTTTGGAATGTTTTGCTGATTATTGTGATTATCACAGTGTTACATTCATGTTTACTTCAAAATGAAAGTTTTCAACACATAACATTGTTGTGATGTAATGAGTTTTGTTTGTAGTCAGCACCTACAACACTACATGACATCAGGATCATGATAATATGGATTAACTTCAAACGAACTAAATCTGGGCTCTGGTTAAAGTAGCTCCTAAAACTTCAAAGTTAAGCTTTAGATCACAGCCCATAATTTACAACATAAATTCTCTGCACTTACGGTGTAGTTTTTGTACCCATACAGTACATACCAATACTTATATGTTGGCACTGGGGAACAAGATGTGAAAATAAGGGGGTAACAATCCAGGATTTTACAGAGATTTAACACCACAGCAAAGTAAATTAAAGTTGGGGCATTTAAATGAACTAGCGAGTACACTGGTGTATTCATCTTGCATTAAATGACACTCTATTGTCGTGGACACTGTCAGGAGTGTTACATGAACATGACAAGTCTCATGCAGAAGTCTCCGGACTGCCAGAATCAGCTCAATATTCAGTCATGACTTTTGAAAGAAATTCTTCCTGGCAGGTCCTGTAAGTTAACTCCAGACTCCTCTCTCCAGCTCTCTGACTCCGCCGATTCCACTGTCATCTTCCTACACCAACTCACAGAGACTCGAGAGACTTCAGAGAGACTTGTCCTTGAACGACATTTGTGTTTCTTTTAGCAAAACGGAGCTTGTTCAAAAACATGTACAGTATCAGAGTGACAGAGTGATTTCTGTTGTGTTGTCACACACTTAGAATATCAACCTCAGCCTGTCAGCATTGAAAACAAGCCATTTTAGTTTTCTCTCCGTCCAGCAGATGTCACTGCTGCCATTCGGAAGAAGTACTCACTCGCGACGAAGCGTTATGAATTGGATGGTGATGATAATTCGAGTGGGAGCTGTGGATAATTGTCCGGAAAATGGATCAGCGAGTGTGATTATCCCTCCTCCTGAGCTTTTGCCATAATCTTGAAAATAACAAAGGATACAGGAACAACTGAACCACCTCAGCCGAACATCCACCTTTCACCTCTGCCAGGCTTTGTAAAGCCACTGAACATATTGCAATCATTTCACGTTTATCTCTTAAATGTCAGGCAACGTTGCCGATCATCTTTGCCCGAAAACTATGACGAAAGTTGATGAATAGCGGCACAAACATAATGGCACAAACATAATGCGGAGGAACACGACAAAACGAAGCGATGTAAGACTTCCTCCTCACTGTCTCAGTGGGGCTCAGTGAGGCCTCCTGGCCGGATCGATCACTCTATCTTTGTTGTGCTTGGCATCTATCTGCCATCAATCAGGCAGCTGTTGACGCCTCCCAAGGTCAGAGCACAGGTTGTCAATACTAGACATGATTCAGCACTTTGTCACCATCAGATGCATATTTATCCAACTGGGGCTGACGGACAGGGAGGTATATTAACTTGAAATGGATAACAGATCCAGAGCAGCACCACGGCATTGTCTCAGCCAGTGTGTTGGACTGTGGAACAGGATGCAGAGGCTCACGATGATCAGCTCCTCCGACGGCAGCAGAGGAGGCTCTGCGGCAGCTGGCAGGCCGGGGATACCACTTACTGTACATTATTTATCCAGATTATTCACAGGGCTGCATTCAGCCAGCCACAGACGCCAGCAAGGAAACTTGTGCTGATCCTTTGCTGACCGAGCCGGAATTCACAATGCACGCAGAGAAATACCAGCGGAGAAAAAAGCCTCTTATCCAGCGGTCGTTAAGTGACTCTGTTTGGAGGACGGGGTGCTGACTATTCTGCCACAGATTGGGGTTTTATTTCTTTTTTGTTTCTTTTTTCTTAACATATAATAGCAAAATCTAGCTTCTAATCGATGGGTCGCTGGGTTTGATGTATTTATATCTTTGTAGCGACATAAGTGGTGGCAGCCTTGGCAGCGGCAGAGCCACTGCAGGATCTGATGATTTTTGGGTGTCGGGGACTTTCATCACAGCTGTTCTCATAACCTCTGGCGTCCTCCCAGCCATCCTGCAGCACAGCGACAAAGAGCCTAATGAAGCCACTTGTACTGTCACAGTCAAGCAGCGACTGTGAAATCACGATGTGATGTGTGTGTGTGAGTGAGTGCGTGTGCTTGGGTGTAACCTGTGGTTACCAGCGTCCCTCTACTCTGTTCCTATCCATTGTTTCCATCCTGTGCTGCGGCCAGGTGAGGCAAGAGCTGCATCTCCAGCCTCTGTTGTTTGTGTCTCCCGTGACACCAGCTGTCAATCGCTGTCAGTCTACCTCTGTCCTAAATGATGATCATATTTGTTACCAATTGTTTATCTCTCTCCAACCACATACAGGGATAATACAGTGAGAACAGAGATGAGCGTGTGCAAGGTTTACATCGCGTTTTCCCTGCAACGTTCTATTTCCTGGCAGGTTTCTGATAGACTCCAATAAACCAAGCAAGGGTCCAGAAGTATTAAGTTCTTATCAAGTTAAATTGCCTAATATCAACATATTGGGCTTTCAATACTATTCCCCAGCCACAGAAAAGCCTGGAAGGCAAATGAGAGAAGGAGGGGAGCACTGATGCTTGAGCAGCTTGGTGTTGTGGAGAGACTGCAGGAGCAAAAAAAAAAAAAGCTTTGCTGCAAAGCTTTGTCTTATCGTAACAACACTGTGGTTAGAGGTGCTCTTAACATTAAAGCTTCTCTTAGCACGAAACCCAATCAGCAGAATAAATGTTGCTGATGTACACTTCTACAATCGACTGATATGTTGCAACTTTTTGTTTCTTTAAGTTCAATCGTTCAATTCCATGTTGTGACAGCACTGTGCTCATGTTCTGGTTAGGCTGAGCCACATAAACCACTTGGTTAGGATCAGGAGAAGATCGAGTTAGGGCCCACCAGGTGTTTTCTGGCACTAGAAAACACTGGAAACTGTGCCAACAGCTTGTTAGCAACATCCAATGGTTTTGCCAAACACATCCTCATATCTAAATTACTTAATAGGCCGACATTTATCACCTTTCCCAAAACATGACTGTTGCAGTGTACCAGCGACGAGCGAAGTGAAACCTAGTTGTGCGGTTGCAGTTTGGATAGATTCAGATTTCAGACAACATTGTGTTTTGGGTTACAGGAACTACTGCACATTATGTACATAACTATGACATAACTTCACTTCAAAATGACTCACCGCTTACTTTTGGTTTCACGCTGGACACAAACAGTGGTGCTTGTTTGACCCGAACATCCATCCCCAACATTCACATTACGTGGACTTTCTGGATCTTCATACTGTTTCCGCTGACTTCCTCCTTTAATGTCATAATAATTACGATGGCCACAAGAGGTCGCAGTCAATAAAAATATCGGTCAACCCATATCATCGTTTTTCACAGTCTCAAACAGACGTCGCTTGCTTTTCAGCTGTCTCTTTTTGTTCCCTCTTCTTCCAGAAATAAGAGTCAGCTCATATATTGTTTAAGTAATCTGAACATGATAGGACACATACAGTGGAAATGTTGACGATAAGAGATATAAAATGAACAAAATTTTACCAAACCGTGGATCGCATTAATTCAAAGATGCCAAGATTTTAATTTAGCGACTCTGCTGGAATGTCCTGCATGGGAAAATGCAACGCTGTTTAAATCAAAACGTATGCTTGCACCAGGGCTTAGGCTGACAGATTGATGAGAGGCTAAGCTAACGGCTGCAGATAGCCACATATATATCATCCAACTCTCAACAAGAAAGTGAAGGAGTGTCTTTCCAAAAATGTTGCTACCTGTTGCTTTCAGAGCCAGTCGAAGAGACCCCCAGCCCCCCACTTTGTGATCCACAGACAGAAGCCATCCATCAGTTTAGCCGACTTTCTCCCTCAAGTCAGTCAAATTAGCTGCCAACTATCCATAGACAAGATTGCAGTGCAGCACTCACGCACTTCTATAATATAAATTTCAGAACTGTCTGAAGATCAGGGCACAAATCCAGCATCAGAGCTGACCGGAGCGGGCTGCTGTGGATTGAGTTGTGAGCAGAGAAGAAGAGCAAGTAGCGGAGCGAATGAAAATGACAGCTTCGTGCCCCCGTCACCCTGGCAGAGGGGAAGACTGATGAGCCGCTTTTCCCCAGCAACCTCTGTCTCCATCCGTCATCTCCTTTTAAACTGATTTGCCAGAGAGAACATGTCTCTGTCATCAATTACGGGGGATTTTACCACAACAAAGCTGATCAGATAAAAAAAAAAAAGTGTTGCAGAAGTTTGCCGTCCTCCAGTGAACATGTCAAGCACGGCGCCCCGCCGCGAAGCCGCATGAATAAACTGATTTCCAGGATTTTCAAAGTCGTTGTGTAACAATCTGCCGCAGAGCTCAGATTAGACTTGCTTATTCATAAGCTGTGATTCCCCTCCCTCCTTTACAGTAACGCACACTTGTGCCAACTTTACATGTGGCTGTGTGTATTAGATCATCTCCAGCGGGGCCATCCTTGTTAATTATTGATGAGCTATTATTACAGCCCGTTGAGCTGATTATCTGGGATAATTTCCGACTCAGAAAACAACTTTATTGCATTAACATGTTAATTTTTACTCAACAAGGCGACGGCTAATGTGAGATAAGAGTTTATTTTTGACTTGGGACCGTGGGGGATATTTAGTGATAACATTTCATGTCAAAGCGAACTCTTTGCTGGACATAATGTTGTCAAAGTTTGTTTATAATTCAGAGGACTCTAAATGGACTTTTGGGAAGTATGCTTAGTTCCTCATATTAAAGCGGCACTATCAATAAACTTGATTTAAAAAGGGATTAAAGGACTATGCATGATGTGAAAGGGGCTGCCCATAGCGACAAACAGGCAATAAAGCATCCTCTGCATTTCAGCCTCTCGGATCTCACTGTCTTGGTTTTATGGCTGAAAACTCTTCTGTTTTGTCAGCCCGCCCCACCCAGAAAAAACAACCATATAGGCTGACTGTGAACAGAGCTTATCATGACCCATATTTAATGTTTCTTGTTAGGTGACGGCCTCTAGGTGAAGTAGCATGAACAGCAACAAGTCTGCATAGGAAGGAGAGTTGGAGTTGGATGAAAGCGGAAGTCACTTATGCACCATAGTTACCTGAAGTTACATCAGTAACAGAGTAACTTTTAGCTAAACCACCTTGGTTAGTTTTTTTTTTTTTTTAACCAAGCAGTTCTCTGGCCTAAACCTGACATCACAGTGAGTGGACAACAAAGGTCCATGCACCTGTTGCCGGTACGCTGTAACATTCATGTGATTGTGGGAGTGACTGGCGATCGATCTTTGATGTGTCGTGTTTGCTTCACTCCATTTAACCTTGTTCAAAGGAGCTGTTTTCAGCAAAAGCTCCAATAAACCTAAGGTACACTACCTGTTCAACACCAGACAGACAGACAAAGTTAATGATCAGCTTGTAAATGTAGTGGATCACTGAAGCGAACCAGATCAATTTGTTTGCTGGTGTAGACTAAAGAACAATGAAGGTAGAGGATGGTAGGTGACTGATATGTCACTTAACAACTGATTGTGTACAGATTGTGTATGTAGTCAAAAATATCCACTATACTGTTATCATAATTTTACCCTGGATTTGTCCAATGGAGGAGAGATCTGGAACTGTTAAACCCATTTTAAGCCCACACATGCCTTCCTTATCTAATTTTAAGACAGAGCACCGCATATGAGCTCCTTTGCATAATCAGATCATAGTGCACCGTAATACTTTTTTAAGACAAGTTTCCTCTGCTGACAGCAAAAACTGATTCATTTAAGCGTGTTTTATATTCAAACAAGGTACGTGAAGGTTTCACAACACCAAAATCCACATATTTTCAAAGAGTCTTCAGCTGAATGTAAGAGCAGGCTTTGAGAAACAGGCATTATGAAGCAAAAGAAAACAAACCTCCTCTCTCTTGTTTCAAGAGTGAACACGGTGAGAAATAAGAGCTCTAATTACTGTACGTTTACTTTTCATTAGTTTTGCTGCCATACATGTGTCAGAGTGCGACTCACTTTGAGATCTGTGACAGTTGGCACAGCCTAAACACCAACATTACACAGTCAGGACCAGGTAATTGTTTGAGGTGAGCGGCGCTGACAGGGTTGCAGTTTCCTAGCAGCACCCCTGACTTTCAGCGAAAGATGAGTGAAATTGGACAAAGATTGGATCTGACAAATTGAGCGGCTGAGGTTGAAAGAACAACATTCTGTCGGGCTCTGCTGATTAGATTTGTAGCTGTTGCAGATGGCTACTAAATGACTTCACTGTGTTCCCAGCGGAGCTGTGGAATGCCATGGGGAAACTGACTGCAGTCAGTCTTCATCTCAGACATCTTGTGGTGCACCAGCAAGGTATTTATGGGGAAAATGCAACTCATTTGCTTGAAGAAATTTCCATTGTAAGTTATTGACAGTTTAGAACTGCAATGACTGATTTCTTGTCCTCACTGGGGAGGCATCAGAAACAGGCTGTGAACACCACAAATCATCACCTCTTAAGATCTGATACGGAGAAACGTTCTCAATCATTTAGAGTCTGTAAGTCCAACACTGACCGTCCTTTAGCTCTGATTGTGGTCTACCAGCTCCAGAAGGAAATATCTGCTCTTTAGCTGGTGACTGCTCCACTATGTTCACCAACTAGCCTTAAACCTGTCTGCCATTTCATAATGAGCAAGACATGACCAGTAGATAATATAAAGCGCTGCAAAGACGATGGGGACAGCAAATTCAGCTGAAATTTTTAAACCATGAAATAATTTTTACATTATCTCACTTTTGCTTTTTGAAATATAGTTTGTCTTGATCCCAAGACCAATCTTTCTGAAGGTATCAGAATGGACTGCCTATTTACTTGGTCTCGTCTCAGACTCTGAAATGTATTTCAACACCAGTGAAGACCATGACCTCAGGGATTGTCGTGATTGTAGACTTTTTGTGGGCTTTCTCTACGTGCTTTAGTTGTTCTGAGTGGTCCCTTTCACAGGAGCATTTCTAGAGCCAGTGCCATCCTGAGCTCCAGCTCCACAGCCACTCTGCTACCCAACTACCTGCTTGTCAGTCACCACCAGATCTCTATGTGGATCCACCGCTTCACACCCACCAGTCATGTGGTCAGGACTGAGCTGATGCTTCTTTTTTATGATATTGTATTATGTTGTCAAACAGTCTTGAGTTTTATATTGATCTGTATGTATTTTATTTTACATAATTATTGTTGAGTTTGAGTGTTGTCTCACGCATATCTGTTGTTTTATATTTCATATGATTTAAAGGCCCATCTAGGGAGAGGCATTGCAAATAAGCTGAGTTTATAAATGCTGCGGTGTGTCAATTTATGGTACATATGTAACTTGTATACTTAATGTATATAATGTTTACAGTATCAATGAGGTAATAATACAAATTCATTAATAGTTTTTTTTTTTTTTTTTCCATAACTGAATGAACACGCTGTTCTCAGAGGAAAATAATATCCCCAAGCTAGGAAAGTGGCAGGGTCCGCTAAATATAAACAGAGTAAAATGGTATGAATGTTGTCGTCCTTTAAGGTCAGTTTGTTTATTCAGTCATGAAAACAAAGAGAGCTGGTATATAATTACTTTAGACAAATAAAAAACCCAAAACAATTGTTTGATATTCGAAAGTCAGTACATAAAGAGTATGTGCAATGGTAAATAAGCGTCACTGCGTTACAGAAAGTGAAATCGGCGTTAAGACAGGAAATGAAGTAACTTGCAACAAGATCAACAAGTAGAGGTAGTCAGCGCTGCAGTAGTTTAGGGGAAGATTATTTTGTTTCCTGGCATGATTTCCTGCTATGGATGCTCTAATTGTTCAGTCATGCTGTGATTTCCTCCCTCCTGCAGCACTGCCTCATGTATTACATGAATATTGATGAGTCCAGCAGATTTCTCACCTTTTTCTCGCTCTAACATGCCTCGAGTGGGGAGACAGGTAGCACAGCTTCCTGTTCGGGTCTCCTTTGGACGGGGGGGAACAGAACACTTTGTGTCTTCTGGCGGAGCCGTCAGGGATACAGGCTAAATTACATGTGGGCCAGAGTGAGATCACAGTGAATTATTTATGTGCTTCCTGGCCTGTGCCCTGCTCATCTCAGTATGGCTTTGCAGCGGAAGTACAGGCGGGCCAGGACATGCCTTCAAGCTGTTATTACAACCAAGTGCTCCTCAGGCAGCCATCATAGCAATCAATACGGTCAGGACTGGCGCTGGACTTCAAAAGCAATACAGGGAGGATGACTTGAGTAAAAAAGATGTTTGCGAAACACTGAGCTGGTGGCTGTACAGAGCTCTGCCTCCATTCTTCCCTCTGAGCAGGTAATGAGGTAATCGCTTTACTGCTGTTTACCGCCATCAGTCAGATTAGTCATTATAGTGTGCAATTCAATTATTTCCTCCAAGCAGTTCATTGCATTTCAAAGATCATTGGACAACAGCTCCCCCTTCTCTCTCTGACATTGACACAGATACATTGTGGAGGTGATTGGATTGCGGGATGTGGGCAAATTGGTTTGGCCGCGAGTGTTTGCGGCCTCAGAGCAGAGCTGGGGGACAGACGCTGAGGGAGGGCGATAAGGGACAATGGCACCTGATGAAGATGACGGCTGAAGGGGAAGTCTCGGGATGGAGCACAACACGTTACGTTTGTCATCTCACAACCAAGGCTAATCCGATTACTGTCTCCGTACACTGTTGGATGTCATTTGAGTCACGTGCAATAATGTGCGTGCCTCGGGCTGTTTTGATGCCTGTGTGATTTGCTTTGAGGGGGTGTTGGCTAATAATTTATTTTGCTCGAAGGCATGAAGAGAGCCATACAGTTATTTCTCAAAATGGATGCTGACAGATATACGGGCCTTAAAGGCATAATATAGGGGGGGGGATTCTGCATTAAAATGTCTAGAAACAAACCTCTCTTTAAGGCTAGGGTCATCAAGTAAAGGATGTTTTCACTCCAGCTCCAGTCAGCAGTCAGCATTAGACAACATAAACACCCAACAATAGAGGTCTGAGGATCGTTGCTGCAGTCGGGTTGATAAATGACAGTTAAGAAAATTGCAGCTGTAAATCCCAAAACTTATTCAGTAATCTCTGAGCTCTCCTCCCGTTGGTAGTAGTTGCCAGTGTGTAGAATCCAGTGTGACTCCGGGCGTTTACTCCTCCAGTCGGTCCGGCTCTGTACCCGTCTTTCTCCTCCAGAACTGGAGCTGAGCTGAGGCTTAACTCCACCATCAGACCTACTCTTCAGTTTTGTTTTGAGACCCCTGTTTTGAATAAAATATGTGCATGTTTTGCTGTATAATGTTGTTTAAGGTTAGTGACCACAAACCTTTTGGACCACAATCTTATATTATAACTTTAAAGTCTCCTCACAGCCTTAAAGTTGTAATAAACGATTGCGGTCTACAAGTGAAAACCATGGTTAAGGTATGGTTAGGGTAAGGCGGCTAATAGACTTGGATAACTTTAGTTACAGTGCAGTACACAAAAGCTAAATAAAAGCAAATAAACTCAATATTCTGCTTGAAAGTCGGCACTGGCACTGGAGCTTAATGTTTGCACTAACTTACCTGCAGACACGACCAATATTAACTTCATTCCAAAGACACTCTGTTTATCCATGCATCGCGAGTGCTTGAACCAAATGAAGAGGTTCCCTTTTCAGATTGTTTCACTGGAAGAGATAGTTAGTGTCTGAAGTAATAGTATAACTACTGTATGCCCACACATAATTACCTCTCTGCCATTTCCTTTAGCTGTATGGCGCAGCTACACAGGGCTTCTTTCAAGGCTTTGCATTGGTTTTACAGCTCACTACCTTTTAAAGCTCAGCCTCACTCATAAATCTAATTTGCAGGAACGGCAACAGGCAAGTTCTCAGTGAAATATCTCCAATAAAGCCAGTGTAGTCTCCCTGCATGGTACCAGAGTACACACAATGTTAACACGATGGAGCGTTTAACAGCCTGAGCAAGATATTTTTCTCTAGAATTCCTGCAGAATTTCTTTCTGTCCTAGACGATGGTTTTTCCGTTAACACAAAGTAAAAGTAAAGGTGAGAGTGTGAGCGCAGCACTCATATGAAGGTGTCTTCACCCTAACCCTCTCGTCTTTACCTGACGAAGTTCATCTTTGGCAGAACCTTTAAAAGCCTGTGTAAAAAAGCGATCAGTGTTAAAGACATTCACCGGAGCCAGTTTCAAGTTCTGCCCGGCATCCAAGTATACTGTGTGATACAGACACTGGGCTTACTTGTCATCTATACAGCTGATTATTCATTCAGTCATATTCAAAACATAAAAGAATTCTCTCTCCTCAACCAGCAGCTATGTTTCTGTGTGTCTGAACGGCAGCGTGAAAAAAGAGACAAACTAAAGCAGAACTCTGATGATTTCATTTTGAAGATGCTGTCAGATTTTTTGGTGTGCTCTAGTAATTTTTCTTTTTGTTTTTGACTGGCTGCCATGAAATAAAAATTACTTTTATTTGACAACGAGTCACATTGTGTTGAAAGTAAAATGTTCTTTTTGATCACTGGGTTGTGCAGAGAGCTGTTAGAAGTCCTGGCACCGTTAACTAAACGTCTATTTGGATTTGACTTTAAGGGTTCTAATGAGTTGTTTTAATGACTTTTTAGAGTCAAAGAAGGTAAGAAGAGAGCGAAACACCAAGTATATATATATATATATTATATATATCTCACATCTTATCCTGGACAGGTTGGTGTTTCATTTTCACTTATTTTCACTTCTTTGAAGAGAGAAACAGACATCTCTGAGGACCTGTGTGGAAGGTCTGTTTTCTTAAAATAGCATTCACAAGATGTTCATGATTGCGGAGTTTTAATGAAGATGTCTTCAGCTGTTGAATCCACATTAGTGTATGACGATAAGTCTCTAAAACAGCACAGCTGAATCTCATTACAACTTTTAACAAAATGCTCTCACATATCAGCAGCCCAGCACCCTGCGAAGAGGAAAATTTCCAACATGGATCACATCTGCTGAATTTATTAGTCATCCTCATCTGATTATGAATGTTCCCGCTACTCGTCCACTGAGATGAATTTGAATGAGGGAATCAGACACAGAACATTAACCGTCTTGGAGAAGGACTTTTGCTGGAAACCTTCTAATAAAACCTCACATTCAAAATGGACGTCTTTCAAGTTCTCCATTAAGTCTTTATTACCTCACTGGACGCAGAGGTGGAGGTCATGGAGTATTCACTTCTCCTGGAAAAATGTCAGTTTTTTTGTTTCAAACACATACAAGTGTTTTTTTGTTTTGTTTTTTTAATCCGACACCCCTAAAGGTTTGGGTTGGTTTAGGCAAAGAACGGATTGGCAAGGTTTGGGGAAAGGTCACAGTTAAATTTAATGTAAGAACTTGTTCTAAGTTAGGAAAGCGGTGTGATCATGGCTTAAAGACGCTGACTGTTGAAACTGAAGCGGTAATGGTCTTCTTACTGTATTCAAGTCATGCTTTGTTGACCCATATAACCACCCCGACATTCTCCCCCTGCTGCCTCTGTGGTTCTATAATAACGTCACACTAATGATAAGGCACAAAATAACACTTGGTCAAGATTAGGTTAAGTTCACGTTTTGGCTCAAAATAGCTGCTTTCGTCACCATGAACGTGGCTGGAGATGTCCTGTGGTCTTCTTTAAAACATGCAGTTTTGTTCCCCCTAATGCAGCCTGAGATGGCCCGACTTCCCATCAAAGTATCTGGGGTTTTTTTGTTTTTTTTTTACAATTAACTGAAAAAATGATAAGATGCTACAGCCCCTCATCAAAAATATGCAGCGGTTTCATGCTTACAAATGATACAACACAGTGATGTACTGCAGTCACTGATTTCTCCACTATCATCTCCTCCACCTTCAGACACGAGAGTCAGGTCATAAACGTGATATGATGCATTTTGTAGAAATGTCACTGGAGTACGTAGCCCATGACCCGTACAAATTTGAACGTATTAGGACTAATTTCAACATAAGCTTATGCCCTGGAGCTGATCAGTAATCTGCAACAGGATTTCAACAAACAAAACTGGACGTGGGTACATCAGGCTGGCCAGTGAGCAATCTCACTGGTTCTGACCAATGAGAGAGCAGGATCCATATGTGCAAACCACTGCATGTACTGGGGTTATTCATGTCATTGACAGGCTGGTGCCAGAAACAGTTTACTGAGCCACATTTTGATAAAAGATTTGGAGTGGGCATGAACTGTGGACATTTTGTAAGGTTTTACCTCAATAAAACCTTTAAATGGCATTTAAATCAATCCAAACCATCCACCACCTCGTTTTTTAAGGATGCTTATATGTGCTTATATATTCAAAACTTATGTATTTAGATTACATTAAAAAAATTTAAAGACAACAAATGTAAGAATTAGTAGCAAAATTAATGAACATACCAAAACAAAAGACTTAGGCCTACCTTACTTACACAGAAAGTTTTGGAAATACACCTATTTACAATGTGTAAAAGCAGTTGGTTAGCTTAGCTTAGCATAAAGACTGAAAGGGGGGGGGGCCCAGCCTGGTTCTGTCTAAAGGTTACACAATTGACATCCTAGCACTGCCAAACCTCCCTAATTTACATATGATTAATAATGTATGACAGTGAAAAAAAAAAAAAAAAACTTTTGAAAACTAATTTTTGAAATGAGGATTTGGATGTGTTGGGATTTAGCAAATGCTATCACCCACCCCTGCCAGCTTACAAAGAAACCCCTCCAATCCTTGGGAACAAACTCAATGAACCACGGGGAGCAGCGACAGAGCCAAGTGAGTGTAAAGAGTGTGTAGTGAACAACACATGCCTTTGCTGAACACGCAAAAGCGTTTGGCGCGCGCTCGGGCGCTCGCGCACGCATGTAACACACACACAGCGGCAGGTACAGTAAGACCAGGCTCTGTTTTTCTGTGAGGCCCCAGCTGACAGCTTATCCAATTACGGCAGCAGAAACACTGGTTACGAAGGAGTCAACTCTAAAATTGCCTGGTGTGATTCAATGTGGCCCACGCGACATGTGTAAAATTGACAGTGTGATTTCTGACTGGGCTCCCAGCAGAGATTACCTCCCACAGGACGCTGCTGTTTCAGAACCCTGGGCTGCGTGCCAGACGAGGAAGGTGAATGTTGTACGGCGGCGTAGTCTGTACAGGAATCTCCAGCGAAAGCCTCTTAATAAAGAGAGGATTGATCCATATGAAAGCTGTTATGTTCGAGATTGTAAACTGCAGTGTTCAATGCATTCACTTAACTGTGAGTGATGCGCTGAAGTCAGGGTTAATGTTTATCTGCAGTGTTTATCAGTCAGAGGGAACACCTCAAATTGACCATTCACTGAGCCTCGCCGCCCTTAGCTACCATCGGTGCGCCCTCCCCTGCACATGCTGGAATGATCCATGGCAGATTTACTGTTGGAAATTCTCAGTCATTTTTTGAACAGCTGGTCTTTGACTGCAGACGGAGGTAGACGAAAAGCAGACGTCTCATTCTTAATTCAGCAGCTGTAGCTAGCTAACTAAATGAGCTAACATGAGCTCCATGATTTGATGTTACACTTTGTGTCTGTCCTGACATGACGCCTAGTTTGCAGTGTTTGTATACTTACAATATGCAGCTAGTGATGAGTTAATTGCAGAAGACTAGTTTCAGGTGTGTTTGAATGTTGCATGTAAAAATAACTGACAAATGAGAATGAGGACTATGTGTTTTATCAAAAAGGACCCAAATGCAAGAAAGTGCCAGAAAGGCGAGCTTTTATGAAATGAAACTGAAATCATAAAAAAAACATAAGGCAAACAAAAAATAAAAAAAATAGACAAATCACTACAAACCAGGGAAACAGGAGGAACATGGGCAGTAACGCAGGTAAGACACAAGGTGCCAAACAGGACTGTGGAGCTGACATGAAAATGCTAACAACGTACAAAGAGTGAAGGAAATAATGGACTTAATTACAAGACAAAGACAAGAAGTGTCAAACCAGCCATGACACACAATAACACTACCTACAAAATAAAACAGGAGGAAACTAAATTGAAACCGAAAACCAGAGCAGGACAACTGCTCTAAAATCTCACAGCATCGAAGAGCAGTTTCAATCCAGTGGGAGGTTTACTCTACAAAGGCTTTTTTAGTAACTTGTAACCTCATAAACTCAAGGGGAGGGTCAGAGGGAGCAGATGTAGACGGATCCTGGGATGTGACAAACTCTGCCTTTTGGCTTTATCAGGAGAGACGAGTAACATGGAGGCAAGCCAACGCAAACAAGAATAAACCCCCAAAACTGCAACCGTTGACTTCTAATAACTGTTAGTGATTTTACAAAAATAACAGGCCCCAAGTTGTTTTTATCAAACAGACGTGGGAACCCTGTTTGGAGGCCTGTTATTCACGGTCGCAGTTAGCGAGTTAAGATTTGACGATCCCTGTTCGGAGGAGGATTTTCACATACCTAATGTTTCTGCTCTGCATCACTATTTTGTAATAATTATGGAGTTGGGGGAAAGTTATGAGAACAGACAAATGAGAACTTAGACTGTTATGAGATGACAGTCTCAACCTGGCACACAAGAACACAGAAGCGTCTCTAAAATGTATGAGTCGCTGTTCCACGGGGCCTAAACTCCTGTCTTCTTTGGTAATAAATAGGGAATGTGCTTTGCTGTGAAGTTGATGTGCGGCGGGCACAACATACTTGAAAAGGCACTCTTTTTTTCCCCTGCCTTTGTCAAAGTCGCAGTTGCCGTGCAGAATATTCATCAGTTTGCCTCAAATCTGACGCCCCTTTTGATGTGCCTGAAGCTTACACTGATTCGCTGTGAAGATGCTCCTCTCGTTAGAAATTCTTTAAACTCACAGCCTCGAAAAATCGCATTAGCTGAGCACGGCGGATCCCCTGGTGATGCAACCCCACACAGTTACTGTATAAGTACACCTACTGCGCATGGGGGGGGAAGCTATTTATCACACTGCACACCCTCAGGAAAGAAGCAAGGAAGTGTGTTCAGGAAGTTGTTTTGCTCTCGTCTCGTCGGTTTACCCTCTCAAGGTCAGGAGAGTCAGACGTGCATATTGATGACGGAGAGATGATAAGGCCGAGCCGTGCATTGGACCTGACCCTGAGCAAGGAGGTAATCAATGCAGGGAGGAAAACAAATTAGCTTGACAAAATGTGTGGCAATTGAAAGCCAATCAAAGCATGAGCACACGCTCACACACAGAAAACACTCCCTCAAACACTTGACCGCCACCCCCCCTTCACTTGTAAAATGATCTCTGCAGGCGTGAGGGTCACTCAAAGAAATACATGAGACAGAGTTGTGGGTTTTCCCTGTTTTCGGCGGACAAACGTGGGAAACAAAGTCCCAATAAATGTTCCAGCTTGCCAAGTCAATAATGCATGAAGCCGGGTAAATAATTGATCACACACTTCATATACTTTCAGTTCTTCTCTGTGTTGAATAATTGAGGGGGGAATTGTTATCTTCTGGGGTACCTCGGGGTTCTCGCCCCCCCGCAGACGCTGGAGATGTTTTACATTTCCAAGTGTCGGTTACAACAAGGAGCCCAGTGTTTGGAATTACAGGGCACCTCCCAGCTGGGCCGAGTTACATCACTGCCGCAGCCACAACAGACCAGATCTGTGAACAGGAGCCGGTCAAATAAGGTAAGGTGACACGAGATTTTCAAATCATATGGGAAATATGGGATCTGTAAATCTATTTTTACTGAGGAGCTTACTTCACAGACTGATGATATTGTTTTAGCGCCTAATTTTATAGTTATATTATGACATGGGATGCAATGTTAAAGGAAATATAATGGTTAGTTTCAGATTCATAATTTTATTCCATGTTACTGATAGAACAGGTTTAAAAGGGCTCAAAAGACACAACAGTTTTGTCTTGCTGACCTGTGTAGCAGTACTGCATTCCCCTTCAATCTGAATCTTTTAGCTCCTGTTTCTTTAAGGGGCCCCCTCCTGCTCCGATTGGTCATCTCACACATGTCTGAGCCAACACTGCTCATTTTGTCTCCAGGTTGGCTCTGTCGTGTTTTAAGCTTCCAGTTCGCTTCACTTCTGCCACGAATACAGGCGCAAATTGTGTGAATGTGTAACATGGTAGCATAGTGTGATGTCATAAAGTCACACAATGAAAGGTGCGACTACTGACAAGGCGTTTCAGGCACAGTGTTTTCTGTGGGAAAGAGGAGCTTTCATTGGCATTGGCATGGGATTTGGGTTTTTTAACCTTCAAACCATTTTACACACACAAAAACCCTTTAGAGCACACCCAAGGAAAGGAAAAAAAAAGAAAGAAATGTCTCTTTAATGTAAGCATTCATATTGTATCATCAAATAAAAGAGAAAATAATTCACAAACACACTAAAAAGCACAACATAAAATCAGTGTCCATGTAAAGGTGTAACCTCTTCTTGTACCTTTTGTATCTTCCCCAGATGAGAGTGATTAATTGGCTCCTCCGTCTTCATTTTCACAGTTAGTTTGTCCTCTTCATTCTGTCATGAGCTGAGAAAAAGGAAGACTTCTCAGCGGCTGTTAAGTTCACTGCCGAAGTGTTGATAATATTAAAGTAGCAGTGAATATTAATCACCTCTGAGGGAACACTGAAAATGTTATATTTGGATCTTTAAAGAGAACCATGCTGCCCAGTTTCTGTCCACATCATGAGGAAACATTGTTCATTCACAATTCCAAATGTCCATGCATAACATATTTTATGCTGTTCAATAACAACCTTTAATCTGAAAGCATTCTTAGTGTTTTTTACTGTGTGATGTTGTTTTTTCTCACGGTCTTCCAGCTATTCCAACATGGCAGCTCCTCTTTCCACCCTGTTGGATTCGTTTGCTCGTTCAGACTCGCCTCAAGTTCCCGACTGTAAGCCTGCTAATTGTTAAATGTCTGTCTGATCTGTCTGAGTGTCTGTATTTGGGTCTCTTCTTCCTGTTGCCCCGAGCCTGAACCGTGGCACGTGACACTCATGTTTGGAGATGGTCATCGATTATTCATCCGTTTCAGTCTGGAGGCCTGTTGGATGTTAGATAATCTCTTATTTGTGGATATCTGGGAAAAAATAATAAGTTTGATGTGTTATTTTTGTGTGGATTTATTCCGTTTCAAGTGTACTCTCAGTGAGAGCAGGCCCCTCAGTGATTCTTCAAGATTTAAAAAAGGTTGAATAAATGAAGGTTATATTTTCTTTCATCACAGAGCAGAAAAAGGTAAAAACATGGTGACTGCACAAATCTCTTAGTTCAGTCGGGAGAGACTCGTCATTTATTTGAGTGAACAAGAAGATTTATTGCCATGAGTGCGAAGAGAATGAGAAAGTCTAGGCAGCTGAATGGAGGGAGCAGGGAGAGAGGTGGGTGAAAAGATAGTCTTCTTGACTGACATGACGCTGAGCTCTGTTTGTTCAGTGCCTTCATTTCATGTCCATCTCATCGTCTGTCTACTTGTTTAGAACATATTTGTATTTCAGATTATAAGTGTATATATACTAGTCAGGAAAGTTTTAACGCTCAAACTTTGCATGCTGGGAAGTCTGCTACATGCAGATCACGTGAACTAAAATCGTTAACATAATGTATAGGAGTGACAGTGTTGCTCCTGTGCTCGTGGTATAAACACCAGCTCCCCCAGGGCTCCAGACATGAGTCAACAAACTAGCTTAAACAAAACTAGCTTCACAAAATAATATAAATAAATAGTCTGGTAAAAGTAAAAAAAAAAAAAAATCTTTAAATGTTTAAAACTTGTTTATTTATGCACTCAGTTCTGGGATGAATGACGATGATACCGAGCTTGTGTTCTGAATGGCTGCTATGTAGCCTGATAGGTAGGGGATGTATTGTGGTTATGGTTAAATACTGAAAATAACAGCATCAATCAGTGGCATCAGTTGGGACAAAAGCACAGCAAACATCTTAAACAAGCAAAATTGCACTCACTTCCATTACATTTGAGTGGCAGCAGGTGTTTCAGCAGAGAACATGTCAAAACCCACAGCTGTCTGTGTGGGGAGGAAGCTTCACTTTGGCGTGAGTTGCAAAGTGTGTCAACAGCAGTTGTTGTTTTGAGACTTGTCAACCAGAGTTTTTCCATTTCTCGCCGCTTTCACCTGGAAACTCAATTTAAAAATAGTCGCAACTCCAAATAAGAATACCTGCAGTTCTGCCCTGCGCGGCTGATAAATACAGATGATTTGTTTCTTTGTAAGATGTCTTTGTTGATGGACAGCGGCATTCAATGTAGACGACAAAGCTGTGGAGAACAGTGACCACAGGGTTAACCACAAGTTGATTTGACAAGTTAGTTTTTTGTGTCTCTTTGTGCATGTGCTGCACAAGCATCCCCAGATAAATAAAGCATTTCGAGCACGTGTCCCTGTGTCAGTGTGAGTGTTCCTCAGTGGGAAGGCGCCGGTGTGTTGCGGCGCTGGATTTTGAGATTAACAGGAGCTTCGGGGGAAAGTTGCCAGGCAGCTGACAGGTTCTCACACACATATTTTTACAGTTCATTTCTGTTCTGCCTAAAGTTTTAATTAAAGGATGCTGCCTGTGAAATATTGCTCACGGTGGTGATATGGCTGCTATCTTACACTGCCATCAACCTTTATTTCACAGGTGCTACAAGTCTGCCGGTTGTCTCTGTCAGTCACTAAAACAGCTGTTGCACTGCAGTGAAGAGCTTTGTGGAGCCATATTTGTCTGCGATGTGATGCATTTAAAGCTGCCTGGCTCAAGTCCAAATGTTTGACACTAAAAGCTCTTTATTCTGAGTCACATTCCTGTTTGAAGAGAGACGTGAGTTTGTGTGTGTGAGCGTGTGTGTGTGCGTTCGCATGTGTGTGCTTAGTGAAATGTCATCCTGATGATTCAGCAAGTGACAGTGTACGTATAATTTGTTGGCTCACCAATCACAAAGTAACACCTTAAGGTTCACAAAAATGCAAAGTCAATTTAATCACACTGGAGACTTGCCAGGCACGGAGAGTGATTCGTTCTGTTGTTCTGTGGTTTATGGTACAATAAAATACTTCTACAGGGATGGAATCCATTTTCATGGCTGTCCTAATCACACAGTTTATGATCGCCTGCTGTCGGCCACTTAGTCTGAGGAGTAGATACTGTAAATCTGAATGCTTTTTCATTAAAAAAACAAAACAAATGAAAACATCTCTTTTTAAAAGGATTTACAGCGCTGATAAAATGTATTAAATGTACTGCTATCATTTGTTTTTTTAAGCCAACTTAAACTATTTGAGTCTGTGTTAAAAGAAATGGAGAAACCTATTTACTGTTTTATGTTGACCAAATTGTTTTGATGAAACCAATGAATCTTAAAATTTAGTTTTAGTCTCAAAAGTTAGTTTAGATGCCAAATATTAAATACCACAAATACCTCTGCTAACAAAAGTCCTTGGTCTTTAGCTTGTAAGTTCCTCCAACAAAATCCATTAAGCTTTACTTTGCCTCGCTGGTACCCTGCCAGGGCTGAACCTGGTGTCCATAAGACACATAAACCAGGAAGGTTAACTCCATGAAATCGATGGATTGTTAATTAGGGCTCCTCTGAGTACATTTACCTTCTTTCCAAAGACCTTAAAAACATTTAAATTTGATGTTCTTTCAAGCTTGATGGAAAATACTTACTATATACTTATACTTATACTAATACTTACTATATATATATATATATATATATACTGTATATATATATATATATATATATATATATATATATATATACATATATATATACATATATATATATGTATATATGTATATATATATATATATATATATATATATATATATATATATATATATATATATATATATATATATATATATACAGTATCATATATATATGACTTTACCCCACCAGGTCTAAACCGGCTGTCAATGAAACTCGGCGTGAACTAAGAGGCTAACAGAAATAGAGAATTCATAATATTTCTCTTTTTTCCCGAAGATTTATGGTAGCTCTCTTAGTGTCAGTCCGTTCATCCTGCGGCCATCTGGCAAACGATACAGAAGTATCTGCCACCATACAACCAGACTAGAGAGCGGCTTCTGTCCCCGGGCCATGAGACTCCAGGACTCGTATGCAAAACTTCATTTTCCAAAACAGATGTAGCAGGGCTCATAGGACTCAAACACAATTCAATTTCTCAAACCCTTGTGATGACAATATACCTACCTTTTCTCCTTTTACTTGTGAAACAATTCTGTTGCGGAATGTGTGGAATGGGTTACCGGCTTTTGATTTCTAGTAGAGGTCTGTTCATATTTAGAATTTAATAAATCACTTCAAATGTACATATATTCCATCATTAAGAAACATTCAGGGTTATGGAGCATGTGACCCAGAATCTCATGAGTCGCAATATATTAAATTTCACTTCGCAAATTGTGCTCCACAAACCTGACATTTCTTGTTGTACTGCATTATGACTGTTTCTGCACACGGAACTGAAAGTGGGAACATAGCTGCAGTGAAGCTCCTTTTCTCTCCAACAAAACTCACTGAAGGAGGAGGCTTATTGTGTAAACTGTATCAATGAGCAAGTATCCATGCAGAGCTGAAATCAAACACACCAAGCAAACTGCGATCTTTGTGTACTCTGTGATGTGTGTGCAGGTTGTCAATAATGACAGGCGGCTCTTGAAGGGCGCATATGGACCGCAGTGTTTGAAGTCACTGGATTGTTGGGTGGAATCTGTGAGCACAGAGGATATCGTTCAGTTCCCTTTTCGCAAATCTTTACCCTTCCTTTCTCCTGCAATTTGACTGATAGGAAAAAGGCCTTTTCAGTAAGTGCTGATAGCTCTGTTGGCTGTACTCTGGAAGACTCACATGAATTGTGTTAGTCATTTAGGATCCATACAGCCGCAGAGTTTTCTTCTTTTTGATGTTAATGGCTTTTAAAATTGCCTGAGTGTACTCTAAAGAGATCTTTAAGCTTTTCCAGGAATAAGGCCGCGTTGTCTGCTTGACAAACTATGCACCATTAGCAGCCACCATGAGGGAGCTTTTAGGACACATGCTGCTTCTGTCCCTCTGCGCTCATCAGCGTCCTCCACTTACAGCAACAAGTTGCCATCGTCTTGCCGCAAAGCCTAGCCAGAAACTAAGAGCCAGAATTTGTCTTCATTTGAGAAAGAAAATCAAAACAGGGGCTACCAGAGTGCACAGACAGTTTCTCCATGCTCGTCTGTCTATTACCCATTTCCAGTAGATGTCACCATGAGCAGACGATAGCTTGAATGATACATTTTAAGCTGCTACAGCTCTGCTGACTCCAGTTGAGTAAAGCCATTAAGTGTTCTCTGGCTCGCGATATGTGTCGTTATGTTCAAGCTCACTCGCTGCTTTTTCTTGCTTCTGTTATGCATGTATTAGCAGGTGACTACACAGACTTGATGGGCAATCGACAAAACATCAGGATCTGTAAAATGACATACAGCTTAATTTACCTCCCTGTGAGCTTATTTATCAAACAGTGTTCAGGAATTAGTGTTGGGGGGAGTAAACAGTGTTTGGTGATTTTTGAAGATGAGCGTACTGTACTAAACAGATATCATTCAGTGTGAATTGAAAGCACTGAAAACACTGTGTGAGACACATATTTAAAATATATTAACTAATGAATACCAAAAGCACATGAAGCTTAATTAAGTGTGAAGCCACAGTGTAATTTGAGCATGGTAGTTAATTTTCGACCTTTGTGACACCTGTGTTCATGTGAGGACTGATGGGTGATTAAATACCACACAACCTCCCACACGGATATCAATTTCAACTCTATCCACAACTTACTGGTCAAAATATCTATGCTGAGGACCGTTTTACGCAAAGCAGAAAATCTTGTTAGTGAGGAGGAGGGAGGGAGGGGCAGCATGCCCGAGTAGATGATGAGAACCTCACTCCAACTCAGGACCAGGTATGACACTACTGACCATGAGGATAGGACGCCTTGAAAGTGTGGGTGGAGGGTACTTACAAGTTAGCTAACTGTTGTCAATCAGTACACAGACTTCATCACAAAAACAAGACACTACAAGCAACAGGCCAATAAATCAAAGAATATTTAGGTCAGAGCCAAGCTTTGATTCTTGGTAGGTTCATTTCCTGAACATTTTGTGGTGATCTACAGCTACCAGGAATCCAGGCATCTGGTACACAAATACAAGATCCCCCGAGGAGGAATCCTGATGACTTTGTTGAGCAGTATACTTTTTTTCGGGTGCAACTATGAGGTTGACATTTCTGGTTCTGACTGAAACCTTTCCTAACAACAACTGGTTTGGTTGCCTTGAAATTAACTTCTCATCTGGCACCACCAGGTCAAATGTTTTCGTCCAATACTTTGGTTTATCACCAAATGTCTCCAAAAGCAATAACATTCCCATCTACCATAGGTGTATTTGGACTGTACTGCTAATTAGCAAGTGTTGGCATGCTAACTTAACCACAGTAAGACAGAGATAGATAGTGTAAGATAGTATCCTTTTGGTGCACATGTAGTAAAATCAGCTGTGTTTCCTGTGAGTCAAGGGTTACGTACAAGAAAATCTAATTTGTATAATTTTTGTGGCAAAAAGGGTGAAAAAAGTAATTTTCATGTCATTGTGGCAGCTATTTTTCAGTCAATACCAACTATAAACCAGGCTGCTGGCAGACATTACTCTATGTTAAAAATGGCAGCACCAGTATAAAAATAGACATGTTCCTATACATTTCAAAACCTTAGACAAGCACGAGTCAAGTCGCCTTTTGATTATCTATTTGCGTCTATCCAGTTTGGCACTGTCATCTATTTTTGGGGATGAAGTTGATTTTGCCTTTCCGTTCTGCTCCAGCTTACGTCGGTCCCATCTCTGTTGCTCTCTTTTTATGAGAACTTTCAAAGCCGTCAGTGGGACACAAAGTGGGAGACATCATTTGAATTTCAAAGGCACTGACAGAACACATTGCCTCTATCAGCAGAGTAAAGGTCCTCTTGACAAGAAAGTGCCTTCAGAATTAATCATCCACGCTGAGAGTCCTCCTGGATGCTGCTTCCTCTGCCTGCAAGGCGAACAGCCAAGGAGGTGGCTGGAGAGAGCAGGAAGTCACAGCCAGACATGATAAAGGAGATGACACCCTCTCACCCTGTCAGCTGCCCCCCCCCCCCTTTTTTTTTTTGACAAGAACCAATCGTGTTTTTATGGGACAGACAGCATGAGGTCATCTTGTTCTCAATTGTGCTCTTCACCCACATCGGTGTATTTCTTCTGCTTTGCAAAAAAAGCCGGATCTCCAACTGTGTCATTTTCAGTGCACCCCGGGGAGATGTAAAATGACCCATGAAAACGCAAAGCTGGAGCTTCTCCCGAGCCTCCAGAGGTCTCGCTCTGGAGACATACGGCACCAGCGAGTAGTGCACAGCTTCCAGCCGTCATTGCTATGAGCTAATTAGCCATCACTAATGTGAATTGGCTTCCATTTTTACTCACTTTGATTTACAGGGCCTGTCCCCATTACATCACCATGGTGACAAAGCAGACTTTATGGACTGTTGTGGGCTCTGCCACTGAATGAGCCATAAAAGAGCATATGCAGTCGTTTAATACGACAAGGGCCTGTTGGAGGAGAGCCCCGCGTACACTGTTGGGGTTAGATGTTGTCTTCACATGCCAGATCTAAATCAGCCAGTTAAGGCTTTGCTCCACATGATGAGCAAATGGGTAAATGTTTTGTTTTAGGGGCCTTAAGTCTTTATGATCATGTGGCTAAGCTCTCTGGACAACAAAGATTTCTTTCCAGCGTGTCCTCTGGTAGTGACACAAGAAAAAAAGATGAATGCAGAGTTGATTCAAAGGTAAATTAAACACTGTTCTCAATTTTTGGCAGTCATGGAGAATCCAAAAAAGGGGTCTGGGTTTGATGTGTCATCTGACCGTGTCTAAAAGGCAAAATGTGTTTATGGCCACTTGGAATTGCCACACTCAGATGCAGAACTAAAAAGCCTGCCGTCAGAGTCTCCTCCCGCCTGCATCCCACTGCCTTTCTGATTTCTCTCCAAAAAATTTTTTTCAGTCCTTTATGGCTCATAGCCTCCACACAATGAATCTTACAAATGGGCACATAAGGGCACACACTTTAAGGCAATCATGATGTCGAACTCGGAGGTAGATGCAGTAACTGATGGGATTAGTTGTGTGAGGAATGAAGAGAGAACTCAAATTTCGTGTTGCCAAGTGCAATAATAATTACTCTATTTTCACAATAATGTTGCCCTCTGCACAATGTATGATCAATTCCATTTACCACTTAATGCCCAGCAATGTGGATTTATTCATTATGTGCCAACTATA
Source organism: Acanthopagrus latus (assembly GCF_904848185.1). Lineage (NCBI taxonomy): Eukaryota > Metazoa > Chordata > Actinopteri > Spariformes > Sparidae > Acanthopagrus > Acanthopagrus latus. The sequence continues at coordinate 26,743,459 of NC_051044.1, read as the reverse complement.
GACAGTAGGTAATGCATTACAGCAAACTGTACCTGGATCTGCCATGATCTGCTATAATCTCCTCTGAGAGCCACTTTAATCATTGCTCAGAACATCCTATAAAGTCCTTGTTACTGAACTGAAACAACTACACTTGGACACACGGAGCACACTTCCCACTGGGATGCACTAACGTTAAACGCTCCATCTGCTTTGACTGCATTTGAGCATCAAGTTTCAGCTGCAACAACTGCAACAGCTTGACCTGGGACGCTGCGGTAGAGACAGGTCTCTGTAAAGATGTGGCAACAACAGCCTTTACACTACATGCACAAGATGATGCTGCCAGGATGGAGATTGCTCCACTGTTTTAGCATTGCGATACTCATGGACGTTTAAAAAAAAGGCTCTCTATGTTTTTTCAAACAGGCAGCTATAATTTAACATTGTTTTTTTATAATGATTCATTGGTTTTTAATAATTGGCACCACAAGGTCCTGACTATCATATTGTCACTTGGCACACTCACTGCAATGTGGTACTTAAAGTGAGAAAAACTGTCACAAGAAGCCCCACAATTCATCAGAAATGTGCAGGGAGAGAGGTTTCAAACTTTTGTACAGCAGAAACAAATTAAGGTCCTTAGTCATCCTCGTGAACTTGGTAACACGCATATCTCTTTCACCCCAGATTGGAACCCCACTACCACCCACTAACATCTAGCTTTTGTCTTTCGTGTGAGCGCGTACAATCGGCATTAACTCCCATGTCAAGCGACTCTGCAGTAATCACAGGTGTTTCTCGGCCCCTGCTCAGGTTGGCTTCTGATGGAAACACAACAAATGTGATGCTACATCGTGTGGTGAGGTCAAAGTCCCCCTTGGAACTGAGTCATATTTGTTTCCTGAAAAGAAACTGTTAGGCAGGGAGGTTGGAGATATTGATTGGCGTTGTCTGTAGCCAGTAGCATTAGCGCAGAATGCAGCCACCAGCCTATCTGAGCAGGTCATCCGGAGCTCCCAGTGGACACAGCGGATAGGGTGATCAAAAGGCTGGGACCTAACACAGCATCCGAGACTGAATGCTGCCAATTTGAGCAACAAGACCCAAATCTAATGGCAATGAGATAGGCATCTTTAGCAGGTTTACTCACATAATAAAAACCCCCTCACATAAACAATAATAGCAAAAAGTGGTATTTGATACACTGATTTGAGTTGAAATGACAACTTCCTTGGTCCGCTACAGATTATTTAGCCGTATAATTAGCGCTTAACTGTCCCCTCCACTCCAATTAGGTGTTGCTCACAGTTTAGTCTGATGAAATTGTGAATTTGATAACCGCTCCCATCGCTGCTGTGATGTTTGTCACGTTTTAATAAAAAGAACATCCCGCGCAACGAAAAGCGTTTCCGAGCCTAATGAGCGGCACACAGAGGGAGCTATTTACAGTTCATTTCTCTGTTGCGTGCTTTTATAACCAGCGTGTAACAGCCTCGAAATTAATTTACAGCGCTGCGTCGTGAGGCGCGCTCTCTCCCATCTTCAGTCGTCATTACCTCTGAAGTATGCTACACAAAACTCTTCCCTGCCTGCGTCGAGGTGTTCTAAATGTCAAATAGGTACTCATCCCGACAAGTGGAAAGCATGCAGACTTACTGAACCGCAGTCTATTAATATCCAAAACCATATTCTGTCTGTTTGTTACCTTGTGGATATCTCCCCAAATTTTAGGTTTGTACTGACTTCTGTTCTTGCACTTGAAGCCAAAGTTGCTTGAGACACTGACTTTGTATCCCTCTCATCGTTCTCTCTCTCTACCTCTGGGAGATGGTGGGGGGGGTCCTGTCAGGGGAATCAATCTGCAGGACCAGGGGAGGGGAGGAATGACACAGCAACCATCGCTCACCCACACACCCCCGCTCTGCTCCTGACGGTAAGCCCTGCTATGATGGGAGGAGTGCGTGACAAGACGGGGAAGAGGAGTGATGGGGTCTCTCCATCACAGCCAAGGCCCTGTCAGCACGTCTCAACCACTTTTTTTCCCTCCTGGCTTTGACTTTGCGACTTTTCCACCCGCCCACCCCAGAGGGGAAGGAAAAAAAAAAAAACTGCTCGCTGCCAACACGGACTTCTCTCTGTCTCCATCTGCAGACATCCATCCCTTGATGTTAATGAGAAAGCAGTTATTGGAGTGATCATTCAGCACTGATAAAACCAGGCCGCCTGCTGAGATCTCGCGGTGGGGGGCGGGGAGGGATGAACAGCTGCTGATAATTCAAACAACAGGTATTAAGTAGCGCGCACCTCCACACGGCAGCGCTCATCGTCTGATCCTAAATCTCATTTACTGTTTAACTTCAATGAACTTTGCATTCTCTCAGGGCTGTCACTCGTCAAACTCGCGCAGCGCCATTTTCTTGGCGAGAGCAGATAATCATTTTAGAAGCACCGTCATTTTATCTCTCATCGTCCCCACCCTCGTGACTTTGAAAGCAGTATTTCAAGAATGACAAAAGTGTGGACGTGAGGGGACTTCCCATTTCGCACATAAACCTCGCCTGTTTTCACACCCCACCTGTCAGTGAGGGAAGAGACCTTCAATGGCTGCATAATTTCAGAAATTGGGAGCCAAGGTGGATTAAAAATGACAATGAATATTTTATTTCATGTGAAGCAACCTGATGTTGGTTTGGTGCAAATAATCAGAGAGCAGTCTTTGCTTCTGAGTGCTCCTCTGTTTATGGGCAGCGGTCCATGAGCCCCAGCTGAATACTAAATGCTTATCAGAGATGGTGGCAGGCCAGAGGCCAGGAAGCAGCACAAGTAGCAGCTGTGTTGTGCTCTATCAGGCCACAAAGATCCACAGAGCCACTGACTGCGACCCCAAAAATCCAGCACTATCTCCATAGAGCACTGTGTGTCCCCTTGTATGGAACCATTTCTCTTCATTATATCCAACCACAGACAGCAGAGACTGGAGCCACAGTCTGTGCCGATTGGCTACCACCACTAACTGGCCTGATAAAGAGCATGCCAGGCATAAAAACAAGCTGAAACAAAATTAAATTATGCCAGAGTGTGACATGAAAATATCCAGACAGTATTTGTTTCATCAATAAAAAACTATGCTGGAAAATAACTGGTGACAACCTTATTTCATGTTAACAGTTTGACCAAAAATAAATGATTAAAAAAAGCATTTGGAAATGAAATGTCACAGAAAGACATTCAGTATTTTATGTTCTTCTGAATATTTCTCATTAGTATAACAGTAACAGTATTGTCCACAATGCAACAGCTGGAATAAACCAAACACATTCCCAGGCTAGCATGACGAAACCAGAGCAGTGAGCTAAACATTACAACATCATGTTGATAGCACGCTAACATTCGTCATGGCTAACGTTGACTTGATTGAGAAACTCCACACTCAATATTTTGTACTTTTTTTGTGCAGTACACGTTATAACATAGATTCTTGGTGGCATATGCTAATACATCAGATTTTTTGCTCTTCTCACACATAGCTTTTACAAATGCCCGCAAAGAGACAACATCAATTTAGCCCAAAAAACTCCTTTAAACTCTTTTTAATGTCAGTGTCCTGTAATAGGGTAAATCATGTCTCTGTAATAGCCACTCCACCTCGTGTCATTTGTTTCGGCATTACTAAATTTAGTTAGCAGGTAGTAACACGCACGTAACAGAAGCTCCAACTATCTGCAATATTGGTGAAACTAGAAAATATTTCATGAAGACAAAGTTGTCTGACTTTCCCTCGACTGTCTGTGATTTACAGAGTTTCCTGAAAGCAACCTTTAACTGTCGCATTCTGTTGCAACAGGTTAGCTTTATTTGCTAGCTGACTCTAGAGCACTGCAGTGGAGTACACCACGACACTTTGACAACAGCTTATCTGGACTGCCGGGAGGACAAGGTTTTCATTTCCATGGTTAATAGGCAACTAAACAGCAGCCATCATCAGACATCATGACAGTAGGTGAAGAGACCGAGGTGGATGTTTTTAGTGGAAGCTAAAAATAAAGGAGAAGACATTGATCAAGAGAGTAAATCTCAGACTTGCTTTTAGCCGTTAGTGACAGCTTCACTAATTAAAAGGCAGAATGACAGATGGACTGTTGGCTGTTGAATTGTAAAAAAAAATAATTTGCTGGCATTCTAAGTTATATTCCTTGCATTGTTGCACTTGGCCTTGTAAGTTGTTGACTCACTAGTTCTCAATCAATCAGTTCATATAATTATTCTCTCCGATTCACGTCACGTTAGCTTAGCATGCTGCGTGTGCAGCCAAAAACTTTGGCTGCCACACAGCAGAAATGCTTGACCACACTTGTTTACTTCCAGATATATTGATTTACAACACGTTATATTGTTATGAAATACAGAGTTGTGTTTGTAGTTAGCACGTACCCTTACATTACATACAGCAAATTCCTACAGAAACCTTGGAATTGGATGTAAAGACAGTTGTGTTGCACTCAGAAACGGTGGGGGCGCCAAATCACACAAAACACAAACTCCTACATATTATAAACCAGTTTTTACAAATAGTCAAAACTAAAATGTGAATTAATCTGTCCGTGGAAAGACGAAAACCAAATCAGAAACGGGTACCGATATTGACAATGTATTCAGACAAATCAAGAGACATACATAAAAACTTTACTGTAGATCAAATGTAAATGCGTATGATCTATTGATGAACATGTGTCTTCATACAGTAAATACATTTGTAGTGCAATTTCTGATTAGCATTGCGGGAGCCGGAATTCATTCAGTCTTTGATTTTCCTATCAGTAGAAGAAATGCAACCAATTCATATGCAAATGTGCACCTCTTTGATAGAAAAATTGAAACAGGCCGGCGCAGTCTTACATGTAGTATGCATATTTATTAATTTATGCTGTTTGGGTTGTGAGCAGATACACACTGGTAGCCTTTTTATTGTATATAATGCAACATCGGCATTTCATTAGTTGCTAGGAGGAAAGTGCGTGAATGGTGGAATAGAAAGGGAAGATTCCCTGGTTGTGCGGTGGATTTAGGTCTCCAGGGAAATAAGGGGCCTCAGGTCTAAAGCTGATGAAACCAGTCTTTAACACCGATAGCCTTGTTTCGTGTAGGTACGGTGTGTGTTCAGCTGTTTCAGGAACCAATAAAAGGAAGTGTAAGAATCATCACTGAGACTTTTTTTTTCTTTTTTATGAAATTGAGTCAGTTACCAGATGAGGCTTTCTATGCTTGCTTCAGCAGAATAAAGAATTTTCACACACACTCGGGTCTCACCGTCAGTGGCGTGCTCTCCACCCAAATAGAGTCATACTGAAGGAAAAATGACAGGTGAAGGACACCAAGCAGCATAAACAGCGGTGTTTCCACTGGAGGGATGTGAACCTGGTGGGTGGATTCGCTGTGCAAAGCTCCCTCGTTTCAGCTTCCTTGAAAGAGAAAATATGAAGGACATCTGCTCAGGTCTGTGCCGGGCTAATTAGAGGGTATTTTTTGCTCTCATCATTTGTTTCCTGTCGACACGCTATATCTCTCCGAGGCCACCTCCGCTGATGGATGCTATTTGCAATTCCTACGCCCATTATTTGTGTGACAGTGGCGGCATGTGAGCCAGAGATATTCAACACCTGTGACTGTGTGAGAGAAGGAGGTGTGGATGCTGGAACTGCAGGGGCTTGTCAGACGGCTGGGTTCCTGCTGGGAATGAAAATGAAACGGATTAAAAAATAACCTAAAGGAGTGAGGGAGTCAGCGCTGTTGTCGCAAACCACATAAATAGCCAACTGTTCTAATCCTCAGTTCACTTGATTCCACAGTTCCTTACGAACTGCAAAACAACAGTTCTTCCCATAGGGGGGAAAAGACTGACTTTGCATCTGAAAAGTAGGACAGTCAACAGATGAGCAGCAGTTACAGCGTGTCCTTCCCCCAGGTAAGGAGGAGCTGACAGTGATAGTATTGATTGTCAGTGAGCTTACCTAGCTCCTCACAGTGATGGAGCGATTGCTTTCCTGGGTGCTTATGCAGCTCTCCAGTCCACACGGTGACCTTGGAGACTCTTTCTATACTGTATATATGCCCGTGTGGATGACATCATGACCTAGATACAGTAAGACGAGTGAAACAAATTACTGCTCACAAAACTGATGGTGCAGCAGGTCTGCTCCCGTACTGTAAATCCACACCATAGACCAGGGGGGCTCAAATACAAATCATAAAGGGCCACAAAGATTTTTTTCAGTGACGCAAAGGTCTGTATGTATTGCGGTCAGTCAGGCCACATGCAATAATACTGTATAATACACACACATACATATATACATATATATCTGTATATGTATATAGATATATATCAAAACAAAATGTCCTTTTCATTCAAAACAACAACAAAAGTACAAACTTAAATAAAAAGTCTCTAAGTGAGCAATTTGTTGTTGTGTCATAGATGTGACAAGAATCCTGCTTGCGGGGCGCCGCATAGCTCAGTCGGTAGCGCGCGCGACCCATGTGCCGAAGGCTCTGCAGCGGGCCCGGGTCCCTTTGCTGCATGTCACTCCCCATCTCTTACCCTGCTTCCTGTCCAAACTCTTCAGCTACTCTGTCAATAAAGCCAAAAAAGGCCAAAAAAAAAAAAAAAAAATCCTGCTTGCACCTTGATATGATGATTTCAGTTCATTTTTGTTCTTCTTACCTCTAAATTTTGAGGGAATGTCTCTTCAAAATTCCCGTGCTTCAACTCATAATGTCGTTTCAAATATGAAATCTTCATCACTGCTATAGTCTGGCATATTCAGCACATGGGTCATGTGCTGGTTGGAGGGAGAATGAATGCAAGTTTTTCAGTCCATTCCTCTTGAATTGCTGATTTTCACTGTCCACTTTTCTTTCAGCAGTGAACTTGGAACATGCCATTTTCGAGTGACCCAGCTGTCTGTGTATCGTTAGCATGTAGACAAGTCCCGGTATACACGTGCTGACCCAACCTAAACACATGGTGAAGGAATAATAGTTCGGAGTCACGAAAGGCTTTATACTTTCTTTTTTTCTTTTTCTTTCTCATTCAGTGGTGCTCCCAAAGACCTATGAGCACATTTTCATGTGTAAAATGGGTGGAGTTGCCCTTTGGCACAGAGATCTCACTGTTTCCAAGAGAGAACTCCATTTGCTCTTACTTCTCTTTTGCATTTCTGAATTAAAAAAAATCAACTTTATGCCTGCATTACATTATTTTGGTTGACCACCTGGCAGTAATAAGGGATATGTGGTTGCTACTATGACAAAAAGATGGTCTATGAGAGGCCTCTTGTGAGGGCCCCCCCAATAGTCTACTGGAAACCCCTATATGACCCATACTAAACCCAGAAATTTGGTCCTATGAACTTTTAGTATCAAAATGTCATCTACAGTTTTAGCAGATGAGATTGAGCTTGGTTGCTAAAAGTTACATGTTGGACAATTTGAGTATTTAGCATGATGAGCTAATTAAGGGGAGACACTACAGATGAAGAATAGGGACATTTTTTTTTAACTCATACATATCACCATGAAACTTCCCAGTTGATTACTTACATTAAGACAATTATTTTTTGTATTATGAGTTTTCTGAAATTGTATGTTTAAATATGCAAATGAGGCATTACCTAATTCAGTATGCACCAATTTGCATACACTCCCAGAACATATATCTAAACATTCGATAAAGCCAGGTTCAAAGTTTAGTTTTGTTGACATATTATAGCCAAAGTTTTTTACAGAGGAAATTTGGGATATCTCTTTTTATCACAAAAACAGCCATGAAAAAACAATTTTCGCCCTTGTCACAACGCGGTGAGGGATGTCCTGTCTTGGGTTTTTGTCCTGTGAATTTCATGTTTTATCGTTTCAGGTCACTTGCCCTTCCTCTTGTGTCCCCGGTCTGACGTCACCCCTGATCCTTGATTGTTTTCACCTGTGTTCCCCTTCCTCGTGTGTATAAAGTCTTTGTCTTCCCCTGTCTGCGTCGCAGAAGTGTTTCGTCGTAAGTCGTATACAGAAGCCTTATCCACAGCCTTGCATTGTAAATCCCAAGTTAAGTATCGCCAAGTTTTATTTTCTGAATTTGTTCTCTTTGGTTGTTTGATTTTTTGTTTCTAAAGTTTGTGGTTAGAGTTCTGGTTTTCAGTTTAGGATTTTGATAGCCGTTTGTTTCCCTCTGTGTGGAGCGCTTTTTGTTGTACCTTTTTATCACTCAGTGTAGAAATTTTTCATAGCCTGTGAGCTGACCTCTTCGGAGAGTTTTTGTTTTCTAGTTAAGTTTTATAGTCTAGTATTTAAGAATAGTATAGATTCCTCCTTCGGAAGCGTTTTCCGTTATGTGTTATTTGTCTTGTATGTCTTGTCTGTCTCCATAGAAATTTCATAGCCATTGATTTGTCATACATACTAAAGAGTTACAGATCAGTAAAATAAAACCTGTCTTTACATCAATCATTCTGCATCTGAGTCCTCCCTCCTTGTCTGAGCATGACAGCCCTGTTTTTAGGAAAAAAATGCTATATAAGTCAGGCTATGAATGATATATGAACAAACCCCTCTGCTTCAGAATATAGATAGGAATAAAACTGGAATGTTTGGTGTATATAAGTGCTACTGAAGTGGAGATTTTTGGCTCAGAGTATGAGGAAAAAACTCATTTTGAGAAAACGGCCTGCAACTCTTAGCAACCAAGCTGAATTTCATCCACGAGGCCTATGGATTACATTTCAATCATAAAAGTTTATAAGAAACACACTTTCTGGGAAGAAATTTCCTGTAGACTGCAAGTATTTGACTGTTGATGGTTGTGTCACAATCAGGGGCTTTTGCCTCTGATGGACAGAAATGGATCAGAAGGCATGAGGGCCGTGCTGAATGACGCTCACTCAACATGTGACATCAAACTAGATGCTGACATTTTTCCTGTGGATGTAGGATGGGATTCAGTTTCAGTATCACATGACTGCAACAGAACAGGAAATAAAGTCAGTGGTACCGTGCGGAACAAAAGCATGATGCATTTGGGGAAGCCTTGAAAAAGGAAACTGATGTGTTTTGTCAAGAAAATGCATCTTGTGAGGATCCAGTTCCTCTATTGAGACACATTTTATATGTTAGAAACGTGCCATCTGAGCATGCTGGGATGGGCTCCAACACCCTGTGACAGAGTTTAAAAAATGGATGGGATGGTTGAGAGCTTCAATGCTGTGCTTCGTAGAAAATGGCCAGAATTGAGAGGTAGCTCCAGAAATGTAGAGGGCAGCATATTACCAGAGTAACTGACAAGTGCTGCTCTTTGCTGGTTGTCCTCGGCTGTAGCTAGCTGCTAATTAGCTGATGATTAGTGAACATGGCTGGACACCGAATGGGACACAGCATCTGAGGTCAGTTTGACAACAGGAGGATACAAACCCAGAGGTGATTGTGGCAACACAGACCAAATTAATAGTAAGCAGTGTTTCAGCAGTGGTATTTCATTTCTTGACAGTTTGTGATGCCATTTGAATGTATGTGGCATATCAAACTATGTTAGTTCATTTTTTTTTTTTAAATGTTTTAACTTAAAATCCTGGCCATATTTTACAAATTACTCCTTTAACTCCAGTTGAATCCTTTTTGATTCAAACTGTACAGAATCTCCCTTTATTCCTGCCAAATCTACATATCCATGACTTCATGGTACTCAGTCTTAAATGTACTGTCTTGTCATCTGCTGTATATAACTACTTTACAGTAGTTGTTTAAAGATTGCTGTCAAAATAGTTTCATTTCATTGGTCTTTTAATTAGATTTTTGACAGGCAGCACCTTTGAAATGACTCAATTATGCCAGTAAGTGGAAAATATCAATATACCCCTTTTTGATTTTCTGATTTACGCTGTAATATCTTCATTATGGAGAGACACCTGAGACAGCAGTGAGTGATGGGCCGAGCGAGCCCGGCTCCTGTGGGCTGTTGGGGTGTGTGGTGACAACGGCAGCACGATGAGTATGAGGCACCACTGACTGAGCTGAGCGAGACCCACACACACACACACACACACATAGAGAGAGACATTCAGACCTCCTGCAGCACACAGTGATCCTATTTGTCACAGAATTGTGTGGGGGCTTTAATTAATAAGGCTTGTGCTGGTAGAAAATGTAATTAGATGATTAGGGTAAACAATGTGGCAGTAATTCCAGGAAATAAAATGGAATTTGAGGTCGGAGCGTATGCATGGCCAGCTACATTCATCGAGGATGTGTGCATTGCTCTTAAGAGCTTTGTACCAAAACACTTGTCCTGCCTCGGTACTGTGAGCTGAGGGAGCTAACAGTTACAGCACTCTGTGAATGCCTGATCTTTTCATCCATCAGGTGCGTAAACCGCATCACTATCCTTTCTTTCCCCGTGCAGTGCTCGGTGTCATTCCCCGGCTTGTGTTTGCCGTCTCTTTGTTCTGCTTGCCTCAGCAGCGAGAGTTTTCAAGGAGACACTCTCCAGCTCTCTCCACAGAGAACCTGTCCCCCCACTCTGGCTGTGAGGCAAACTTCTTGCTTCTGCTGTGCATCACAATGGCACCGTGCCCCCGTTTTTTCCAGCCAGCTTCGCTCGGCAGAAGGATGCACGTACGTGCACGGTCTGAGCAGAAATACTCCCTCCTTCCACATGGGAATCCCTCGGTTACAGTGACTAATGTGTTGTCGGTGCGTGCGCTGGGAATACGGACAAATATGGTGCAGTCAAAAAGTGATATACTGCAGCAGTTAAATAAAGTTAACTGTAAGAATCAGAAGGGGAGCTTATATCCCATATGATTCTCTCTGAGCTAAGATATAGGTCTTCATTAATCACTACAGACCTCTGGAGCACTATATAAAGAGTATGTACAATAATCCTCCTGGACGTGAGTCTTATTGTGTTTTTATTTAACTTTAGCCAAGAGCTATAACCCCGGACGGGTCTGAACGAGCAGAGGTCTGCTGTAGTTAGCGATTACCAGTTGATCCAGTGCTTTTCAAGTTTAAACGTGAGCTGGTCAATATAAAGTATTTAGAGATTTTAAGCAGTAAGCTTGTGTAAGCTAGGTTTTCACACAGCGATCAGATGTAACGAAATATTCATCGCCAAATGTCCTTGGCCTTTGGTCCGGTCCGTCAACACAGCAGTCTGTCTGTGAGAGAAGTCATTGTGAGCTGTGCTGTGATTTCCATTTCCCAGAACACGATTAGCTGAAGCCGTCACTCGCAACGCAAAAAGCTCCGAAAAATGATTCACTTCCTGTGTGGAAGTACTCATGAGGCCTTCAATAAAGAGATTTCGCAGTTTTGTTTTTTTTTTACTTCTTGGAAACATTTTGAAGCTACAGCTGCCGCCACCTATGATGTGTACAGTTACCATGGTTACAGGTGTTCTCATGTGGCCAGGTTTGTAGAAAAGGTAGTTCCATTGTACACAGAATCTCTCTCTCTCTCTCACACACACATACACACACTGCTCACATCACTGCTCACTCACCTGTTACATCCCCGTCCACAGCACTTGCTAATCTTACATTGGTCTGCCTTTTTATAAACGTTTGCATGATTTCGTAGATCCCCCTGTTCTCTTCCTGTCAGATGGGCTGTCAACATACAGCAGTATGTCCTATCACAGTTTTGCCAAAATTTGTGTTTATCGACTGGCTTGTTTTGATACAAATCATACGTTTCTTCACTGTGTCATTACAGAAATGATGCACAGTCACTGTGCCTCCATCTTTTTTGTGCAAAGGTCACCTCCATTGGCATTCTGAGGCAGAGGAGCCTTTGAAGACTGGAAATTAAACTCCCATCACCGCGAGAGAAATCTGTTTCCTCAGCGGAGACCAAACAAGGCAGAGTCACATCTGTGAAAAGTTCATTTAAATTATGGATTGCGCTCATTTCGGTTGCATTTTTCAGTCTGATTGTTTTCAGCTTCCCTGGAACACTGTAAAGGTTAATTGTATATCTAAGTGGCTGTTATTGCCTTTGCTTTTGTCGACATGTCAGCAGGAAGCCAAAATTTTTGGCAAAGGGTTGCAGCACTGTCCTATTGGAAGTGAATTTAAATAAAGACTGTACCGATGTATCATATGAATATATGACAGAATCTGTTGTTATTTTCAGAAGAACACTGTAATCTTTTACGAATTATTAACTCCTCTCAGCGTTTCTTCTTGAGAAAAGATCCCTCTGGTTATTTTTACCCTCCCTCCCTCTCTGAGAGCTGGGCTCCTTCCCAAGGCATCTGCCTGAGATACAGAGGTGTCTTTGTGACATTTTCTCATTTCTCCTCCCCTCCATCCATCATTTACCAACATGAACTGCATGCGACCAGGCAGGTGTTGGAGAGCAGAGTGGCATTCCTCCACAGTCCCAATCACAGCTCGGAATACTGGAGTCACGAGGCTCAGCCACTTTTCCCAGCCCTCGGGGGACAAAGCCCCAACACCACGGCTCAGACTGGTCCCATTCTCTTCCATTGAGTCCAAGGTCACAGCTCCGTAGCAAGGGTCAAGGTGATAGGCTGGCAGCCGCCCGCCTCATGCATATGGATGACAGACGCTCCATCTGTTCCACTGCAGAATGCAAATGCCCGAGCCTCTTTCTCCCTCTCTTTTTCTGCCTCAAAGGGCGACCCTGCCAGACCTTACATGGCATCAGTTCCACTTGTTGGTCGCAGAGTGACGATTTATGCAAAAACCATAATAGAAATGCAAGTCATTGCTGCGCTCAGTTCCCCAGCCCAACCCCCAACCCCACCACAGCTGACTCTCAGAATTTCCTGCCTGATAACATTTAATGCCACATCTGAAAACTGAAGTCAGACTACATCATTAGTATGATCTTGTTGCTCTAGTTTAGTCACGTGCTGCTCTCTCATATTGGTGTGCAGCCAGAGTATGACACTATACCATGACATATTCCGAACGCCTGTAACGCTGAGTGACGATCTGAGTCTTTTAATTTAAGCGGAGTCCATGAATACAAATGTTCTTTTCCAGGAACACTCTGCTCCACACTCACAGTTAACACATTCACACTTGGAAGCAGCCCCAGTACAACCACAATCGGATTTGTTTGCCACTGAGCAGCTACTCTGGAGCAGTCAGAGGTTAAGTGCCTTGCTCGTTGGCACTTCAGCGAGTCCCCTCTGTATTTAGCTCCAAAGTGCCATCCTGTGAATCGCACGACTGTTCTTGCTGCAGAGGAGCTCAACAAAACATTCCCTTGAGAAATGAACGCAGCCCTGCTGTTGCCGCTGTAATTCTGTGTAAAACACTGCGACCTAATGAGGAGAATTTTAGTGAGCCGGTAACGACATCATGTCTAGTGCCGTCAGCTTGTTTTTATCTAACACCAGCAAGAAACACTTCCACAGCTGCACGTTTGAGCTGCTTCTTTCTCCTGTGTACAGTGTTTCGCTGTTTTTTGCATGTAGGGATGGCAGTGCCAGTGAGCAGTCGGGTGAGTTCCTGACTGAAATATCTCAACGACTGAATGAACTGCCTTGAAATTTCACACAGGCATTCATGTTCCACAGAGGATGAATCCTACTGACTTTGCTGATCCCCGGACTTTGCATCTGGCACCACCGTCAGCCAAAGATGAAATGTTTCTGAACAAAAAGGTGCAAAACCAATGACATTTCTATCAGCCGCTATTTTGTGTCGGCACTTGGTAGAAAGGTGCGGCGTTAAAGTGGCTCTTTTCCTTAAAAACATTATTATAATTGTGAATTTTACAATGTTTGTTGGGTCCAAAATTATTGTTTTGTTTATTATTGTTTGTTTAACACTGTACAACAAACTGGACACACTTGAGGGGCAGATGGTTCGAACAACGGCGGTGTTGTGGCGTGAATGCAATGGAAGGGGGAGCTGCAATACCACATTTAGTGGCTGAATATTATCAACAACCTTTAACTAAGATGGTGAACTTTGTCAATCAGCATTTAAGCATTTTCATTGTGATCATGTTTCTGCAAACCACAGATATGTTGCGACTTTACATTTACATAAAAAGGTTCTGTGGCTTAACGGTTCAGTCATCACAAACACGGCAAGAAAAAACGTCTTGAACAGTGGTCTCTGGCTTGGCAATCATCCAACCTAGCTGTAGCCTAGATACTTGTTATGTGAACGTGGTGTGAGACATGTTGTTGTTGTGTCTGTGGTTTGCAGCAATGTAAAATGCCAACAGCAGACCATGGCGAATGGATCACATTTACCCGAAACCATGGATAAATGTGGTATTTTTGTCTATATTCATGGGTGTGTTTGCAATAGGGCAACAGCAAACCATGCCAAGAGCCAAGACTCGAGACCAAGAGGAGCCATTCTAAATTAAAAACACTAATAATCAATTGTTAGCTCTGCCATTCTCAAGAAATAATTACTAATTTACTGATTGTTAATTGATGGACTGTGGATGCCCTTTGAGGATTAATCAGCACTTAATTATACCGTGAATCAGTTCTAAGTTCTTTGTCATATGCAATTGTTCCATGTAATCACGCCAGTTTTGGCAGATCAGCATTAATATTCTGCAGCAGTAGGGTATGGTCTGCGTCTTCATTCAGTAAATAAACATGTGGGCAACAAACATTATGTGCGTGGACAAAAAAGAGCAATGATGACAGATGGTGTCTTTTTGAGAGCGGTGAGACTTTAGTGTTAATCAAGAGCAGTTTAATGGCCTTTTGGCATGAGGGATCCAATGACTGTGGCCATGGTGAGATGTCATGCTGTTAGCCAGGCTGCTACTTGGTCCGTGGTCTCTGTGTTTGATCCCCATGAGGTCGGCATTTAAGCTCCTTCTGTCTGAAGTGCCAGAAATGGGAGGGGGCCGAACATTTACACAATCCTCTTTTGCAAATGTGTTTAAAGGAGCTGCATTGTGCTCCGCCCGTCGAGGGCCAGCAGGTGTAATCACCACTTTTGTGTAACATTAAGAGCTTGCTTAATGGTGGCAGGCGTCTGCTGTTTATCTAAAACAATATGCAACCTTGGACTTCTTTTAGCAGCTCCCTAGTAGCACAAATGGCTGAGGAGACCGCTTTGTTTTCTTGTTTTGGTGGGTGGTGGTAGGGAGGAGTAAAGACACTCAGTCGCACGTATGGATTCTTTGGTGGTATTTTAGCCGAACGATTCGGTCGTGTGTCTTCCTAAAGACCTCTCATCAAAGCAGCAGCTCTTGAAAAGACCGTGTCTAAACGCTCAGTGCTCACTACAGAAGAAAATAATGACAGAGACGACGTGTTGACTTTGTGGCTCGAAATAAAAGTTGTCCGTGGTCAGGTGACGATAACAGGCTGAGGAT
The DNA here is from genome assembly GCF_904848185.1 of Acanthopagrus latus. NCBI lineage: Eukaryota > Metazoa > Chordata > Actinopteri > Spariformes > Sparidae > Acanthopagrus > Acanthopagrus latus. The sequence goes on along the minus strand of NC_051044.1, from coordinate 26,728,105 downwards.
CAGGACAGCGAGATCCGGGCCCAGAGAAGGACAAAAAACCCCAGGAGAGAGGATAAATGAAGGCAGAGGAGCACATAACTTTCCCTTTAGTTAAGTGCAGCTCTGCGTGGCCTTGACAGAATCTGAGTGTTGAGACTCTGACCTGCTGAGACACAGCTGGAAAGTTTTCAAACTTACTCTGTTACAGTTTTGACTGTGCAGTGTGGGTGTTAATGCATTATTTTAGCCTCAACATTTAGCATTTATAGGCAGTATATAAACAAAGTAATACATTTCTTAGAAATGGATGCTTCAAATGAGAAGATATGATTGTTGACTACACAAAATACCAGTAGTGCATTATAAACCCCTGGTAAATTGTTAAAATACTGGTTCTTCTGGTTAATATAGTGATGAATGGGTGGTGGGGTAAATAAGGTGCTACCGCTGTGTGAGTATGATTGATAGCATGATTCAGGATCTAAGAAACAGAAAGACAATAAAAGTTTAACAAATTACTACATGTTGACAATACATGACATCCATGTTACACAAGACTATATGCACAACACATGTAGCCCTAAAGACAAGCATTACAACGCTATATTGAAAGTGAAAGATGAACAAATCTCTGATCTAAAATCAACAGTCTTCTAATTCAAGAATGAGAAATATGAAACCTATCCATCTCTTTTTTTTCTCACGTCATGCTCCTCTGTACACATTCACTGTGTAACATCAGCATTCATTTGCAGCCCTGTTTATAGTAGTGAGTCATTTTATTGACTTGAGTGGATCCTGCATGACTCAAATTGAAAATACTGTAGCTGCAGATTATCCAGCACGTTGAAGTAGATCAGGTTTGAAGTCAGCATCAAAAATACAAAAGTGGGAGGACAGGGCCACGCGACACGTTTCAAACAAAGCGATATTTACACCGTCAGCCTCAGCACACGTACAAAAAACAAAAACAAAAAAAAAGCAGCACTGATCAGATTATATGGATTAAGGATGTGTTTGCACGACATTTGGCCGCACAAGAGGATTTCAGCCCTGCAAGTTCAGATTTAAATACCCATAACTGCATTTTGATGTCAACTGACCTTTTATTGGTGGCTATTTTTATCCCTTTTATTTCTTTCTTTCTTTTCTTTTCTTTTTTTTTTTTTTTTTACTTGGAATCAACACAAACTTATATGAACATGAATATTCTGCAGACAACCCCAACTTTTCTGAGCAGTAGCTCCAGAATATGCCTCACATCAAAGTCTAAACAAGAAGTTTTGAGATTCAAAGAGTAGAATCCACTTTTGTATCCGGGACAAAGAATACATGAGAAACAGCTGAAAAACAAGAGATGCTCTGAGTGAGAACACTTCTCAAGGTGGGAAGACTTCCTTGCAGGAACGTTTTTCAGCAGCGGCAGCAGCTCTGTCCGAGGTGCTGAAATCGTCTCCGTGCTCTCCAGCCTCCTGGAATGTGATTAGGAATCTTAGAAGAGACTTTCACCAGAGCATCCTGAGAAAATGGACCATCCATTCACACGTTGGTCCCCTCTACCAACTTTAAACTGCAGGTGCTCAGGGATCACAGGAGGATATCCACTGCCGTATGTATCAGGAGACGGGGCACTGAAGCGGAGAAGGCGAGAGCAGATTATAGGTTAGCTTTTGATCTGTCTTTGGCGCCTCATGTGGGAATATATGAATTTCATTGCCAGCATTTTTTTTTTTCCACACCTCTTTATTCGCCCTCCACAAATCCATCCATCTGAGTGAACAGCTGACCTCTCTCGAGCTTGACAGGTCTCTCGCTCTGCGGCGGTAGAGCGTCCCGTGGAGAGCTCGTGTTTGGTTACTAGGCAGATGTTATTAATATTTAAAGACAGAGTTCTCGTGCACGTTGTGGAGCAAATTCGCTTCTTCAGTGGTGCAAAAGGCTGCGCACTCTCCCGGGATAAGATGGGCGATTCCGTCGGATGCGGGATTGTTCCCCTGCCACCGTCACACACAGCTGACAGAGTACAGAGAAACCCTCTTACTGTGCGTTTGCTTATTCATATTCCAAAGCCCTCAATCCTCCAGATACAGTAAGATACTCTTATTCTTTTGGAGGCATCTTTTTTTTTTTTTTTTTTTAGCAGTTTTTTATTTTTTTCATTCAACTACTGAGAATTAGTACTTACAGGTAGGGTGTGCGCTCATATGCATGTCTCATTGGCTGGGATGTGTGACAGAAGCCGATGAGGAAAGTGACTGAGTAATGAAACACCTTTCAAATCTGTTACATGGAGAGGGGGCTGCTGCATGGGAGGGGAGGGAGGTGGAAAACAACAAGACAAAAAAAGAACAAGTGAGAAAGTGATCAGGCTGCTGGAAAAAAAATATGACGCTACAACAATCTGCCCGGCAACCACAGTGGGTGTGCTGGCTGACTGCGAGCCTCCCTCTGACCTTTTTCACCCTCAACCTGTGCCGTCACAATCCGGGTCAGCGGTTAGAGGGGAGTGGCTGCCAGCATCTGGATGGAAGCGGACTGTACTGTGTATCAGAGTGGAAGTCATACCAGTGTTTGTTTGGACATGGTGGAGGGAAGGTGATAGTGTACTGTGGGTGCTCGTTTCCTGAACATGCCCATGCATGCACATCCCGAGTGTTGATTATTGACCGCAGGGACATGCAACACAAGCAGATAAATAGATCAGTGAATGACCTACAGTGTGCCAGGGAAGAAAAACAAACACGCACACTCACTTGATCTAGACTTTTATTAAGAAAAGGTTGAAAGTGGACTGTTACTAGACTACTGGGGGATTATTTGCACCATATTAAAAGGGGAAATTCATAATCAGGGGGTTTACTTACAGGAGGTCTGCAGACCTCTGCCTGAACCATGGACTCCTTATGTTTTTCTATCGAGTTGAGTTTTGTTTGCTGAGCAATGCTTTAATTTAATCCACTTTTCTTTGGTTTACTGATAATGAAACACTCTCAGAATGATATATCCATTGTGTTGCGTTGTTCCGTCCGAGATAGCATAATTGCTGTGGCCCAGATCTGGCCGACGCCAGATGCCTTCATTCGGCCCTCTGCATGAGTTGATGGCACTTGGGCGGTCCGCTTCTGATCTGAACCACCAAACAGATTCACTGTTGGCTGACATGTGACCATGTTACAGCCTGCTTGTGTGCTCAGATCTTTCAAACAGGAGCAGACTGCTGAATTGATCTCATTCCACACAGTGTACTGGCAAGGTGAGGGTGTCTGGTGTGTTCTTGTTATTTGGAATTGTGAATGTGTTAGAATCATTATAATGGTATGTTTTGTTTTTTTTCTCTATGAAAATATAGTCACTGACCAGGATGTCATTATGTGAATATACTTTCCAACTCATTTCAGACCGACTGCAGATGTTGTTGTCAGTTTATGCACATAATTGCAACTGCGGAGAACATCAAGTCTCCCTTTAACGTATTATTATGCCATTACCCTGTCGTGATTACCCATTGACAGATGCACACATACAATGCCTTTCAAAATGTTCACATTCACTGTGCAAAATAGGAAAACCACTTAATCAAGGGTTTGCGTCGCATAATTACATATTACATAATTAAGGCATCATCTTACCAGCCTGTCATGTCAGCCAGAATTGATCATTTCAGGCTGATGTTTAATTTTTTAAGTCTTTATCTGCTGAAATCCAGAGTGATATGGTGAGAACAGGCGATACTGAGCCAACAAAGCAGCATTTAGGCACAATACATGTAACTCAACCTAGAGTTTGGTGATGTCAATGATGAATAATAATGTTTCTATTCCCTTCTAATGGATGGTTACTCAACCTCTATCACAGCTTGTGATGGATTATTAAGAGCAGACGGAGGTAAAACTCAACAGCAGCGTGTCTGTGATGTGCACCAGAACAGCCTCCGGTAACAGATTAAAGGACAAATTGGTCCTTTAGTGGCTCTGCCTCCTGCGCTGTGTCTCGCTCGCTCGTCCGTCCTCCGAAAATTAAATCAGATCTCACCAGTCAGTGAGGTGCACTGTAACCTCTGCGCTGGTGCATTATGAAGGAGAAATCCATGCTAAGCAGAAAAGCAGACACTTGAATAAGCCCAGGGAGGACAGTTCGCCTCGCCGGAAGGAAGCAGCACCGTGAGCTCTGAGGCTAGCTGGAGATAAACAGAACAGAGAGAGGAGAGGGAGGCAGAGCTGGGCAGCAGATGAAGAGATCAGCATCTTCACTCAGATGTTTCATAAAAGAATTCAGCCTCAGGAAGGCGGCCGGCGAGAGGGCTTGGCACTCCCAGCCTGCAGGGCCAAACGCAAGCACTGCACTGTCTGCTAAAATTACAAAATATTTCACACCATTATTTTACATTCTCAAGTGGGCACAAATTTGGCCGCCGCGTGCCTCCTCTTCTTCCCAGCACTGCCCCACGATGAGTCACGCTAAATGAGAGTAGGGAGTGTGGTTTCGCTGAGGCTCCAGCCGGCGAGCGCCTCCGTCTGCTTCTGCCTCCTCCAGGCTGCATCACTTGGCTCGTGCTCGGCTGACTGTCAGCAGTCCTGACAGCCTGACCTCCCGGAGGCTTGCCGGCCAAATGCCACGTCACATCGGGCTCGGCTTCGCCCCGGTCTGGCCCTCAATCATTTTCACACCCGCACCCACCGATAACACCACCCTGCCCTGCCCCCACAACCCCCCCCGTCCACTTGACACCACCTGAAAAAGACAAGCATTTGTTTGTTTCTCTCTATTTATGGCCCGCTCTGCACAGTGTAGACTATCTTGGTGCTGGAGAGTCTGCAAATGGAAATGCTGATATCGAACAATATAGCGGCATTATTTTACACTCTGCCTCCACTGGAAGATCCCCTACATTTGTCATCCACCTTGAAACAAGAACTTCTACAGCTGCATACACGGGCTAATTTCACTGATGTTTCGGAACAAAGCTGTCGTTCGCACTGGGCAGTCATGAGAGCAAAATAAATAATAATGATAAATACTGCTGAGAGATTAAAGTTTGATTGAAAATGACATGCCGGCCCCAGTCACCAGTGTAAAATGCTGTTATTCGACGTTTCCGCAAACAATGAATACGTAAAATTTCTGGGGGTTTTTTGTATGTTTTGTTTCAACATTTCTACAAATACACATCATATCACGCTCTGACTACATATATTTCTTTTTATAAGTATGTTGGGATGGTGGTGGTGTGACACAGCGGCAATATGGCTGCCTGGAAAGAGACAGTTTCAGACCATCCCGTTAACGAGCACCAGGATTTCACATTGACCGTAAACAGTGTGACAGTAAACTACCTTGATTATGCTTTTGCAATGCCTGAAGGGTATTTATTCTGAATATTACAGTAAGATGCTGTGAACTTAATTTGATTCTGAAGCAACTGTAAAAACAAAAATTGTAAAAATGGTGCATTACAACAAAATACTGTAATTTAGGGTATAGCCTTATAGAGTTATTAAATATTGTGGTTTTACATCCAGGTACATATGCTACCATGACAAAAGCCTAACAACAGGCTAACAGGCCAACAAATGGTCCGACAGGGCACATGTGCTAAAAGACATGCTAACAACACATTAATAGGATAACAACAGGCTTACAGGCCTACAGGTGGGCTAATGAGGTACACATGCTATCAGGCTGACAGGCTAACAAGCACTATGGCTGGATTAACATAAAAACACAATACATTGCCGTAATATTCTATACAATTATGGTAAATGTATATAATTCCAATGCTTTTTAAAGTATCATAATGTCATTTTACATAAACTACTGTATTTTCACCATACATCTGTCTCTGGGTTACTGTGGAAATTTAATCCGTTGCTATGATTTTACATCTATAAAATACTTACAGTATACAACTTTGAATTTACTGCAATTTTTAGCCAGTAATTTACTGTAAAATTACCACAATAATTGTTACAGTGCATTTTTAAGGAGACATCGAGACATTTTTCAACCATGTTTGTAACCAAGTGGTCTTTGTGCCTTACTGACCAGACCTCAAGCACAGAGTATTCTATTCCATAAACTGAAACATAAAACATGAAGAAACACAAGGTTTCATCATACCAGTGGTTTGCAGAAACGTATGATGGCCGCATTTATTCTCACAGGCACATATAATGTTCTTTCTTTTAAGCTGGTCATTATCTGAAGCTGAGCATGCACAGTGTCTCATCCTGTGAGGAGATGACAAGGCCTGATAAACCAAAGTGTTTACTGCACAAGTTAACAGAGGCGATCAATAGCAGCACTCAATGCACTCATGCTTCAGCCCTTGGGGTGATGGGCCGGAGGGGAGGTCTTCATAGGAAACGTGTCATTGTGAGCTGACAAGGAAAAAAGGCTTTGTTCCTATATTGCACAATCTAGTATATAAGGGGAGAGCACAGACATGATGTGGTGAGGAAACACCATGAAGGCTTGCTATTGACCGGTGATAACGAGAGAGATGTGTGTTAAACTGTTGGTTGAACACCAGAGTTAGATTCTCTTAAAAAAAAAAAAAAAAGCTGGCACAAAACTGGCTCTTAACACACAAAACATACAGCAAGAATTTCAAACACGACTGAATTGAAGTTGCTGATTTATTCACCCCCCAAAAGACTTTTGACCGTTGTTGCTTGTCTGAAAGGAACTGAGAGCACAAAAAGAGAACAGCTTACTGGCAGACTGAGAGCGCTAATGGCAAGACTATACATCATGAATAAATCCAGGGAAATTTTGGATTTTGTATGAGCTAAGTCTAAAGATGTTGCAAAACATCAGAGTGACTAGATTGAGGGAAGAATATAAGCATGACTTATTGATTCAAAGCTGTGTTAGTCATACATTTGTCTTAGAGCCCTGCTGTGAATTCCAACACGAGTTGTCTTTTTTTTTTTTCTTTTAGTGGAGGCAAGCATGTGATGGTGATGGTGACGGTGCAATCACAGCCACGTGTTTGTTTGGGCCTCTTTTCCCGCTCACAGACCAACACACTCTGGTACTCATGAGATGTTAGACTGCTCTTCTCATCCCAGGCAAAAATCTCTCAAGAGCAGCAGCTCAAACAACTGGAAGCACTGAGTCAGAACTGAGAGAGTAAAATAAACACTACTGTGGGCAGGGAGGGCTCCAGAACACACACTATGGAGGCTAAATTCTATAAAACCTGGAAAAACTTGCATGGACATGCCAACCACACCTGAAGCAGGGCTCTGAAGTCGTTCAGCTGCTGGCCAAAGCCTGCACATGCAAGTTCACGCTGCCACTTAAACTATATAGGCCGTATTTATGGCAGTTAAGGAACTTGTCGCCCCCTGGTCTGGCTTATTGATGAGTCATTAACGTTTTTTGGACAACAATTGAGCTCTCTGGCACAGAGGAATACACTGATCATTGGCTACAGTACTTTAATATCAGGATCAATTCATTCTTGGAATTGGATTGTGGATTTCTGGAGTACGGCAGCCAATTTTTTCTGTGCTCAGCCTATAACCAGGGATGCAGTGGATGAATTTTAGTGTTAATCTGCTGTTTTTTGAGGGCATAAACAAGTGCAAAATAGATGACATGATAGATGCTGTATTAAAGGATAAGTTAACCCAAAAATGACAATTCAGTCAATTATAAAGTTGTCTACTCATCCTCATGTCAGGTTGTGGTCCACAGAACATTTCTGGAGCATTTCTGGATCAGGGTTGTAGCATTCTCCTAAACAACTGGTTTGTTTTAGAATGAAAAAAAAAACACAAAAATGGTTCCCTACAGCTTGTCGGGCATAGTCAATGATACACCCATTTTTCTAAGCTAAAGGGGTTAGCACACAGGGTGTAAACAGTGTCTTTTTAGCCCATCTACTTCAAGTGTTGCAATTGTTATTTTGCTGTGAAGTTCCAGAAATGTTTCATAGACTTCGAAACTTCATCCAATATCCGTCAGCATCAGGGCAACTAGATAATGACTGAATTTGACTTTACTCTCTCTCTCACAGGTGATACTGCCACAGGTGAGCCTCTGTGTGTGCTGTCCACGGTGCTGAACAAGTCGGCATCCAATCCGTCACCAGACCTGTTTACAAGCATGCCATTCTTAATTACTGAGGATACATGTGCTGGTGCGAGGTGAAGAACGTGCCATGCACAGAATTTAAAGCATGCAGTTAGAGCACAGGTGGTTATTATCTGTCGCTGTATCACCTCTGTCTGAATAGTCCTCAAAATCCTCTCTATGTGACCCCCTGTACAGTAGCTGCTTTGAGTAGTGCAATACATAACACAGAAAACCACCTTCTCCCCTGCACAACAGCCGGTTGTACGAAGAAACGGTCCTGAGACATGCAGACAATCTGACATTTCCCTCTGCCTTCACTGAAAGGACCTGTGTGCGTCGGTCCAGCTGCACACAGCCAGTATCCACAGTATCCTCATTCCTCTGACAGGGCCGGAGCAGGCCATCTGTCTTCAGCCAGAGAAGAGGAGTACAGATAAGAGGTTTTTTCCTACCCACACACCTTTCCCTTCACCTCACCCATGGTGGCTTTGAAGGTAGACACTCGTGCTCCTGGTGGACGACTTCAACTGTTTGAAAATCAACGCAACAAGCCAAGCCCCGTGCTGTTAGATGTTGTCTACCTGCACGGCATGATAATGAGCATTTGGCCCATATGTCACATGAGCAAGTGAAAATAAAGATAAAAGAGCATATTTGGCAGTAGATTAGTTCTTTTCAGAGATCTCAAATCTGCAAAATGTGTGAAATTAGTGCCTTGAATATCTGTTTGGGGTCGGGTCTGTCCTGCCTCCTGCTCCGGGGTTTGAAGAACATGCTGCTCTATCATGTGAAGGAGTGCATTAAGACGGTGGTGCTTCAAAGTGAAGGACACTCCTGGAGCAAATTGATTCTAGAGGACAGTTCATGCAGCTTTCTACAGCCCAACAGGGTTCCACTGAGAAAAAAAAGAAAGAAAAAAAAGCAGCCTCCCACTGAGAGAGATGTGTTTTCTACGATAAAAAGACAAATGTTGCGATGATGTTCAGGCCGCACGCTCTTTAAAACGGGAGGTTCAATAGATGTGAGGGATGGATTAGATTTTGAGGCTCTGGCCTGAAGAGCAATTATTCATTCCGGGGCTCTACTTCAGCCCCTTCACATCTCATTTTTTCTCTGCCGCGGTTGCCATGCACTTTGGGACGTGGCAACGGGCCTGAGCAGGAGCAGGAGCAGCCGCGGCACGCTCGGCTGCCGCGTGTATACGACAAACACAGGGTCCATAATCTGCTTGTCTCACCACAACCGTGAGCAAATGGATTCCCCTCAAATCGTTCTAATGCTTTACAGATGTCATCGCGCAGGGTCGCACACATGCTAATGGAGCCAGGATGCTTTTGCAGCCTGAGCTCCACTTTAATGTGATCCTGTGTTCAGCTGAATTTATATCTAAAGGTCACCGCATGATATTACTGACTCTGATGGCCCCGGCGCATTTATCCCGCGTGTGTTCTTGTGTGTGGTCGTGCTGTCAGCTCATTACTTCTCATGCAAAATGAATGGTTCGAGCGTGGCATTAATCAGGGACGTCACCTGTAGCTTTAATGAGGAAATAGTTGCCAGTGTGGTGACGTCTGGTGATATTTGTCCTTTGGTGTGGACTGCAAATTGGGAAAATCACAATGGTGCATTACCTAATACCCTTCATTAAATTATTCATGAGCAACTAACAGTTTGGGTTCTTTGGGCTCACCAAGACATGGATCACGCCGTACAAGCTGCATGGGGCCATTGTGTGGGTTTTTCAGTTTTTACTTTACATTTTGAAATAAGTGCATTCTACTTCAGTTGTTAATGAGAATGTTGCCACACTGTTTCAAAGCTCCAACAATGTTTATAGACTCCATAACTTCGTACAACGTTCCATTCGGCTTGAGGATGAATAGATAATGGCTGAATTTTTTATTTTGGTTCAACTTTAAGTTTTGTGGGCAGCGCTGGAGTTTTTCCAGTTTGAGATGAGCTTGTGCCTCCTCTAACCAAGATATAATCTTTAAGTGCTGCTCAGCCAGGACAGATATACAGGTAAATTGCTTGGGAACAATAATTTGGCAAAAGAAATTGAAAATCCTCCCATAATCCCCAGAGTCATAGATCATGCCTGCATTAATGGTCTCAAACAATCTTGATTGGGCTAAATAAGGAGGTTCAGTGTTGGATCCTTTATTATTTGCACTCTACATACATAATATCATCACTTTAAGCATTGATCGACTGTTCTGAGCCATACATTTGCCTCAGAGCCCTACAGCGAGTTCAGCCAAGTGTTACTTGGAGCAGGCACATTGTCTGGCCATGTGTTCAGGCCTCTGAGAATGTGCTTGATCGCAGACCAACACAGTCTGGTGCTTTAAAGATGTTATAATGGCTCTCGTTCTCCCAGGTACAAACAGTTCCAGAGGGGCGGATAAAACAACTCAAAGCACTGAGTGAGAAAAGAGTAAGTAATATATCTGTAGGGTCGAGCTCCAGAATACAGACGTAAAGAGGCTCTGAACTTCCCACGCGACCTTGGTGTGGGCACACAAAGTGCACCTTAAATCTGCACATTCAAGTTCGAAGTCATGCTTTTGTTTTAGAATTTAAAAAATAATGTCATCTTCTATGACTTTTTGGAGTGAAAAAAGACTTTAACATAATGATGCCTGCATGTAACCCACTCAATCTGATCTGATGCCTTCGAAAACAGCCTCCCATCAGGATGAATAACGGTGTGCCGCAACGTACACAAGACGATTATCGTGGCCAAAACAATTCGCAGTAACAATATGACCATGACATATTTGAAAATGAAATGCTCTCAGTCATAATTTTAACTTGTTCCATTTACTGTGTGTTTTCTCTGTTTTCATCTCAAATCTATAACATTCATTGAGCATAGGCAGGTGGAGAGAGAGTCTATGTACCAGTAAATGTCTGTCGTTTTGACATGATTTTGCACAGCAGCAGTGAATCAATGAGTAGCAGCCACATGATATAGATCCATGCCACACACTATGTAGTTAACAGCTTTCTCTCCCTGGTCCATTGTATGGCAGTTGGCAACCAGGGATAAGGCGCATTAATGTCACCCACTATAACAAAGTGCAGACAGAAAGAAACAGAAACGACAGAAGCGACACCCCTAGTTGGATCGTGTACTATTTACTACACAAACAAAAGTATCACTCCAGCGCAGACTTTTAATATCCATTTTCATGCAGATGACACAGCCATGTGTGCATTTGGCTCCTCTTCAGCTACTTTGAGATTTCAATCTGCCTTTGTCCTCTTCAGACATCTCCGCATAATCTCAGTCTTGCGCTGAATACCGTCAAGACTTTCTTCTCGAGAAAACAAAGACGTTCTGGTCCACGTCCACCTGCCGTCCGTACACTTAATGGTATTAAAAATCAAAATTGTTCAGTCTTTTAAATGCATGGGGATTTTGGCTAGACGGCAGTCTGACTTTTAAACGGCATGTGGAGCTGCTGGCACAAAACCTGAAGGCTTGTAATAGTCCATCTGATGCATACTGAAGTGCTGAGAGACCCAAATATTAAAGTTGCTTGTGTTGTTTTACCTTTTATGTCCTAAGTATTGGAAAATCTGCTTATTTCTATGCTGGCTGACACTATCACACACATGCAGGTAATGAATGTAACAGCTTGCTTCAACTCCATGTCGACGGGGTGTTATGTTACAGTGACACGTTACAAACCCAGGACTCTTTTTTTTTTTTTACATTAAAAAGGAAACATTAAATTCAAATATAACTATTTCAGATGTTTCTAGATGGTGTTTGAAAAAGAAGACAGCACAAGTGAAAATCAACATACTATGGGTGAGAGCATCCACACCGGCTGCAGGTCAGCGAGGAGAAGAAGAGGGAGAGGAATTCCCCAGACTCCCTTCTAAAATCTGTCAATTTTGTGCGCTGTCGAGTTGGGAGAAACCGAACAAACTTTGCGTATTGCCCTCTATGATAAAACATTATTATTTGGTCCTTCTTGTAAATTCGGCAAATGTTCTACTTGAGTGTAGTCATCTCACAGTGGACAGGATCTGTCAGGTTTGTCTCGGTTAACGGAGACTCCAGACTGCAGTGTGGTTCATACTCTGAGCAGATTAACCAGGGAACTATCACTTGAGCCTTTATATCATGTGGACAATCAATTTAAGTTTTTTTTTTTGTTTTTTTTTTTGTTTTTTTATCATGTCTTTTAGGGGGTGCTGCAGCCCCCTCAAGCACCCCTCCATGCTAAAACACAGTTTGTCCTCTTTCCAGTGCCACATGCTTAGGCTATTAAAAATATCACGGAGGTCCTTTAAGTTAGTAACACATCATCATCCTGAAGGTCTGTGTTTAGTGCGGGAGACACAGAGGGGAGTTTTTTTTTTTTTCTTTCCCTTTCCCAGCCGTGATGCCATGTACCACCCCCCACCATCTCCCCACCCACACATCCCCCCGTCGCCCCATGCCCCGCCGCCCTCTCCTGTCTTTGTTCTCATCACAACAAGCCCGGAGCAGATGGTGCTCTGCTTTGCTTGGCCGGCAGTGACGGACAGCCCCTCTCAGCCAATAGCCTGCTGGGGAATCAGCTGACTGGTCTGGACAGCGCCAGGTGTTTTTATCATTTTTCCTCTCCATCCGTAGGAGGAGCAGGCAGGCAGGGAGGCAGCGACACAGCGGAGGAATATCGGGGCGACAAAGCGGTCGGCGGTGTGTTTGCGGGCAGCAGGTTGGAGATCTCTCTGCAGACAGCACCATGCGTCTCCCCGAGGCGCCCTGGGACTGAGCGGATACACGAGCGACAAATCGCTGTAAACAGCCGCCAGCCGAACCCCCTCCAGGACAGGATACCCCCTCCTCCTCCTCCTCCTCCTCCTTTGGCACAATCACATTGATCTCATTTATTCTTGCGTATTGACGCGAATATCTGGATAAAGGAGCTGCGCGCTTGGGAACATCGGACTGGAATGCCAACAAGGTGAGAGCCCCGCGGGGGAAAAAAGGGGGGAACGGCTGGCTTTCTGCTGGGAGTTTTCTTTTAAAGCTGCATTTATGGTTTGAGGGGGGAAAGAAATAATGTTTGAAGTGATGCGATGTAGGAGCCATCAGTCAGACGGTCTGCGAAATGATCACTGTTCTGACTCAGAATATGTTTCCATTCATCACACATGTGTCTGCAAGGGGCGATGCAACGAGTTAGGATGTGTTTGAGATGCAGACACACTCAAGGGCATGATCTTTTTTTTTTCTTCTATTTATTTATTTTATTATTATTATTATTATTATTATTATTATTATTATTATTATTTAATAAATGCTGGAGTCCCTCACTTTGGGGGCCGGGGATCAGCCCTGAGAAACACCTCACCTCGCGGCACGTTGAACGCAACGTCTCAGCCCTCTGTAATGCGTCGAACGGTGTTCCACACCAAACAAACTTTGATCTCGTTGCGGTACTTGCGGTGCCAGCGGGAGCTGCGTGGCCGCCGCGTGCGCGACGTTCGTTGTCTAAAATGTGATTTGCATATTAATGTTAAAGTATGTCGGCAGATGTCTCGATTCCTCCCTTCGAAGCAAAAAAAAAAAGTCTTCTTCTTCAGGAGGAAGAAGACAAGGCCCTCTGTCTGTCAGGGATGCTGTGGTGAGAATGGGGTTGCAGTGGCAGGGGGTCCATTGTGGCTCTCGAACGCTTCTGCTTCTGTCGCTGCAGCTGTTGCGCTTTTGTGATGGAGACCGCCGCTGACTTGCATCACTCAACTTCGGGCACACGCTGCAGAAAAAAAAATGGTTAAGATGATAAAGGGATTTAGTGTTTTTAATGGAAGTGCTGGGAGTCCTCTTGTTTCCTCTGAGGACCTGTGGGCCAGATAAAAGTGAGGGTTTGTACTTTGTAGTGCAATGAGTCTGACAGCTTATTCAGTTAAAACAGCTTAGTCCTCATTGTGTCTAGTTGTTTCTTACATAATGTAATGGGTATAAAGCCATTGTTTTTTAGTTTTTCCTGTTTTCCCGAGGCTAGAAAAATCATCCTTCAAGGCTACACACACACACACACACACACACACACACACACACACACACACATTATATACTGCAGGTACACAAACAACTAACATGTCTGTTTTCGTCTTGAAGGGGCACTGTGTAGTTATGAAGATGGAATTCAAACCAATCTTAATATTTTTGAATATTAATGAGGTAATAATACAAACTTTTTGAATAGAAATATGTATATATTTTGTTTTCCATTGCTCTATAAATAGAATCCTCTCAGAGGAAAACAAGTGTTTGGAGCTGGAGAGGTGGCAGGGTCCGCCAAACATAAACAAAGCAGAGCAGCATGAAATTGTGTTTGCCTTTAAGGTCAGTTTGTGTCTCCAGTTTGTTCAGTCGTCAAAACGCACAGAAATGAAGATCTCTCCCTTCTGATTTTCTTCCCCACAGCTACGTACTGCACCTTTAACTCCAGCATGAGGATAGTGGGAGACAATGGGGCGTGTGTGTGTGTGTCTGTGTGCCTTACAGGCAGGTGTCTGTGCGTGTGTGCGCGCGGGTGGGGTTGTTAGGGAGACAGCAGGGCTCATGGGAGGGGGTAAAGGGCTTCACCTCCCCCCCAACACCACCACCACCACACCCATCAACACCAACATTTAGGTCCCTAGGGTATAAGGCAGGGTGAGGAGGGGTGAGCCGGGTTGTTGAGCTCAAGCCTCGACCATTATTCCGATAAGAAGGGCTGAGGCATTAACCCTTTGTCCTCAGTGGGCTACAGGTCTCACGGAAGGCAGATGCAGTGGCAGGCGAGCTCCCCCTGCCCTCTGTGATCTCCCGCGACATCACTGTGTGAGATGTTTCACGGTGTGGCAGCATGCTGATGTGTCAGAGACGCACCTGTGCTGCCCTTTGGCTCCGAGGGACGGGAGTGTGAGTGGTGGCGTTAACAGGAGCCCCCGGTGGGCAGCCCTCCGTGCTCCCAGTGGTCAGACTCAGCTTCCTGCATCACACTT
Organism: Acanthopagrus latus; assembly: GCF_904848185.1. Classification (NCBI taxonomy): domain Eukaryota; kingdom Metazoa; phylum Chordata; class Actinopteri; order Spariformes; family Sparidae; genus Acanthopagrus; species Acanthopagrus latus. Next base: position 26,713,048 of record NC_051044.1, on the reverse strand, counting down.
GATTGGCAGATAACTCATTATGTGGCTGGTTTGAACGTGACGTGTCAACCGGGCCGACTGGCAAACTTTGTTAAGGTAGGATGGAGGGCGAATTTCTGGAGGTCGATGTTTGGTTTCTCGTAGTGGCACCATCAGATTTTGCCTGGTCAGGTTTCCTGGGATGGTGTTACAGGAGTACTTCCTTCCATGGCTGGAGTTGTAAACATATTGCTGCTGGAACTGGTGTGGCTGGCGTGCTGACGACAGCTTCCAAAACATTGTGAATTTCGCATTCTTGTCATCAAACTCTTAACTGTCACAAACCTCCATTACTAACCTCTATGTGGGATCATTCCGTCTCTGCTGAAGTTCAGTCAGTTTGAATTCTGGGTGGAAGGAAATACAGTTCATGACTGGAAGTATTCCCATCTCATCCGGTTCTCCTTACAGATGAATGGACGGCAAGGGCTGGTCTGACTGAGCAGGTGGTAGACGTTACTGGACATTGATTGTAGCTGGTCGTGGGTGATTTTTGGTAATTAAACGCATCACTCGTCCTTTCCACAAGTGTCCTTAAGCAAGATGCTGGACCCTTAAGTTCACACCAAATGATGATTATTTTAAATACACAAATGGAGACAGTTTATATGGGAATACATATTAACCATTAACTGGCTGCTTATGCATATTAGTGTGGGCTACATGTTGGCTTTTTCTTGGTCAATATAAAGCATATTAAGGCCTTATACTCTTGATGAATATATTCTATAACCACAGGGCCATTACTGAAGAGATTTACCCCAATGGACCATATTCACATGGCAGCCATTCCCCTCTGACGTCATTCTAGAAACTCAGATGTCACTGCTGTGTTCAAGGTTTAAAGTCATGTAAACACAGGGAACGTGACAAACGGCAGGAAAACACACCAGACACAATGGAACAATAGTGCTAAATGGCCGACATTTTGGATGCTAAGGTTAGCTGATGTGTTATCACATGTTGTTTTACCTTTAAATATGCATCCTTTTTTTTTAGCCTCTGATCGATCGAGAAGCGTTGAATTTCAACATTTTGTCGGATCCTCTTCATTTATACGACTTGCAACCTGGAACACAGTAGCTAGCGTTACATTTTAGCGGGATCTGAGCTGAGAATGACGTTGGAGGAAAATGGCTGCCGTGTGAATATGGTCCAAAACCTTCAAATTAAATGTTATTGCAAGTAAGTAGGGAAGTTGTACTTGAATTCCATTCTTCAAACGCTTTGCTCAGTACTGGAGGTGCCACGAGAACATTCATCCTCCCGTAATAACACTATGTCCGTATGTGCTCATAGTGTCCCAATAAGTCCAAAATAAGAGGTTAACCCAGAATTTGTTCCGCATTTTAAAGTGAGGTCTTGCTTATAACTAATTCATTAGTAGTTTGACACTTTTTAACTTAAGTCAAACTACGAGTAAATTAATTATGAGCAAGAACTTTAAAACAAGGAGCTAAGTCTTAGTTCCTCAGATGTACATTTTGTGGTTGTGTGTTCGCCCTTCAAAAGGTTATTCAAAAGAAAAATATAGTCTTTTAACAGCAGCCCCTGTTTAGTTTACATTCACACTGTGGTGTGCTCTTCTTACGGCAATACCTTACTGGCACTTGTTCTGGCAAGACCTTCGGCAAGCCACAAATCAAATCACTCATCAGCCTGCAGAGAGGAGGCGGATTTGCACGCAAGTGTCCATTGAGGTCCTCCCGGCTGAAGGTGAAGGAGTTTGAGAGGTGCAGCAATCAAGCCGCCGTAAAATCAATACCATGAGTGTTGCTGATGACGAAGTGGCCCAGGGAAGACCTAATGTTAATCACCTGCTGTGAGACCAGCCAGTGTGTACGCTGCCACACTCACGCTGACTCATATTGACACGGATGAAGGAAATCTAGCAGCATGTTTAAAGGGGCGTTACGTCGTTTTGGGGAAGGGGATTCCAGCTCATAATATCAATATTTAAAATACCGAAGCGCTAAGAATTCAAACTCTTTCACACGACTGAATTAACAAGCTGTTCTCAGAGGAAAATAAAAGAGAGGTGGCAGGGTCCGCCAACAAGATAGACAGTACAGTATGTAATTGTGTATACAGTCATGAAACGAAGAGAGTTTGTTTAGTTTATTTAGGCAGAAACAAACCAGTCTATTAAGAGGTTTCTCTTCTGATTAACATTTCTCCCCCATGACTACATAGTGCACCTTTCAATGTGTGCTTCTTTATGTTGGTAACTTACCATAATTGCCCTACATGTGTTTTACCCTTGTGTCAGGGAAAACTATCCACACTGTACACAGAAATGCAGCATTGTTTCCTCTGGTTTGCTCAGGATCGGGGGGGGTTGCGATTACATGAACAATTAAACCTGCTTGCACGCAATGTTCAAAAAACACGGGCCCCGTTCTTCCCTGTACTTCTGCTAATTTGAAACTCTGGCGAGAAAGTGGAGTGTGTTATGTAAAGAGGAAGCGGGGGGGGGGATGGAGAGAACATAAGAGCCAACCCACATTGGGCTTCTTTGAAGGGAAAAAGTCCTGATTCCCTCATCATCCGTGGAAAAAAATATGTAGTTTACTTTCAGGGAAGGTGCAAGTGTTTCTGGAGTCTGATTGGATATGTGTGTTTTCCCGTGGGGCTTTTTTTTTTTCAACAAGTTATTCTGCTGTAACGATGGAGACAGAGTCGGAGAGGATAAGCAAGGAGATGGCGTTGAGTTTTTCGCTTCATATATTCCTGTCTTCATTTAGCCTTCTTGTCACAGTAGCAGTCTGTTCTCTATCCCCTCTTGTTGTCACTCAGGTTCTGTCATCTAATTCCGGATTGTTTTTGTCACCTCAATTTGGTTCGCTTTGTGACAAGATGTGTTCATAGGCTCCCCGGGGGTTGTTTATCTCACCTGCTCCACCTGTAATTTGTCCCCCCCCCCCCCCCCCAATTTCTGCTTTATCTGTTTTTGTCTTGTGTGTGCGGATGAATAAACTGAAGCTCAAAGGCGAACCTGGACCAGCAGGGTTACGTGCGCGTCTCCCCACGGGAGCCCTAACCAGTTAAAATCACATTTTTTATTTCCTTCGTGTCAATCTCAATTCTTATCGCGTTCGAGGAAGGATTTCCTTGACGATGAGCTGTCCTCAACCCGACTCGGACAGGAATCTGAGAACTGAGCCGTGGACTTAAAAGTGATTGGTTCAGGGGGAGACTCTAGTTTTTGGAGATTTATTAGTTTGGAAAAGGCTTTCACGTCTTCCATCACTCACACATCAGCCAGGATTACTTACTTTCTTGGGCTCATGGGGTTGGAGGGGAAAAAAAAAAAAACATTGATATATTGAAGTAGATGACTATGTCCTTGTCACCAGTGTTTATCAGATTTCTGAGAAAAAAAAAAATCGGATTACAGGTGGAGGAGGTGTAGTTGCTGTCATTATCGCGCACCGGTCGCAATTTCAGTTCGTCACAAAAGGTGAAACGGCTGTCGCTGTAGCACCTTCAGAGGTGTTTGGATATTTTTAGGCAGAGCCACATCTCTGGAACTGGGTGTAAACGCCGTGCATCAGGATGCCAATTAACAAGCTGGATTTCGGTATCGCTTTAAGTGGCAGTCTGTCGAACGGAAATGACAGGGATCTGCTTTCATGGCGTGCAATCAAACTGAGCATTTGCACGGCTGTCAGATGCGTTCATGCTCGCTTTAGCCGTGAAAAGTTTTCCAGCTATGCAGGTGGCCCGATCGTAAGGGTCCACTGTATTTAGGAGCAATACCGGCCAAAGTAACCAAAATGACCGGTCACAATGCAGTTTTAGCGCTGTAACTGTAAGAAAACGGATACAAATCTACTATCTAGAATCCAAATCTCTGCAGTGTGAGCAACTTAACTGAGGAAAAGCATGGTCTCATTCTTGCGTCATGTATATAGTCGCTGCACACAGTTAACACTCAGTGCCGTTCTACAGTCATAGGATGGAGAGTAGGTGCTGATTCAGTCTTCTACTGCTGTATCATCAAACGTAATAAAGTGTGTTTCTTGGATAATTCAATAATCGTCCATATTTAGTATCCATGCTGCCTAGTTTTAGTAGACTTCATTTGGTCACTTTCCACTGTGGACACGCTTCATACTAAAAACTTGCTGACAAGTATTTTGTAGTTCAGATTATACCACGTGTGTTGGTTTTCACACACTGACAGACTTGATTTAAGTTTTTAACCTTATGGTCTGATTTATATAATCATATCAGCAACCCTCATTTTCTATGAATACAGACAATTAAAGTATTGAAAGTCTGTAGCTGGAAGAGCTTCGGGACTGTAATGCAGAAGTTGCCTATGAAGGAAAATACTCAGATTAGCAATATGAAATGATATGATGTGTAAATGCAAAGGAAATCACCAGAGCACTGCATAAAGGAGATAGTCTCAGCAGTCATCAGTATTTAGGCCTGCGTGGCATGCAGCTGTTCTGCACAGTTGCATGGAAATTAAAATGCTCATTCACTTGATTTCCTCAGACACTTTCTTTTTAGATGAACCAAGATCTGAAGTCTGCTCATTACATTAGCAGTAATAAGTTCATCTGCCATCTCTCTGAGGGCCACTGTGACTTACCATAAGACCACCTTTAGACATCCAGCGCTCCATTTTTTTTTTTCCCCCATTAACTTCGCACTATAAATTAGCTTCAGTGCGCTAGCCCACTGATGATGATCACCACCAGCCTCTAGCAAAAGAATTAACTCAGTAGAGGGATTTTTTTTCCAAATTACTAATTTTGCAAATAACATTTTCAGCATCACTTGATATATCTGAGGCATTTTAGAAGTATAAAAATGATAATGTGTATGAGTATCTGTCAGTATTAAGTTAGGGTAGGTCCAGGATGAAGGTAGGGGTGAGGGATCGAAGACAAGACTGCATGTTGCTTAAAGGAGGTCAGCCACCTTGTATAAAAGATAATGCATTTCCATATTTCTGTGAGTTTACTGTTCAACAGCTGCGCCGCCTGTGAGTTCTGTGTCTCTGAGTAATAAAAGCTGCACTACAGTAAACAGCCGGTGTAATAAAGTCATTTGAATTGATCCCACAGCCAACAACAGCTTTGTTTAATGGAGCTGTAGGCGACAGAGTTTATGGCTGAAGCTGTTATTTATTTCCAGTATCCTTTCCGCAGGTTCAAAGGTGGCCATAGTTTAAACCTCTGGGTTTTTCCATTTCCTGCCTTCCTGCCTTCCTGCCTTTGGTGTTGTGCTGTGTTGCTGCATGTTCTTCCACCTGCTGTGTGTTGGGACTCTGATCACAATGGACCTGTGAAGCCTGTGTCAGGATGTCCCAGACAGCTTTTAGTTGCTGTCGACAAAAACAAAAACCAACAGGATGTTGACACTGATTTTATTTAGTCTTTTAAGTGCTCATAGTTACATCAGAACAGTATTTTATAACCCACTTTTTACTTTGTGTCTATTATGTGTCTAGTATTAAATGGGATCAGAAACTTCTTAATCTTACTCTGCATGAAGGGGAGCACAGACAAAGCTGTCAGCATTTACCGAATGGGGAGAATCTAAGATTAACCCCATTTGTGCTAAATAGATGAGAGAGCAGACAATTATGTTAAACTACATCATGCTTACAATCTTTTTGCATAGTGTGCATTTAAATACTTTAAAAGAAATGTAAGTGACCTCATCACCACATAAAAAATAATATAAAAACCATATATATGTCTTGTGTTTGATATTCTACTTTGTGCTTTTGTTGCAGACATACAAGATTGTGACATGAAACAGATAATGTGAGCTTGATGTTGAACAATAATTTCGCCATTGTTTATTGATTGCATTCTGCCAGGAAGTCACTTCTGTCTATTGTCAGACTTCAGTCAGCTAAAAAAGAGGTAAATTATCAATGAGAATGCAATCAATTTATCAACAAAGCATCCAAAACATTCTTTGAAAAAGAGATGTTATTATGAATGTTGACTTGATTTTCAAATGATGAAATTAAACTTAATGTGAGGTAAAACTGAATCACTTTAAATTTTGTATTTGGACAGAATATTTACTCACTGACAGAATCACAAACAGGCTCTTAAAGAATTATTTTTCATAAAGAGATTACAGATGATTTAACACTCGTCCTCTCTGCTGCCCTGATATGTTGCTTTTAAATAAAGTGCTAAATGACCTGCTTCTCTCCTCTGGGTTTGAAGCCAGTGCACTGCCTCTAGCTAATCTCCACTTCAGTATCTCCATCCGCTAATCCTGACGGGCGCAGCAATCGTCACAATATACGGTGCTTCAGCTTAAAGACAACATAGTGTACTATCCATGCTTCACCGACGCTCCGCCCTGCCCCATAGGGAATCCCCAGTATAGGAGGAGCGGAGAGGTGTTCCCGTCTCCCTGGTGCTGTTGCCAGGCAGTTTGCATTCAGATGAATTAGTCAGCTCTCTTGTTTGAAAGCCTCTTAAGCGCTGTCTTCTTAAGCCGGTGTTGACCATAAAGCTGTGTGGTGGAGAAGGCAGTGGTGTTTGGTGCTGCCGTATGGCTTCGCACTGGGTGGAGTGCCTCTTTTGATAAATAGATCTAATGAGTGATGGGATCTCTTAAGTGTTGCTGTAGGATACTGCAAGTGCACAGGCTTGTTAAAGAAGTGCTGGCAGCCTATCCTGTTTGTCTGCATGCAGTATTTGCATGTGAACAAAATAACTGAGTGAGTGCGACACATATCTGATGTAAATGAGATAAAGGTATTCATAAAGTGTCATCATTGTGGAGGCTATGTGTCTAAAGGCTTGCTTTTGAGGGTGCTTTGGCATGCTGTCCAGTGTCATCATGCTCAGATGCTTTTAATGCAAGGTGTTCAGAAGATATGTGCACAGTGTTCATCATTAGGGATGCAAATTTCAATTCCTTTGATAGTCAGCTGCTTTAACAATCAGCGTGGTTAATTGTTAATGATAAAGGAAATGTGTTGGATGTTTTTCTATTAAAATACAGTTTTCACCACTGACATGATCAGTGTACAATGCAAAATCCTACATTAGCAACATTAGGAGTTAAAAAAACAGATTAAGTGAACATCAAGTTACTTAAATGATCAACCAAATGACACAAAATAGTGACGTTATTTTATTACAGGGCTCTCACATGATCAATAACTGGCCAAACTCATATTGAGGTTACTAAATGGCTAAAATATGTTATATTTAAAACACTTTTTTTTTCACATCTTTAGCATAATAAAGTAATAAAAGTTGGCTAATTAGCACTAGCCGGAAAGTACAGCTGAGGCTCATGGCAACTTTGTTAGTTATGCAGGTACTTTAGTATTTGTCAAAGTAAAAATGAGCCGCAAATGGCTAAATTGAAAGATCACCAGCTCTATTACATTTCATCCTGAGGGGAGTATAAATGTCTGTTGTAAATTGAATGGCAAGCCATCCAAAGCTTGTTGAGACAATTGATCAAAAACACAAATCTGGCACTGAAGTAAAAGTCAGGAGGCTTCATCCTCTGGGGATCATGATTATCTGTGAAATATCAATGTACATAGTGAAAGCTGCACAGTGACTGCTAATCACAAATGTATTTAATTGGACAATTCTTCAATCCCAGTCAGATTTTAATCAGAACACAATGTTTAAAAAGGCTCATCACACCCATATACTAAAGGGCACTATGAAGACAAGTGTGGTTATTAATTCAGCACACCCAGGGGGGTATATATACCATTTAAGTGTGATTCAACAATTGCACAACAATCCAGGCATAGAAAAAAAAAGAAAGAAGGAAATACCCAAAGAAATCACAAAGTATGGGAGCAGAAATAAAAGCAAACCAAACTTATCTAAGGTATTTTGAAAATAACTTGGAAGTTACAGTGCATGGAAAGAAACATTGAAATAGCCATGAATGACTGAAGAAAGCATCCTAGCAATCCATACAATAGTAAAATATTTCAGACTGGATCAAAGCAGTGGACTGACTTTTTCCATCATTAGATACAAATCATATGACTGTATTCCCATCTATTCATACCTTGGGAGGGATTTCTAATGTGGCACTGGCACTGAGAAGAAGGTGTCTATTGTTTGCCAGAACCAATGCTTTATCTTCCAAGTCACTGGAGTAAGTGTTACTGCCATATGGGCAAGCAGATGCCCAGTGTACCTCTCTGGAGCTCGCATTCACTGAACCAAGTGACTGGGCTAGATCAGAGTATATAGTGGTCTCCCAACTCTCTCCTGAAATCCCAGTTTATAGTCATAAGTCGAGATAAAGAATACTGCCTCAAGTTTTGACAGTGTTCTGTCTGTTCCCAATCATGGTTGAAAAACTCCTCGGCCTGCAAAAAACTTTTTTTTTTTCATGTTTGCCCTAAATTCTGAACGCAGAAGACGTTGCATTAAAAATTAAGACGTGCATCCTTTTTTTTTGCTTTCTTTGAGGCGAGGCACATACTAATATCTCATAGTGTTTAATGATGTTCGGAGAAGCTAATGATGGAGTCCTTATGGGCCTTTTGGATAGATGAAAGCCCTCGGCGGAATCTGATCTGTTTCCAAGTGGTTTCGGAGCAGTGTTTTGTGCACGCATTGTAATGAGCTGAACTTGCATTTTCTCAAAACTGTCGATGCTGCACATAACTCGCAGTCTCACAAGGATGGTGGAGAAACATTTGTTGTTTTAGTTGATCTGCTGTCTTTGGTAATTGCTGCATTTACAAGAAACATGAAAGATTATGTGTTAAATCCATAATTATTACATACAACCTGAACGAGAGCCCGCAGTCATGCTGGCTGCTCTGTGAGGCTGCACTGACACAGTAGTGTTTGCAGCTAAATGCAAACATCAACATGCTGACACTGCTCACGAGTGCAACAGTAACATGGTGATGTTTAGCAGGTGTAGCGGTTACCATGTTCGATGAACAAAATGATGTCATTCATTTTGCGGGGATTAAGCCATAAAACGGTAACAGACAATTGACAAAGTAAAAACTTGATGATGGCACATACAATGAATTAACCAAGGAAGGTTTTGTTTTCAGTCCTGTTTGTCTCGCTGCTGAATAATGGCTCTATTTCAGGGTTGTAAAACAGGATCAAGAACCCAAGACCTAGCCAGTTGCAGAAATAAAGGAAATGACTGTGAAGTTAACACTTGCAGATTTACACATAGAAGAGTATATCATTGGCCTTGACAGAGATCTATGATCTCTGGGTGTTCTGCTAGTTATAACTATGTATTATATATATTCTGCTTTATAATCATGAAGTGAATTTTTTTTTTTTTTTTTTTTTTTTTTTTTTTATCTTTGTATAATGATGCACGTTTTCTCTTTCTCTGCAGGTATTTCTGGAGGTCCAAGATCTTCATGTAAAGTTTTACCCTCTGCTTCGACTCCTGACCTGTTGACTGGACAGAAAAACAGAATCAGCAGAAAGTCTGGTTGATGACTGAAACGCACTCTCTCCCAAAGTCATCTGCCCCTCCTCCTATCCCTTGCCAACATGGCTAGATGGAGGTTAGACTGCTTTCTTACAGGCCAGGTGTTTGCTGGCCTGATTGTGGTATCAATTGGACTGTCCTTTGTCCAAAGCGATGAGTGCCCCCAGCTGTGTGTATGCGAGATCCGACCCTGGTTTACTCCCCAGTCCACTTACAGAGAAGCCATCACTGTGGACTGCAATGACCTTCGCTTAACACGCATTCCGGGGAACCTCTCCAGTGACACTCAGGTTCTCCTCCTTCAGAGCAACTACATTGCCCGGACCAGTGAGGAGCTCGAGCAGCTCTTTAACCTGACTGAGCTGGACTTGTCCCAGAACAACTTCAGTAACATTCGTGATGTTGGCCTTATCAATATGTCCCAACTCACCACACTTCATCTGGAGGAGAACCAGATCACAGAAATGCCCGATTACTGTCTGCAGGACCTCAGCAACCTGCAAGAGCTCTACATCAACCACAATCAGATCAACTCCATCTCCGCCAATGCCTTCTCTGGGCTCCACAATCTGCTCAGGCTTCACCTCAACTCCAACAAGCTGAAGACCATCAACAGCCAGTGGTTTGAATCCACACCCAATTTAGAGATCCTCATGATTGGGGAGAATCCCGTTGTTGGAATTATGGACTTCAATTTCAAGCCACTGGGCAACCTTAGAAGCCTGGTTTTGGCAGGGATGGATTTGACAGACATCCCCGGAAATGCCTTTGTGGGACTTGACAATCTTGAGAGTCTCTCTTTCTATGATAATAAGCTGGTCCGGGTACCTCAGAGAGCCCTTCAGAAACTACCTAACCTCAAGTTCCTGGACTTGAACAAGAACCCAGTGCACAAGATTCAGGAAGGAGATTTCAAGAACATGCTGAGACTAAAGGAGCTGGGTATAAACAACATGGGAGAACTGGTTTCTATTGATCGGTACGCTCTGGACAACCTTCCTGAGCTCACAAAGCTGGAGGCTACAAACAACCCCAAATTCTCCTACATCAACCGTCAGGCCTTTCGTGATGTCCCAGCCTTGGAGAGTCTAATGCTGAACAACAATGCCCTGAATGCCCTGTATCAGTCTACTGTGGATTCTCTCCCCAACTTACGTGAGATCAGCATCCACAGCAATCCTCTGCGCTGTGACTGCGTAATCCAGTGGATGAGCTCCAACAAAACCACTGTCCGTTTCATGGAACCTCTGGCCATGCTTTGTGGCATGCCAAGTGAAGTAAGGGGTATGCATGTGCGGGAGGTTCTGCAGAACAATCTAGCAAACCAGTGTCTGCCCATGATTTCCCATGATACGTTCCCAAGCCACCTCAACCTTGACATTGGCATGACGGTGGACTTGGACTGCAGAGCTATGTCCCAGCCTGAGCCTGAAATCTACTGGGTGACACCAATGGGGAACAAGGTGATGATGGACACCCTATCTGACAAGTACAGCCTCACCAACGAGGGGACACTGAGGATTTCTCGCATCCAAGTAGAAGACTCTGGAAGATACACCTGTGTGGCTCAAAACGCAGAGGGAGCTGACACAAGAGTTACCGCTTTACGGGTGAACGGCACCCTGTTGGACAGCACTCAGCTTATGAAGATCTACGTCAAACAAACAGAATCTCACTCTATCCTTGTCTCTTGGAAAATAAACTCCAACGTAATGACCTCCAACCTCAAGTGGTCATCTGCCACCATGAAAATAGACAATCCCCATATTACTTACACTGCCAGGGTACCTGTGGATGTCCACGAGTACAACCTTACACACTTACAACCAGCAACCGAGTACGAGGTGTGCCTCACTGTCTCCAACATCCACCAACAAACGCAGAAGTCCTGCGTGAATGTGACGACGAAGCAAGCAACCTTCACTGTGGAAATATCTGACCAAGGGACCAACACTGCACTGGCAGCGGTCATGGGAACAATGTTTGCAATCATCAGCCTGGCCACTCTGGGGGTGTACATCGCCAAGAGGTGGAAGAGGAAAAATTATCACCACTCCCTGAAAAAGTATATGCAGAAAACCTCATCAATACCGCTGAATGAGTTGTACCCTCCTCTTATCAACTTGTGGGAGGCGGACAGTGAGAAGGAGAAAGAGGGCTCATCCGAGACCAAACCCAGTCAGGTGGACACCACACGCAGCTATTACATGTGGTGAGAGCTACTTTCCAGTGGGAGGTACAAAGACATGTTTCTTTCAGGAGCACAAATATACATACTTGCTTCTTTGTGTAAAAGTGAACTGAGTAATTTTTTCGTTTCATGTTTCTTCTCTGTTTTCTTCGGATCTCTCAGACTTGCTCTTTAAAGCGAATGACAAACCGGGATTTTCAGATCTTTAGTTTAGCATATTGCCTTTTTACCTCTCGCCCATTTTGACACACAATATGGCAGCTTTGTTTAGCTTCCTGGACTTAGTAGTCACTGTGCTTTATTTTTAGTACTTGTTTTGATGAACACAGCATGAGCATTGTCACTGGATTCAGCATACGCGAGCCAACGGAAGCGCTGACATCCAACCTGTTTTTGACATGTTTCTCCGGCAGAACTGTTAGCGACTGCCATCTTTCTTTCTCTTGTAAAACAGTTTCACTGTTGACTGTTGTGCACTGAAATATATATACTAATTTGTCTATCAACTCAAATATAAGCTGACAAAGTACGTTTAGACTTGATATACCGTCTATTGAATAATGTTAGCAATTCCTCTGTAATGTTGTATCAGCTATGAGTTAATTTACTTTTTGTACATTAAATAAGAGTATGTTTGATTTAGACTTTAAGTTTGCAGAGCAGCTACTGTAAACCAGCAATAGAAATATGAATGTTATGAACTAGGTAAATAGATGTAAGGCTTTTTTAATTTCTCAAATATTTCCTTTCTTATTTTGCTAGAATATGTCTACAATCACTGGTTTTGTTGTGGTTTACACACACAAACATGTTGTTTATTGAGGAGCAAGTTAAATAAAATCTTCTTTCCTCATATTTTTTAAACCATGATTTCAACACCAAGCGTCATTTTTATAAATAGCACATATAGCTAATTGTGTAAAGTGTATATTTAATAAGAAACAGACATTTACTCAATGAAAGTGAAGGTTTGAAATATTCAACTGTGGGAAAAATCATCTCATTAATGTCTTACACTTGGATCTTATTAATTCCAATGTGATGAGTGTTGCTGTAGGTGTCGGCTTGCTTGTGTTGGTGAGAACATGCAGACTGCAGTGTGTTTCCCTCTGCAAAGCAATTATCAGAGAATAATTTAAATTCTAGTCCCGGTGCAATATAATTACTGCGCAAAATGCCTCGGAGAACGTACAGTAACTTCAAAAACAAAGAAATTAGTCGCTCAAATCCAAGACAATGGATACAGTGCCTGCATTTTTTGTTCACTGTCTGTTTTTATTGTTCCAGACATACCTCTGCGTCTCCAAAGCTTTAGAAAAGAAGTAACACAAGAAGTATAATGCAGCTGAGACGATCGGAGGCGATGGTGATTATGGATAATAGACAGCTACAAGCACAGACTGCAGCATTATTTGGCACCAAGACGCCTTTCTGTAATCCGCCAAATGTTTCACATGCTCAGCTTTTACCACTCTGTGGTGTGGAATTTATTTTGAATTATTCACCATTGTGTCACGTTGAACTTTCATTTTATATAACACTGAAGGTAGATTTTCTCTTTCTGTTAAAAGGACATAAAACAACCATCTGCTTTTCTCCGCAAAAAAAACAGTGAAACAGTTTTGTCGAGTTTATACAACCCATCAATATCTCGAGAACTCCACCACAATGCAAATCCCAGTCTCCGTGTCTAGAAAAGTGGATCTCTAGTGGGAGCCCAGAAGCTCTTCTCCTTTCCGATTTTGACTGACAGCTCTGGGCTTTGTGGCGCAATCAAACCATCTCCGTTTAGCTGCTCCTGACAACATGCTCGCTCTTGCGCAGGCTTTCTCCTGTGAAGAAACTGGTCCATAAACAGATACTGAATGATTAGCAGTTTAACTTTAGCTGGAATCATATTCCTCTGAACATTTTTTAATTAAAAATATAATTAATTATACTGGTACATTTTAAGCACCAATTATTTGTTGGTGAAGTATGTTATTTAAAACCTTTTTCACCCTCCTGACAGAACTAAACTCCAACAGCTGATGGAGGCCATGAGATTCAACTGATAATTCCCTAAGAAATGGAGAAAGTAGACCCTGAGTTTAGCTTCTTTGTCACAAACACATTTATAAACCAGTACATTTATTCAGGTACTGTCCTTAAGTCCAGTTTTGAGGTAGTTATCCCTTACTTTTAATATTATTATAGTATTTCCATTTTCTGCTACTTCATATTTTAACTCTTACACAAAACGTTCACTAATTAATGGTATTTTTTAAACAATTTATATGCTATTATATTAACGGCCATTTAGGTTCAACTAAATGGAAACCTTTGCAAGTGCTTAACAAAAAGTTTAGAAAATGTTTAGAAAAGTTTTGCTCACCAATAACCAAATTTTAACTAAAACATATTCATTTATTAATGACGGATATTAAAAAGTTTTACCTTTATACGTCATATTATACTACATGCAAATATAACATGTTTTGCTGGACAAATGTTTTTTATACGTAAGTACATTTAATATAAGATACTTTTGAGACTTTTACACAAGTAACATTCAAAGGGGCGACTCTCACTTTTACCATCGTATAGTATTTTAACATGCTATATTTACTTCTACTCAAGAATGACTTTTTAGTACCATACTGGTTTCTGGAATCTGTAATTTGTTGACATATCATAAACACTGATAAAAGCTACATTATTGTGTGCTATAAACATTTTCTTAGTTGTTATAAATATGTTTGAATTGCTTTTAAAGGCATATGAGGGGTTTAAAAAAGTGTCACTCTTATATATTATATATCCCATTAGAACCCCTTACAATACTACAACTTTGCTCCATGTATAAAGATGTCAGCAGATGTGGCAGGAACGCTGTCAGTGAATGTCTTGGGCCCTTTATGGAGACCTGTGTCCTGTGCTGAGAATGATGAACAGAGGAGGGCAAAGCAGCAGCAGTCTGGCATTTGTTAAACCTGCACATTGAAGCTGCCACTTTGAAAAAGCTGCTGCCATCCTTTTATCTGCACAGAGCGGACGAGCCTTTATACCGGCGCAGTGGGTAGCCTAGTAACAGACCGGAAATCAGCTCATTGGGACGGCTATCAATGAAAGCTTTTCAAAGCGTGTGCTGGAGCCTGCACCGTGTCCCATCCAAGTGGCCTGTTTCCATGACAACCCCTCCCTCCATCCACCTGCGGGTGCTGGCAGCCAAGTGAGAGAAGTCCCCAGAGCCTGAAATACCACTGACAAGGTCAACACCCTGCAGGTGGGAAACCACTACAACATCATGTATGCTTTCAAAGGTGTGGAGCTAGAAAAGCTCCGTCTCTGCACTGAAGGTGAGGCAGAGTGCTCCTCAGCCGGGTGTCATGCATCTTCTTCCTCTGTCACGTTTGAGGTCAAATATGAAAGTGCAGCTGAAGACAGGATGAATACTGTCAGAGAAACAATGTCACTGTGTGCGTGTTTAAACAGCTCTTGTTCCAAGCAGAGCTGCTGGTTCATCTGCATTTCAAGTCTGGAATCTGGTCTTACTTATTTTTTTGTTGTTTGTTTTGTTTAATTATCTAAGCTGACATATATAGAATAAACTTAATAATAATGCAGACAGAGGTCAGCTCTCAAGCCTACAAACACCGACAAAGTTTCAGTCTAGTGAGTATCTAAGCTGGTGGTATGTTGATGAGGTGTAAACGTACGTGTTGTGACCTGTCTGTTTCTGTCCACACCTGCGGTGAGCACCCGTTGACTCACAGCCCACAAGGACGTTTTGTCTCAATTTTCAGCAGATTTCTGACATACTCAGTGCAGTCGTTGAGAGATATTAATCAAAATGTAATCTCTGTCCGGTGAGAATGCAGGAGGCAAGGCTGAGTCGGAAACCTGAAGCTCACCGTCCACTTAGAGCGTGAAAGATTGAACACCTGCTTCTCAGAGCCAAGGACAAAGCACAGAGGTGGTCAAGGAGTTTCTTCCCAACAAAACCCCGCGGGTGACTTGCATACACTGCTAGCACTGCTGGCAAAACAGCTCCTCTGCTCCTGTTGCTGATACAGATGGAAATGTATCGTGCTTTTTAATGACCCGAGACACACCCGGCTCCATATAGCTTGTCTTGTACTATCCAGAAGCTGCAAGTTTCCAAATTTATTCGAAAAGACATTATTCATGTTTTAAAGCTGAAATATTCACTGTAGTTGCTCAGTGAAAAAGAATTAATACGCACCCCATCTGAAGTGGGTGCACGAGCTCGAGGGTATACAAATCATCTTTTCAAATAAAATTAGGATCTTCCACAGACTAGGATTACGACAGGCGACCTGAATGGAGCCATTTTGTGACTGTGTCTTCGGTTGTCAAATAAGTCCCCGCCTATTTCACTTATTTAGGAGAACGCTCCGAGGCTCTTTTGCTGTAAGGCTCCATCCATGGGAGTGAGAAGAACAATCAGTACAATCACTTTGTCAGATTCTCGGATGAACGGCTCCTTAAATGTTTAGCTGATTTATGTAAACATGCAAATCTGTTTGAAGCAGGTCTTAATGCAGGTCTTACGCTCACAGTTCCCAGGCGAAACGCAAGCGTAATCCTGGTGACAGCTGTCAGCTGGGACTGAACTTAATATTGTCTGGCAGGGGAGAAACGAGTCTAAACTGTACTAATTCCAAGATATGTGATCATCATGAAGGCTTTTTTCAGGAAAATCAGTGTTTGGAGATTGACAGTCATTGACATTGACATTTCTATGTGTTTTTTTCCCCACAAAAAAGCAATTAGTCGCCAATGAGGCTGTCACCTTGAAACTAAATATTTTCTCCCAACGCCGAAATGAATCCCCCAGTCTGTGATACCGTCAGCAGCTGAGTCAATCCCACACCACGGACAAAAAGCTTTTTACAATTACAACTAATAACAAGTACAGGAGGTGAAAATAGCCCCTCAGCCTGACTCCTACACTAATGACATGCATCAGCAGCTTCAACCCGCGCAAGGTCACTTATGACGCTTTCTTCATCTTAATTGACAGGTGCTTTTTCCCTCAGGACACCCCCCTTGGGTGGGGGCAGGGAGATGGTGTGGAAACTTGTTATTTTCTCGGTTTTTGGGGAGATTTCATATACAGGTTGACGGACAAATTTTCCTGTTTGCTCTTTTAAAAACCAAAATGACAAACAGATTTGTATGTTTGGTTAGATGCTTAGTATTTAAAATGCCTTTCCGGCCGAGGTTCATAGTTACAGGCAAGTTCACTGTGAAACTGTGTATTTCTACCGCACAGTGGCCAATGAAGTTAAAGTCGTGATTTCATTTTTTGTTTTTTTAAAGAGTGCCTCCTCCGTGAGTGCAGTCATTGGCAGCCGAGCACCTGAAACTGAAGTGAGCAAAGCGAAGAGCTTTTAACTGCCTTTGTAATCCACACAGCACTCAGCTTCTGTTGGCCCTCAGTGCCCCGGCTCCTCTCTACCCGTATTTGGACAATGTGATTGAGCTCCACTTTTAGAGGAGATGATCATCAACAGGTTCAACAGGAGGTCACCTCACATGGATTGTTTATCCCAGCGAATGAGGAGGCGCGCATAAACAAACTTGTCGCGGCTCCTCGTCGGGCGCAGCAATCATGCTGGCCCAGCCTCGGCTGCATTCATTGTTCTGGGGAGCGTGTGGGTGTAACTTCACACCTCTTCCCGGGAGCAACTGGCTGCCCTGCAGAGACGGCACCTGTGAGCCTGTTCTCTTATTATTCCCCCACTCTCGTACATACAAAGATAAATTTAACTGCTCACAAAGGGCTTGTTACCCAGCGAGCTGCTGATGAATAATACCGCACAGAAGGTGGTGGGGTTAGTGTGACCTCAATCAACTTTTTAATGGTCGAACATTGTATTTTGAATGGGGAAATTTCAGCTTTGGAAACAGTTGTATGATTATCATAGAAAAAATTGATTTCCTATGCACCAAACCTAGATTTGTATTTCTATGAGTTTGGATTACTGATTGCATGGATGATTTGACCGCCTATGTCCGGACTGAAATGCCTCCACAGCTCTTGGATGTTTTGGCACAAAATCCATGAGACACTGATGTTCCCGAGGATGGGTTTTTAATTCATTTGTTATATGTAATTTTGAGGGAAACAAATTTTAAAATCTTTGGTGGTCCTCTGAGCTTTTAATTCAGCGGCATAAAGAGGTCAGTTGCCCATTACTTCTGTCCGTGACCAAATACTGTAAGCCACTTTGTGTTTACTGTAAATTAGAAAACATTAGCATGCTAAACCTACCTTTTAAACACCAGAAGGCAAGGGTACAAGCCAAGGATGAAATGATGGGGAGATGAAACCGGGAGTCACAGGAACACAACAGAACAGGATAGATTAAATATATACAAGAGCTGATTAACTAATAAGACACAGGTGAACACAGGAAAAAGGCGGGGAACTTCAAAATAAAACATCAAAACAAAACCATAACTAAAACCATGAACGAACACTTCTTGAGGTCTGTTTTCTCAGGTTTATTAATGTCACTTACTTATCATGACTTAAACCATGATCAGTTTTGTTCCCTTAACCTAAGCAACCTCCAACTGTGTCTCAATGTGAGCCATGTGGAGATGATATACCTGTCACTGGGACTGTCCAGCGGTCACACGGCGTATGTCATTTTGAGAACAGTCAGGCAATCGATCTATTTGGTCATTTAGGCGCGAGGACATGTTGGAGTGTTAGCAATGTCATTGCTGGCATGTCTGCATGATGACGTTAACCTCCATCTGAAATACCACTGTGCATTGTACTGCCTCACACTGATACTACAGTGGCTGCAGACTCTTAGTCTTGATGAATTATGTTGACATGAGTGTTCAGGGCCGGGGCAGACCATTGTGTCAACACCTGCTGGACGTCAGAATGTTTTATGCATCAGAGAGGGGAACTCTCCTGGCACAGTTTGTAGGCATAGAAATCATTTCCTGGCTTGCTAAGTACCAATCTATACAAATACAAGTTAACAGTGCATCTTCATGATCTTGTGTTTTTCTATGAGAATAAAACTGGTCTATTCCAGCTGGTCGCTGAACAGTGTAATTGAGGATGAAAATGATGGTTAAACAAAAGCACTTTCTGCGTTAAAGGGGCAACGAGGCAACATGAAATATAGTATTGGAGAGACATCTCTCAAGCATGTTAGACATGTGACATTACCACTGATTTTAGCCTTCACCAATGCAGAAATTCAGTTTTAACTTTGTGGAGAGAGAGCCAGATAGTTTCACTTGTTGTTGTTGAGTGCCAATTTATTTGCGGGACTTTATTGAGATGAGATTATTGCTTCCATACTGGCCAAATAATGGAGGTGTACTGTGGGAGAAATCACAATGGAAGCATGGAAACATAATGCCTTTCAGTGATGTTAATCATCTGTTAAATGCATAATGAATTGCTGGACGGATTGTTGTGGTGTTTTCTCCCAGGGCCCAATTAAAGAGCTGTGCTGTTTGCCTGCAGCCTACTGTAAGTGTGAATGTGTGTTAGGTCTCACTGCTGACGCGGAGGCTTGAAGCTCATTTCCATCTCCCGTTACAATTGTGTCTTCATTCAAACAGGCACATAAAGTGCTCTGTAGTAATGAAAGTCGAAACCCGCAATGTCCCAAATTCAGACGGAGAATATGCAAGTGTACACACTCAACAAGAGGCAATTCTAATAAGCACACATGCTCCCGTTTCAATGGGGAAACAATTTCGCAGACAGTACTCCACTCTGACATGAAGGTGAAACAAAAATGGCATGATACAATCAGAGGTGGCCTCACTCCATTACGCTATTGATTGCCTTGTCAACAAAACAGTGCAAAATGTTCTCTTTTTTATTGATTGCTTATGTGTGGGCGTGCATGCAATCAGTGGCCCCACACAAGTGCCCGCCATGTTCGCGTTTGTGCACAATGTGCAGTGGTGTTGGAATAAATGTGAGCCAGCAGATCGCAGCCAACGTTTCCAACATACTTTGGCTGACCTTATGCTGCTTCTGACTTTTCCTGCAGCAGCCGCATTACAAAGCAGGTCAGAAAAGGTCAAACATCTGTTGACTTGCAGAATCCATGCCCTTATCAAGACTGCTATTTATATTAGGAAATGAGAGACAGTTGAGTGTTCTCCCTGCCTGGTATTTTATTAGGAAGGCGAGTGTCTAACCTCTATGATAGGGCAAACTATCTCTACAGTGTCACGAGTTGAGACAAAGGCTTTGGTTTTACCCATTATGCATATCTAAGCTTAGATTTAGGAATAGACTGATCAGGATTGAGGCGACCATTTTTAAGATTTTTCTAGCAGTTAGCTCCTACAAACATCCATGGTTCCATGAAGTCCTGACCACTTTGGTGTAACTTTTCCTGTTGCTCCAAGATGAGGTTGAAACTTGTAGTTTGAGTGAGATCCCTTGCCAACTACCGAGAAGATTACTTTTACATCTGGTAGCTTATAGATATTCATGCTGCACTCAGGATGACTTACAGTAACACTGGTTATCCCCTGATTACTCATCTAGCACCATTATTTGTCAATACTTGGTTTCTGACCAAAATAACAACAACTTCCCCTTCTGTTCAGTTCTAATTAGCAAATGTTAGCATGCTAACATGTGAAACAAATATGTGAACATGGTAAATACTCTACCTGCATGTAAGCATTGTCATTATAAACATGTTAGCATTTAGCAGAGCCTCAGACCCACTACCATGACTGTAGACTATTAATCAGTTGTAGAGGAGCATTGAACCAGTTCAGTTCAGTTGTAGGGTCCAATTTGTGAGATA
The DNA here is from genome assembly GCF_904848185.1 of Acanthopagrus latus. Classification (NCBI taxonomy): domain Eukaryota; kingdom Metazoa; phylum Chordata; class Actinopteri; order Spariformes; family Sparidae; genus Acanthopagrus; species Acanthopagrus latus. The sequence goes on along the minus strand of NC_051044.1, from coordinate 26,692,576 downwards.
TCAGTTTGTCTCATTCCTAACTCATTGTTGGGTTGGGTCGCCTGCCGGGCCCAGGCAAATACCAAATACCACAGTATTTGACAAGTTGGGAACGAGGCACAATAAATAGGACCTTTAAATTCGGACTCAAAATCGGTATGTTAAGCAACACTTTACAACAAGGTATATAAAAATGCTGACACTGTATTCTAGTAAAATAACAGAAAATAATGCGTGATTATATTACAGTTACATTGAGTAAAGAAGGGGATACTAACAAGATTATAGTTTTGGAATAAAGAATGATATATTTGTCAGCAAGATTAAATAAAAGTCATCGTATTGATATTTATTTTCTCTTGTCTTTATTTGCATATTTTTGGTATTCAACAAGTAACGGAAAGTAATCAAGTTGTTAGTCAACATGACTTCAACATTGCGATACCTGGATTACATTACTGACAACATTTTTGAACAGGTAATTTGTCTAGTAGCTGAACACATTCTTGAAGTAACGCTGTTTAAATCGTATTAAAGGATAAGTTCACCCAAAAGTGAAAAGTCAGTCATGTCGCTCACCCCTTTGCAGATGGAGAGCTCAAGTTTTGTAGTCCACACAACATTAGTGGAGTGTTCACTCACTCGCTCACTCAACCTTCACTACAGTGGCTGTTGAAACACCTCTCTCATGGTTTTGGTTTGCACATTCTGGGCTATTGTGGAAACATGGAGGTGGAACATGGCAGATATAAAAGACTCATTCTAAGGTTATGAAAAAACACAAAGATCCTTAGTTTCAGGTGATCGTACACTAATGAGCCATCATTTTGAATTTAATATAAGCTGTCTCCCGCTATGTACCCATAAATTATGCACACTGCACCTTCAGCCTGGTTCCATTTTATGCAAGGCACAAATGTAAGTTACCTTCTGTTGATCAAAGGCTTCTCCCATTTCCCACAAAGATGACACAACATTAAAATGCACACTGCTGTGTGTCGTAGCCCTTCTGCACTGTGATTGGCACAAATTGATTTCTCATAGCCAGTCCATTTCATGGCTACGTGCGTGATGAAGGTAGAGCGCAGCGACAGCTCGGAGAAATATGGAGCCAGGAGGGCTGCATGATCACTACTGATGAGGGGCTGAAAATGAACAGCGAACAACACGCCGCCGACAGACGCAGAATCGACAAGGCAGCCACTGAGGTAATGGAGAATACACAGGAAAAGATGATGTGAGACATGTGCCTCTGCGACTCTGTGATCCAGGGGCATCTCGCGTTGCTCGTTACTGACAGGTTCTCCACCAGCGGCGATGGGAGTCAACGCGTCTTCAAAATGAAGCCAAACGTAAGGTGAGGTGAGAGTCTCTCCACAGTCTCTACAAGTGGTCCTGCAGAGAAAGCCTCCACTGGTTATTACAGCCCATTTAAAACACAAACACTGACCCACAGCTGGCTAAGTGGAAACAGACAAAGGGTATTGATTGGACGGGAAGAACAGAGCCTCTTGAGAGGTTCAACATCTTTACAGGCAACACGGCTGGCCGACTTGATTTGTGAAGGCTGTGCATTGATCGCAGGGGTTTATACATCACTGTTACTCTCTCTTACTCAATGAAGCGATGCCAGGGTGGTGTTACTGCACGTCATTCTGCCGATGGTGAAAGGATCCTGAATCACAAACTGTGAGGTAACACAGGAACCGCACATGAACACATGCCTGTCATTTTAACAATTTTCTTCGGCTGCTTAACATAACAAGAAAAAAAAAACAGATTGCTTGCAAAATTATGGCTTGATGGGAGATAATTGCTGTCTCAAGCATCTGTGTGATCATGACTGTCACCAAAGGGCGTTACTGGTGATTTTCTCTGTCCACAATTCTGCGTGTTTCTATTTTTATATATATGTAGAAGAATGTTCTCAATATGTCATGAAGTGTATTTTTATGTCGCTGTTGAAGTTAAAGCAACATTACGTATCTTTTTTCCCTTAAAATGATCGCGTCAAACTCATGGGCAGGGCAGGATCACAGCACTACCTACATGTTTACTTCAAGATGCAAATAGTACCAGAGCTAACAGTGTTATGATGCGATGAGTTCTGTTTGCAGTTAGCACCCACATAATGTTGCTTTAAGGTGAGTTATTCATTATGTTTTCACCCACAACAAATGCAGTTCAGTGAAAGGTTGTTTCTCTCAGGAGACAGGGTGAGACAAAAAAAACTCACAAGTAGCTTAAGTGTTAAATGCATCAACGTCTGTCTGCAAGAGAGATCTGAGCCTGTCAAGTCAAACCCAAATATCGCAAGATAAGATTTTACAATGCCAGCATCACTTCCACTTCCTTGATTAACTTTTCTCGTTTTACATACTGTTGTTCATTTATGGAGGGACTAATGTATTCCAATAAAACTGGTTCATTGATGTCACAGACTGATGAAAGAGTTACGGAGGCCAGCGGCATTATCATATAATATTACCATACGTCTGTGGCACAGATACAGTGTGGTGGTACTATGATGACACAGACAGTATTTAACATGGATTTTGTGTTTTGAATTTAAAGTGTGACTGTCGCCTCATCTATGGTTGATTTTAGAGACTGGTTGGGTTTGGATTAATTTCTCTGCAACTAGGCTCATAGCAAAGTCATTTTGACTGCATTAAATTGAGAGTTTGAACTTTGAATCCAATATACTAGAAAATTCAATACAGGCAAAAATTAAGAACTTTATTGCTGCCCACTGCTAACTACATTATAATATTGGTGTGAGAACATTCCAGTAGTTTTCCACGGAGGGAACGTTTCAGAGTGATGCTTCTGCAGTCTGATTTCAAACACGGACACAGTGTTTTAGCATGAAACTTGGCGTCAAAACATGCCGAGGAAGAAAAAAAATATTCACCATATGCCACAATGCACTTTCAGGCAGCATATGCAGCGCGTGAACTGCCGAGGAACCTGAAACTTGTGAAAATCTAAATTTGGCGTCGCACGAAGTCCAATTGGGAATGCTCTCACAGTGCATGTGCAAAATACCATATCTTTTCCAAGTGGCCCAGATGGTAATAGTGCTGTATGAGGTACCAACATGAAGTGTTAGAAATAAATAAAGCCAGCGCGAGGTGTCGTTTAGGGAGCTTGCTTGTGTTGCAGCTCCCGTTTTTGTTTCTTTTTTCACAGAAATGCTAATGAACCCGCTTTGTTTTTTCACCTATAACTTTAGTTAGAAAGGGTATAAAGTTTAAATAAAGACATGCAGATTTTGTTTGGCTGTGTACAGTCTTGACTAACTTGGCAATTTCCATTCTTCAAACTCTGCGTGAAGAGCTAAATATGTTGCTCGCCTCGGGAGGCAGATGAACCCCCCTCGACTCCTCACTTAATTGCTTTGCAAAATCTTGTCATGTGAGTGCATCACACTCGCTGCAGTTGCCTGGCAGCAGAGGAAAGGCACCCGAGGAGTCTCGTGGGATGACTACCGAAGGGTGCACGAAGACGGGCCAGAAGTCATCCTACTGTGAATCGCACCCAAAAAGTTTGAATGTCTGTTTGGTAATGTGCTGATGATTCTCATTGTGATTTCCAAAATGCAAGCCCTGGCTTTTTTTTTCTTTTTTGGGTCCTCGCTGTGACTAATCGGAGCGTCTCTGCCTCCCTGTTTCGACTTCCTTTGATGGCCTTTGATGAACTCGGCAGAGCAGTCAGAAAAAGCCCCTTTGAAAAACCCCGGGGTCAACTCATCATAATAATGCCTACTCGAGCTGACAAAGGCAGACGAGGGAAACCTTTGAAAATTCCTTTGTTCTCCACTGTCAGACGAGACATGGGTGCATCGACTAGGCCAGTGGCGCAGCCTCCCTCACAAGCTGGGAGAAGCATCGCAGCCAATTTGAGGCCAAGTCAATCAGCGCAGTAGCAGAGGGAGTGCTGGACTGTTGTTGATAATCTCCCCCGAGAACAGGCTCTATCATGCCTTTGGTTCATTAACTCTCCAACCAATTGTAGCCCAGCCTCAAAGTTCTGCTCCTCTGTGTGTGTGTGTGTGTGTGTGTGTGTGTGTGTGTGTGTGTGTGTGTGTGTGTGTGTGTGTGTGTGTTCTCATTAAGAGCCAAAGGATCCCTGACAACAGCCCCCGTGTTAGATCCCCAACAACCTGCCTCATCTGGAGCAGGAGAAGCTGTTTCGACCCATTGTCCGACGACACAATGACAACCATGGCGTCGACTCACATTACGGACGCCGGGTGAGGCACCTTCGAGAGAACAACTGAGCATCTGATATCCTGGAGTCTTCTACATGTTGTTAAGATGAATTTTAAAAATGAAATAGAGTATCCCTTAATGCTCTAAAGCGTGTGATACAGAAGGCAGATTATGCAACTTTTTCACCAAATTCTTAAAAATGCACTCATCGTTTTTTTTTGTTTTTTTTTGTAATCTGGCTTTAATTAAAGCCCAAAGAATATAATGAACACAAGGATGTGTGGGAGGAATGGTGTCATGGCCCCAGCCACTGTTGGATCCTAAAAACATCAGGTAAGTTGTAATAACATTTCAAAGTTAGCGGGATGTACTACACATATAATTGTATATATATAACTTATTCATTGCTCATATTTTTGTTTGATGCTCTCTATTCTTTGATGCACATTTCCCCAGTCAGTTCTGGGACTAATAAAGGATTGTATTATCTTAAGTCCAGATATTGTGTTAAAATAAGACTTTGATAATGTGAAGGTCACCCATGTAAATATAGCACTTGAGTAAAAGTCTTCATTCATCTGATATTAAATGTAGTCTTGTATCAAAAGTAATTCCTGGCTGTGAATGTACTGAAGTTTTATGCAGTAGTGTTTTGTTTTTTTTTGTCTCTTATTCATATTGTTTATTTTGTTTCTATGCCTTTTATATGTATATTTTTATTATATAAACATATAGAAGAATATAAGTATGTATAGTATATGTCTATTAATTTGTCAACAGTTATCAGATATACTGTATGTTCAGGGGTCTGATGTGATTTTATTTTCATCCTGACAGCACCACCTTTGAAACTGCTGTTATTTTTAGCCATGCTAGCAGCGTGCCTCCTGGGACTGCACTGTCGGTCTGTCAGTCGGCCGGTCCAACACTCGGTCTTAACAAGCGTTGGATGGATTGCCATGAATTTGTACAGACCTTCATGGTGCCAGATCGAGGGATGAGTCCCGGGATGAAATTTGTGGGTTTGAGTGAAATATTTTGGATTGATTGCCATTAAATGTGTCAAAGACATTCATGACCTCAGGTTGATTTTTTTTTTAATCTTTAAACCTTTCACGTGCTGCCACCATAAGGCACTTGTCCAGCACTTAATGCAACAGTTAGCAGTAGTAAGCGTTACTCTGGTGACATGCTGCCCTTCCATGTATTTTAAGAACTGTTGCCACTCCTACATATTGCGACTTTAACCCCATTTGTACTTTGTGTTTGTGGTAATTAGCAAAAGGTAGCGTGGCACTGCACTCACTCTATCTGATGTAGCTGGATTTACCAGTGAATTAATGAATTTTAATATTTAGGCATGAAACATTTCTTTATGATCAATTTAAGAATATGTCATGAAATCAAAGATAGAAACTGATAAATACTTGAATAAATGATTCTATATTTCCAAGTCAAACATTTATAAATCTTATAAATGAGCTATTTGCAGTGTTAGGCTGTCACTGGGAGCATTTCAGCATACAGGTGTTAGTTTGTAACTCAAAGCACCGCTGAGCTCAAATTCAGCCTCACAGGGCCATTACTGTTAAATTGTCTTATTGGTTTAATTGCATTTAAAGAGTGACAGAGCAGTGCCACAGAAAACACAGGTGACGATTAACGCATCAATTACAATGTTTAATCACACAACTAATGCTACATGACAGTCATAATCAGTCGTATACAGAATTGTGTACTAAATTTGGGGCATCACACAGGACTCAGTCCTACTGATCAGCTGAAGTGAACTCACTTGTCTGTAGAAATGTGCCATGAGTTCTGCAAGCTGTTTCTTTGTGAAGCATTGATTTTGGAACACAACACAACCGTTGAGTCATGAAGCCCACATTCTTCTCCGTGATAACCCCTCTTGTTGTCAAATTAGTCAAACTGCCAATCAGTTCATTGTCAAATACTCGCACTGCTCACTCCTAACATCCCAGCTCGTGATGGAGTATGCAATCTCTGAAAGCTAGACGCAGGACTAACAAGTGACAGCGCTAATTTTGCCCAAGGACGAAGATGAAGGCTGATTCTCAAAGGAGAATCCTTGGTCACTTGTGTGCAGTGTGGAAATGCCAGCTGACAATGTGACCCTCCCCCCCATCTGTCTCGGGTAGCCACCAGAGAATAAACCACTGCGTATCAATTACACATGACAGCAGTGTAACACCTTAGAAAGGTTAGGCCTGGATACAGAGCAGCGCTCGCTGCGTCTCCTGGAAAACAAGAGGGACGTTCCAGCAAAAGTTAACTCTCACTCTTCTCTTCGACCATGTGCATAAAAATCGTTAATCTCAAACCAATCTGGGATCATCAGCGGTTGGCTGACAGATATCACCAGTGTTGCACAAACACAGTTCAGTTGTGTAACCTCAGGTGAGAAAAGGCCCTGAATGTAACAGAGGGCTTTGTTTTAGACACATGATAAGAACTTGGAAAAGCTTTTTAAGACATAAACTTAGCTTTTACATATGGTGTCTATACAAGTCTATTTCATTTTGTTACCTTTTTATCAAACTGTTTATTTTTTACTCTCATTATTGTCTACTGTTAAACTGAACTGTCCTTTGGGTGCTGTGACACAGAAATGTGTCCTTTTCTGGGACAAATAAAGGAATTCAAATGCTGATTCTGATTATTTCAACTATTTTAAAGGTGATTTCAAGGTTTTGGCTCATTAAACATGTTTTCACTGATTCCCTTTGTTGTCAATCATTTCTTCTTGCCATGCAGAAGTTAAGCTGTGGATTCAGAGGGAGAGTAGCAGCATTTTGACTGAACCCCTCCTGCCATCTGCTGGACAATTGACGTTACTGCAGGTGACTGAATGAAACAGGATATTTAATGAATACTCCTGCCTAGGGATGCTGATGGTGATGATGACGAACAACTGCAAGTGTGTTGAAAAAAAAAATCAGCATGAAAGACAGAAGCAAAGAAAAAAAAACTGAATAAATAGGTTAAGCAGAGCAAGTTGGTGTGACACTGTGAGGCACATTCATTTATCGTCTTCTAACAAGTAGCCCTCTCCTGTCTCACCCTCTCAGCAGTCTAGATGGAGCAGTTATCCCATGCTGTGCTGTATTTGTCTTTAATGAGCCTCTGCCCACTTTGTCTTCTCTGTGGCCAGATGGTCAAACCAAAAGCATTATAATTACAGCGGTGTAGTGAGGCGACGTCACCACCAGGGGGGGCTCGCCTGCAATCAAAGCACCGGAAGTTGCCGCTTCCCGGCTTGACGTTTCTGGGTTTTTTTCGCAGCTTCTCTGTTGCTGGTAGGAACTTCAGTGGACGGACTTTACCTCGGATATGAATGAAGACACGCGACTTGTGGATTTGAGCACCGGGCTAGAAAGTGTTCCCGTGTTGACTGAGAGGAGTTCAGGTGCTCGGACAGCTCCCACATTCCAGGTAACTTGAACGCGGCATGTCAGCAGCATGTAACGTTATGTGAACCCCGTGAGCGGAACACACGGGACCAGCTCTGCCCTGACAGGTAACGTTGTAAACATGGATTTATAAAAACGTGAACAATCCCCAAGTCCGCCATATTTTCGCTACTTCGTGGTTACTTGAACAGTGTCAGTGTCGTCATTCCAGTACCTTTGGCTGTAGATGTAGAATTAGTGTTGAAAATAAACCTCTGAATATGAGCTACAAGTTACACATAATACAGGCTATTCTTTGCTCCTCAAATGTGACTTTTTCCAACTGCAGACTTTTTAATTATTAGGTAAAAACCCAGGTGTTACTAATGACATTAAAGGTGCACTGTGCAGTTTTGGGTAAGCTCCTTTAACCAGAGGAGAAATATCTTTATTGCCTGTATCTTAAACAAACTAAATAAACAAACCTCATTTGTTTCCATGACTGAATAAACAAACCGACCTTTAAGGACCACACAATTTCATACAGTTTTATTTAGTTTATATGTGGCGGACCCTGCCACCTTTCTCGCTTTGTCAGTGTTCTGGGGACCTTATTTATGTCTGAGAACACCTTGTTTATCCAGTTATGGAAAAATAAGTAATATTTCTGAGTTTGTAGTACTACCTCATTCATATTGTAAATATTAAACACTTGAGTTCTAATATTGTGCCCCTTTAATGACCCCTGTGTTGTATTCAAGTGAGGCAGAGAGCCAGCAGTACCAGAACCCAGACACTTTAACAGCTAAAGGGAATTCAGCCATCAATATCCTTATTATACATAATAATATACACTGGATCATAAACCTGCATGTCAGTTAGATCCATACTCAGTCCACCAATCAAATGTGAGTTACAGTCAGAATGCGCTTTGAATTATGAATGTGCTCTGGGAACAGATGGACATACAGCTGATCCCAGCAGAGTGCCATCAGTGTCACTCCCTCTAATGTAAACACATACTGTGGCCTGACTGGCACTGTACATTCAACTATACTGTACTTCTCTACTGCATAATAATCATGATGATAATTGAGCTGATTATTCTCTAATATAAACACAAAAAATGTGTTGTTTTCAAAAATGTGTGACTACAATGCCTGTATGTACTGAGGCGGACATTTGTTTAAAAAAAAAAAAAAGAGGTAACTTACTAGCTCAAGTAAGAGGAGCACTAGAAAGCATCTTGACTTGAAACATCACAAAGGCTCTAGAAAAGGTAGTTAAAACTGCCCAGAACATCAATGGTACTATCTACAGAGCATCAGTGATATCAGTGAAGTGAGCTGTCTGCACAGGGCCCAAAGGATACTAAAAGACAACACCCACCCCTCCTCAGCTCTCCTCCATAAGTTTTTTTTCTCGTGTCATGTAAAGTGACAAATTACACTTCAGTGTACAACCCTGAGTTTAAGAATGACATTCGAATGTGCCCTAAACTTCAACGTTGTAAAAAATTAAAACTACTGTGATGCTGTTATTATGTACTTGTGCTTGTTCTAAAAAAAAAAAAAACATTTTTTTGTTAGTGTTGCCACTAAGCAAAAGGCCAGAAATACACTGTAAGAAAAGACATCGCTGGCATTTGTTAAGAAAACATGAACATACTGTAAACGATAATTACAATGCATGTTATTTATCATTAAGATGTTACAATAATTAAAAGAAAGAAGTCTCGTTGTTATTGAAAGAAAAGTTAATTTTAGAGTCTCATTCCCAACTTGTCTACTAATGACACCTTGGTATTGTAGGAGGAGTCTGCTGCGCCAAGGCGTCAGTTTTGAACAAGTTGAGAATGAGACTCTTCTCAAAAATCGTCATGAATGAAAAATACCCTGTTTCACCAGGAGATGGCACCAAATCACTACAGGCTACTGCCTCGTGTATGACCACAGTGCAGGGAATCAAAAAGTCAAGAACCAATGGATATGCCCCAGATAACACTCCTGCATGCAACCAATTAAAAAAAAGAATTGAAAAAAACCTTGGAGACATTCAAATCGTATCACTGAATGTGGTAAAACTATAGTTAGGGTCTCTTATCTTTTCTTTATTTTCTTGAATACATGTTAAGTTTAGTCACAATCTCATGAAGCACAAGGCAGCATCTAAAATGTCTTGTTCTGTGGATGAACAGTCCATAACTCAAATTTACATTCAGTTTACTACTCAATAAGACAAACAAAACCAGGAAAACGTTCACTGTCCAAAATCAATAAATCCGCTAATATACACCTTTTTTTTTTTTTTTTTTTTTTCCAACAATCCCTCAAATGTGGACTTCAAACATCAGGATATTTTACAGATCAACAACAAACTGTATCTAAAATGACATCAGTGCACTGAAACTGTGAACTTGGATGGGGGTGTTCATTGGGGTTCATATCGGTGATAGGCCAATATCCTTTGGGCTTTACAGTTTATCAGTTAATAAATACTTGGTATTATTATTTAAAGGTTTGCTAAGTTTGTTGTCTTTGTCATTTTTCAGTATTCCCCAGAAAATATCCAGGGGCCAGGATGCACTGTTGACCCCTCTGAGGTCACCCTTCCTGGATGCTCCTGCCTCTCCCACTCCTGCCTCACAGAGAGCTGCTCCTGCCTGCAGACACATGGGCGGGCGTACGACACCACCGGCACGCTGCTGAACCTCAGCAGGACAGAATCTGGTTACAGCTCACCTGTGTTTGAGTGCAACGCCCTCTGCACCTGCAGCGATGCCTGCACTAACCGTGTGGTGCAGACGGGGCCGAGAGTCAGACTGGAGGTTTACAGCACCGAGAACAGGGGGTGGGGAGTCCGGACACTGGAGCCAATCCCCCACGGGATGTTTGTGTGCGAGTATGCAGGAGAGGTGATCAGTTTTGAGGAGGCTAGACGCAGACAGCTCGCCCAAAGGTCTGAGGACAATAACTACATCATTGCCGTACGGGAGCACGGGGGCGGGGGCTCCGTCACCGAGACGTTTGTGGACCCCGCCGTGGTCGGAAACGTAGGCCGCTTTCTCAACCACTCCTGCCAGCCCAACCTGTACATGCAGCCGGTCCGTGTGCACTCGGTGGTCCCCAGGCTGGCGCTGTTTGCTGGACGGGACATTGATGCACAAGAAGAGCTGACGTTCGATTACTCAGGAGGATACAGTAACCACCCTCCTGCAGAGCTGCCGTCCACTCAACGTGACGCTGCCGTAAAGGCCAGTAGGACAGAAGGACTCCAGAGGAAAGAGTGCCTCTGTGGTGCCAGCAACTGTGCTCAGTTCCTGCCCCTGGATTTATCTATTCTCAACTGAATGTTTGTTTGATTTAAATAAAACCTTTGGTAAAGCCTGTTGCAGTCTCTCTTTATTTTTTGTTTAACAATGCGTACTTCTCTTTGTCTATTTTCAGTTTCCCCCGTAGTGTTAAATCACTCATTAGTACAAAACAATGCAACATGTCGGTGGCTCCATACCAGCAATCAGCTGGATGAGTCATGTCTGCGCCAGTCATTGTTTCCTGTTTGGTTCCCCCTGGTGTTTCCTGAGCTGGCACTGTTTCCCACTCAGTGTAAGATGATGCAAAACCAGATCTCAAGGCAGAAAAACAAGTCTTATTTTTCTGAGAGAGGAAACATGTTGACATTCCTGTCCGTTCCATCACTTCTACAATCCGTTTCATCTGACGGGGGAAACTTGGTTCTGTGTGGGACATTTCCCATCGGACTCGCAGTCTCGCAACTGTAATCTTGGCCTGGCACTTGTCCTTTTTCTCACATGACACATGAATCTGGAAGGGCAGAAGCATCGTTTGCGCTGACAGAGATGAGAGGGGTGCTGTTTAATAGGTTTCTTTTATTAGCCACGTAGGCCACAGAATTGATCTTTGCACCTTCAGGACTTGCCAAACCTTGAAATACGACTTTGTGTCGAACACAAACAAAACATCCAAATTCTCAGTAAAAGTAACAGCTGTAATGTCATGTTTCCATCAGCTTGACATTTCTTTTCTGTCTTCATGCTACGCAGCCTCCCCTTGTAGATATTCTCAGCTTTCCATCGCGCTCAAACCTCCAGAGGGGTGGGAGCAATTAAAAAGGGCCAGGGGGGATTTTTTTATATAGAAACCGACTTTATTCCCCTGTCAGAGGAGGGGCGAAGGTGTCCCACTTTAATGTGACCATTCTCAAATCAGGACCTTCTCCCTTCAATCTGCCCCGTTTCCAGTCTAGACCTGCTTTGATCTTATTAATATCCACATCTGGGTTAATTAGGATGGAGACCGTGTTTCATCCAGAAATGGGACCAGTGCTCCAGCCACAGTGGGGCTGAGAGAGACTAAATGATGGGGGGAGATGGAAGCCCTCTGCCGATCGGAGACCTCTGTCAAGTTGATTGGTTTCTGTGTCACCCAGTGGAGAGGCGGATGGCGCAGGATGTTGTTGTGATCTATATTTTCTCCTCTGTGAGGGTTACCTGAGATGTCTCGCTTTTCATCACGGACTGTTCATTGCATTGTACCTGATCTGATGTTCACTCATGTTTTTACAGTAATTAGGAAGCTAAATGAAACATCTGGTTAGCTTCACCAAGCACCAGACCTGCTCTGTCCTCAAGATCAAAATCCACCCGACAGGACCTCTGAGGCTCTAAAGACCTCTCTAGTATATAACAAGCTTTCAACAGGTTCATCTAAGTAGCTTATGGCGGTTCACCTCATAGATATATATACGTAGATGCCACATTAACCGTTAACCTGTTGCCGAGGTAAATAAGTGTGTCCACCATTTTGGATGTGGCAGGTTTAACTGATTTTATCCTTTTATATTCAGTGATTTATATTCATTTAGCTGTTGGTAATGACAATCATTGAGACAAAAAATGTCTGTAAATCAAAATAAGACACTGCAACTGGCAGTGAGTCTGCTTTTGTTTTAGCAGGGAAGTGATAAACTCCACTGACAGAACAATTATACACAATTGTATACCATAACATTGCATGGTAAAAAAAAAGTAAAGTTGCAGGATATTATAAATATGCACCTTTATTATGCGAGTCAGGTGTCCATGTTTAAATGTTTATTAAATCAAACAGGCTGTCAGTGGACAGGGACATGTGGTAACACTGGTATGGTCCTTTAAACATGCTGACACATCTGTCTGTTACTGCACCTTATGTGGACTTGTGTCTTTATGGCCACTAAATTTCCCCTCAGGACAAATAAGTATTTAATTTTGAATTTTATCACTTAGTCCTCATATGATTTTGATCAACTGATGTAATAGATGCATATTTACAACAGTAACTTACTGCTGGTAGGCTGTTCTCTTTGGCCTACCTCAGGACAGAGTCACACTATTTTTTTCCCCATTTCCAGTCTTAACATAAAGCTAAGCTGAGAAGCTGCAAGCGGTAGTTTCAAATTGAACAGAGGTCAGTAGAGCGAATCAGTATGTATGACTCTATAAGTAACAGAATGACTGACTATCCCTTTAATCTTCTCCAAGTGTTACAGAGTTTGACTGGGTACCTACGTCAGTAGAGTGATCTGAAAAGGAAAAAGAAAACAACACTTACTGACATCCGCAGAGTGTCTGATACACCCTCTGTCTGAGAGAAGGAACGGTCACAGCAGTAGAAAACGCAGAGTTTTTATAACAGTCCCTTTACAGTAGTTCATATTAACGGAAATACAGTGCTGCCATGAAGAGGAAGCCGCTTTCTGTTAGCAGTGGCTGTGGCCTTGGAGAAACTAGGACAGAGATTATGCAGAGAAAAAAAAAGAGATACAGAGGCATTTCTCAAACCAAAGAATGGAAGTGTATGGGAAGTTCTGGGTCAAGGTTTCTCTCTCCAGCATCAGCTAAACTGTGTGTATACTGGTTGAGTATTTTACCTCTGCAACATATTCAACATTCAATTTGAGGAGATGAAGCAGCCCTTGATCTTAAACTATCTGCGGCCCCCTCTTTGTTGTACCTTCCTGATAAACCACATTCCACCGGCCTTTCAGCAAATCTCCGACGAGCACAACAAAAAAGAAAAATTCTCTCTTCAAATCTGACGTGACTCGCGTCATTTTTGAGACAGATGTCCCTGGAATCCCCATGGCAACCAGCAGCGTGTACAGGGGGTGATTTGGACGGCGGCGGTTGGTTCGGAGGTGCACGACTGTTGAAAACTGGGCGGCAGCTGAACGGATCCTTTTCGCAGGATGGTCACCTAGCAACTAGCAGTTAATCATGTGAGGTGAACTTCCCCGCTGAACCCCATCCACACCCTCGAAAAACAAACAGCGTCAAAGCCTCCCCTGCCATTTTGAGATGGTGTTTTTTAGGCGTGGCGGCACACTGTGGGTATCGCCTCCTGGAAAAAATAATTCAGCGAAAGAAAAATTAATGTTTTTAGAAGAATAAATGACCTCGTTGTTTGAATGGTATCGGCTGCACATTTTGCGCAGTGGTGGCTTTGACTTATGAAGCATAATGTTTTAGCCTTGTTGATCTTGCTGTTAACAAAACCCACAGAGCATTGAGGTGGCACAGTTGCTCGGTGTGTAGAGCATGAACCCCATGTACAGAGGCCATCCTGTGGCGGCCTAGGGTTCAAGTCCAACCTGTGGCCCTTTTCTGCATATAATCTCCCCTTTCTCTCATCCTGTTTCCTGCCAGATGTCTGAACTACTCTGCCAATAAGGCCAAGAAAATATTTCCAAAAATATATGATCAAAATGTTTCATTTCAGAGAGAGCTGGACATGAATACATAGTTTATGTTACGTCTATGTTGAAGTTCTGTCACTTTTAGTGCTCCACACCCAGGGCTTAAGCTAGGCCACATTTAGCCCGAATACAAACAAAGTGGTGTCTTCTCATTAAGCTCTCACGGGAAATCAAATAAGCCTGTTTCTCAAAATGATGAACTGTTCCTTTAAAGCAAATGAGTTAACATAAACCTCTTAGTTGGGAGATAAAACAGTGTGCTATTACCCTGAAATCGCTGCTCGTGGCTTCAGTAAAGGTCGCATAGTCTCGCTTGAAGATTTTCAATTCTTGTAAATGAGGTGTGCTCTGAATATGAGATCCCTCCGTTGCAGCCCCGCAGGCCCATTTAGGCTAATAAGACTTTAACCTGGATATCTTGCCAAGTGTCTCCGGAAAGGACACAAAGCTGCGGATACACACTTATACTTATGAGAGCCATGTATCACATTGATAAAGGAGTGAGACACTATTTTAGGCTGAGTGACCAGCGGAGAAATTACAACTGGCAGGCCATTTGTGCAAAAAAAAAAAAAAAAAAAAATGGAGCACCTCTCTTATGAGGGAGCAGATGTCCTTGCCTTGAGACCTGCAGCCAAATAAGAAAAAAAATACAGCTTCTATCTGCTGGGTCTCAGCTGCTGAAGGCATTTCAAAGTCCAATTCGAGAAATGTCTTTCATCTCGTGACTGCACTGTGATGTAGGCTGATAAGAGAAGAAATACTGGTCCAAGTCGCAATCTGCAGACCAACGGGTTAATTACACCTTCTGAGGGATTTGATCCATCAAAAACTGGAAGTCAAAACAGATGAGCTCACTGCTCTTCAAAGCAGAATTTCAAGCTGTTTTTTGTTTTGTTTTGTTTTTGAGAAATTTGACTCTGGCATCAACACACCCTGTCCTGTTATGACACTGCATAATGCATAATGAAGCAGGTGTTATCTTGCCGCCTCATGTCATAGTTAGAGGAAGGGGATGTCAATGGGGTTTTTCAGATCGGCTCCTCCCCTCACAGATGTTGAGTTAAATTTGGTCCTCGACACCTGCAGAAGGCTTGGCAGGAAGTTCTGGAGCCCGAGAGGAGCCGCCTCCGCAGCTGCTCTCACCACTGATCACTACACATACACCAGTATCTTAACTACACCTACACTATGTTTACACTGCACACATTCTTTATTAAGTCTTTGGGGGGGTACATCTACAGTCGGCGGTATTCTTCAAGGCGGCTGAGAAGAGACTAGGAGCAACGTATTTAAAGATGTAAAAAAGAAAAAGGGAAATGCGATACATTTCAAAATTTTATTGATTATATTTTAACAAATATTAAATAACACACCTAAAAAGATTGTCGAAGGGTGCAGATGAAAAGTGTCCGTTTTCCTAAAAAGCATTATTATGATTATGAATTAATCATTTTTCAATGTTTGTCTCATCTATAAATTATTGTTTTGTTTATCTCTGTGTAAGAACAGTGAAGGTTTGTTTCCAGCTTCTACCATTGTTTGAGAGCCATTAGTATAACGCTGTTGGTGTCACACAGTTCCTGTGCTTCATCAACATCACGAGTCTTGGTACTTGCCAGTTTGAGGGGAAAAAAACAAGAAAATGGATGATTTCTACAGCATGCGCACAACATACTGTGCTGTCCAAGGTTAGCTAAGTGGCCGACGTTAATGTCAACTACAGGTTAGCAATGTTAGCGCCAGCTCCCAAAAGTGTTAGCGAGCATTAGCTGCAACTAACCGCGGACCACTGGAAGGGGCAGATGATTTCTTTTTTTTCTGGTGCCTCTAGTTACTTTACATTCAAGACAAGGCCAACGTCTCTAGGGCCAGTGTCTCAAAAACTTTGCAACTCACACCAAAACAATCTAGATGGATACATGGCACGACAAACATTTTAGTAGCATTTTGATTTTGGGGTGAACTGTCCCTTTAAGAAGCTCATGATGATGAGTTTCATAATCACCTAAGGTATTTTTACCAGGATTAGTGTTGATTTAATCACTTTCATGACGTTCCGCTGCTATCACAACCTTGTGCAATGACCGATCCCACTGGGACTATGTGCTTGTTGGTGTCTGGTCATGCTCTCGGGCGATGCTGGAAAGACGCTCACCGTGCATTCAGGCTGAGACCAATCATGTGTGACCTGTAACACTTGAGGATTTTTAAAACATGTGCAAAAGCTCCCAGATAAAAAGTCAATCCCAAGAGTTTCTGTGCAAACTAAGCTGTGAAAATCCTATTACCGGTCCATTCTCACCTTTGCAGCATCTGGCACAGGCTTGGTCTTCATCCTGAAAATGTGATCTCTATTATTTAGTTATTATGTTATTGCTATATTAAGCAGCTGCATTTCATTGTGTCAGATTTGTTTAATCACGGATACTGCAACCAAGTAAATCAACTTAAAAATGATTATAAGTGCATCCAAGTCAGAAAGATGCTCATACATGTATGTAGCTTTCATGTGTATATGAACAATATAGCATGTACACAGACTGAGGTAGGTTATTAAGTGCAGTGAAAGTGTGGCCAGGGCTCCTCCAACCCAGCTGATCCTATTGGATTACAGTACCTGCAGTTAAAGCAGCTTACAGAAGCAGTGAGTTCAGACTGCTGCCTCCTTGGCTATTGTTCTCCTTCAGCGGGATTAGCTCATTTACTCGAACAGCGTTTAAGCAGCAACAATGCTCAAAAACTACTCATACCCGTCTCTGCAAAATCAGACGCCTGGCGGATAATTTCACCGGCATATGTGCTCGGTCTGGCATATTGATTACGCCGTAACCAAGGGGATGTGCTGAAGTGATCCTCCCCTTTGTGCACAGTGCTCGTGAAGAGGGGACTAGCTGAGAACAGCTGGGTATTTCATCAATTCTCATTTCCATACACCACCTGTTGCAAGAGCCGGTCAGGCAGATGAAGTGTATTACCGCTAATACACACTTTTCATCCAGTCGCATCCAAGATGCAGCATGGAATGTGAGAACTTATTTTCCCTACATTGGTAACAAGTTATGGCACAAAATCACAAGGCCTAATTAGAATATCTCTGCAGCTGGTCTAATCAGATTATTTCCACTGGGAATATGCAGGCCATTACACCAGCATAATTGTCTTTTATTTTTAGTGAGGTAGATTTCTGCCTTATACCAGGGTGCTGTACCAATATCTGTTGTCTTGCAGGCAGGGCAGTAGGTGCCACCTCGCTTTTATGAGTGAGCATCGGCTAAAAATCAACTAGAAGGCTGCACGTACATGAAAATGTGGAACAGAGAAAGTCTTCACTGTGTCTTAATCTTGCTCCTGATGATTCAGCTGCATGTTCTCATGTACCCCTTCTTGCTCAATGGTGGCCTACAATAGCAGCGCAAAAGAAGAAGAGAAAGCTGGTGACATGCGAGTGGCACTCCGCTTCCTCATCTCCGAGTCCTGTGTGTGTGATCTGTGTGAAGTGAGGTACGGTAAACCCCTCAAAACTCTGACAGTGGAAGTGACTCGACTCCACAGGGACAGGATGTCATTAATGGATTATTAATGACATCACATCCCTGTCACAGAGTCCAAAAGGCTGGCAGACAGAGAGGATAATAGACTGTTGTTTGGATGACCTTCCTCTCACACTACGCTGGAAGGTCCTGTGCTCGGTGAGGGATCGCGAAGTGTGTCTTCCAGTTGCACGCGCTGCATTCTGATCCCCAGAAAGCCTTGGCTCAATGTTCCTGCTGCCAGAGCTCCGGTAATAGAGTTTGAATTGTCAAATGGAACAAATTTACGCAGAGTATACAGCTGTGGATGTGAGGTTGCTAAAGTGAACAGAAGTCCTAGCAGTGCTCTGTTCTAATGAGCTATTATCTGTGTGTCTTGCTCCCAGTGGCATCATGTCTTCAGTGGTTCACTGTCCCAGATCCAGGACTGCAAGTTAGAGGCCACCACATTGTTTATAGAGTTCTATCGAGCTCTCCGCCTCTCCTCCTAACACGGCTAGACTTGATGCGGATTTAGAGGGGCTTAACAATCTCTGACATGAAATCAAGACATAATGAGGAATAATGAAAACACAAGAGACTCTTTGTTCCTAATATATCTAGCTCCACTCTGACATTTCCTGATGAATGCGAGGATTCGTTCGCAGGCATGGCCCACACAGAGGACTATGGGCGCCTCAGACAAGAAAACTACCAACCATTGTGCCCACACATCGTTGCTGCTCAGGGAAGGCCTGAATCTGCACATGAGAATACTCGCTCTAGCACATGCACAATGATGAATCTCACAATCTGTGCACCCACACAGATGGTGGCTGCATTTTGTCATCCCTCCGTCTGCGGTGCAGTCCAGGCATGCAGATGCTGTGTTCATTAATTTGTTAGTCATTTTGTCAATTCCGTTTGGAAAATTCTAAGTCAGCTGTAAGTCAGACAGCCAATCAGGATGAATCACCTCTCCCTCCCACTAAACTTGTGCTTTGCTCATGACCCACACAGAGAGCACCGTCTCCCCATCCATCCCATCTCCTGTCTATCTATATCAGGGGTTGTTGACTGTCATCGTCGTGCATTGTATGGGGAGAGAGCCCTCTGGCAGCAGAGAAATCTTCAGGTTAGCGCACGTTGCTATAATAAAACGCTGCGCAGAATAGGCAGAGAATAAAAGAAGGGCTTATTTTTATCAGATCATGTCTGACATCAGAGTTGCTGCAATTCACAAACACAGCAGCAGCTGTGCACTTTTATATATATACAGTACAGCCCTTTTTCCCACTCTGGTTGATTGGTAGCCAGTCGTCTGTACACTGTATCCATGACAACCGAGTTCTCAGTGATTTGTATTCAACTTCACTTAATGTCAAATGTAACCAAAGCCTGGAAATACTTTTTTTTTTTTTTAATGGAATATAGGTTAGTTATTGTGATGTCACTGCATGTAGACACACATGTTTGTATCAGACAAGGATGCTGAGCACTTATCCTTCATCCTCCCATTCACACTCAACAAAATGAATAACACAGTCTGTTTTTGCACAAGTGCATTTGGACGTACTTTTGGTATCTTTTGTGATATCAGCTGATAATAATGACTGATTGCATAACCAGTATAGGGGAGAGCAGCACCACATGAATGATCTAGTCTAATAATCTAGTCTTCTTTTCCACTGCATCATACCACAACTGGATCTGTCATCAGAACAAGGAAAACTGTGCATTAGAACATTAAAACTTGAATCACAGAGGAGAAGCTTTTACAGCGTGGCAATTTACATCTTAAAAACCTCACCATGCCTGGTGAAAAGCAGATGTGGATTGTTGAAAAAGAGGCGAAGCACTTTTATGGAAATAGCCACTTGTGTACCCCCACTTACTCCACTCTGATTTCCCCCCCAGATTCTGTAACTAAGAAACCATATTAACAGCTCAACAGCCGATTTGAGTCCAATTTTATGGATGAAAGTGCACTTTTTCTTCCAGTCTCTCTCAGTTGTTTATATTGCAATTAGGAATAATTGTGAATAATGATGCTTTTACACATTTTCAAATGCTGCCATCCACTTTATACAGGCTTTCACGGAGAAACTGGAGGTGAGCCGGTTTCTTGTTTTGGAAGAATTTACAGGATCACCTTGGGAACAGTGTGCCCACACTTTACTTTATTAATATGGCAATTTATGTGTGAGTTCAGTATCTGAATATTTTAGTACAAGGCCTGTTCTAATTCAAGTAGCTGAAACTGTCACAGTGTGATTTTATTGGGTCAATTTCAAATAAATCAGATCACTCAAAGTTATGAGACTACAAGAAGCACTATCTGTACGACTATGGTGCTTAAACCCTGAAATATTCAACAATCGTCTCTTTGAAAGAAAGAAAGAAAGAAAGAAAGAAAGAAAGAAAGAAAGAAAGAAAGAAAGAAAGAAAGAAAGAAAGAAAGAAAGAAAGTGGCTGAATCAGTGTTTTTGACAGGAGACTAAACACACAACAGAGTCTTTATCTCGAGTCCTTTCACACTTTGACATGCACAGCATGTTGCCCTCTTTGTAAGGCGGTATGTGCACTTCTGTTCTTGACATTATATACATGAAATAATGTAGACACTGACAAAAACCTCTAGTCACATGGATTTGATCATCCTGTGACATGTTCACTACAGTCCACAACATGTCTGTAGACAGACATGATCGCAGGGAAGCTGGGAGCATCTCCTCTATTCTCTTCTCCTCTATTGCCATCACTGGATGACTGAAGTGTCAGCTACTTGGGTTTCAGAGGAGACTATGATTCAATTAGTCTACAGCTGCTGTTCTGTGAGGATGTACTTAGGCGCAAGGGTGCTTTGAGGTAAATGCTAATGCCGACATGCTTACTCGGTCAGAATGTCAATGTTGGTCCAGTGTGTAAAATTAAAGTGAAACTCTCACCAAAAAGCAAACTAAGCTTTATCTGTGAATGTATATGAGTCAAACCTTCGTGTAAAAGCATAATTATGACGAAAGGGGCACTTTTAAGATTTACCATAGTTTCATTTTCGGACAAGCTAATTTTTAATGAGAGTGCATGGGGCACTCATATGCTAGCATCAAAATTGCTATTTTTAAAACACTAAGAAGGCTCGCGACAACATGAAACTTTGCTTGTAGTATCACCAGGGTGTGACCTAACAGGAAGGAGAGTAATGGTGGACCAAGTAATGGTGGAGGGATCAGGTCCTCTCTCATGCCCATCAATGTTTCTACAGTTGCCCATAACAGAAAAAACTAAACCTGGCTCTAAAGAGGGCCTATAGATTTTCGTATTTTTAGTAATTTCCTTATGAGAGGATGAGACGAGGGGTCTTCAGTTAGTTGCAGTCTTTAACCTCACTGCTAGATGGCACTAAATCCAACAAAATGGACCTAAACAGGTTAATCTTATTTGCTATGTTTCTTCTGTTCTTCCTATTTGTTTCTGTTTAAGCATGTTTTGAATAAAAACTCCATACTAAATCTAATCTAAAACATACTGATGCAAGAAGGCATCATGTTCCCCACCTTATTTTGTGCGCTCGTAGTATTAGTATGCACTTGGTTACATGTTTGCTAATAAGCAATAAATACCAAGTACAGCTGAGTTTTAGGGGAACATTATCAGTTTTGTGGGTATTTGGTCTTAAATCAAAGTACTAGTCTAATGGGAACTTTGAATGATGATTGGTTCTGGAGGAAAAGTCAGAGGATCCCTTACGTCATAAGATGCATCCTCTGGGAACCATGAGTTTCTATATTACACACTGATTATCTATCCAACTGTTCCTGAGATCCATCAGTCCATATCAATAGCTCAGTCAATGAAGGCCTGATAGACTGACGGCCATTGCATCCCTGGAGCCAAAACAATATCTTTTAACTTAATGCAGTTATTATCATTAGTTTATTATTTTGTTTAAATAACATAAGATAGAATAACATTACACAAAACAATAGGGATCGATAAAGACATCAATGCCTCTTTGAAGTGTATAATCTTTTATCATAAACACTGCAGGTGAAGGCGCTGCTAAAAACGCCTGAGGAACTTCATTACCCAGAGAGCTCCGCTGCAGTATAAATAGTAACGAAAGGGGCGTTCCCTCGGTGACATGTGGAGGAGGTAAGAAGAGGATTGTTGCCGAGGACGCATTCAGCTGTCAGAGATAACGCCGCTCAGCCTGCTCTTACCTGGAGTTTCACCACCATGGACTTAACCGAGGATAGCGCTGTGGAAATTATCCTGTGCTGACCCACTTCTTCACACGTTTGTCTGCCTCTGTCCGTCTTTGACGCCTCCTTTCCTATCTGCCAGGTAAAGTCCCTCTCCATCCGTAGTTTTTTCCAGCGAGGTTATTGTTCATTTAGTCACTGAGCCGAGCATCCCTGTCAGGAAGTGGCCCACGCGCTCATTTGTTGCTGTTGTAGAGCTGACGCTCGTGCGATTAAAGAAAAACGAGGCGACTTGACATTTAATGTAGCTAGCAGAGATGTTCGTGTCTCATTTCTCACCACAGAAATCATTTTTAAAACGCTGAAATATGTCACAAGACGTTAAAATCACGTGAGATGTTATGGAACAATTGGGTACAGAGCAGAATACAAACTTTACATAATGTATGTGCTGTGCTTTGCTGGGAGTGGAGTGGTGCGGGACATCTGACTCTGGGTAAGTTAGGCTAAATATGACCTTCAGCTTCATACGCACACATTTATTTTGACAGAACATAAACATATTTAGTTTAAATTGGCAAATTGTGTGCTTTCGTTGTTTTTAAGACGTCCCCCTTCGGTGGCACAGCTGCTGCATAGTGTAAGTACACGTCAAAGTTATAGCTACATTTCTGGCAAAACGTCTGTGGTTTGAACGAAAACATCATCTTTGGCAGTAGTAAGAGGATTGACCGCGTTTTAAACCACTTCACCCCTGTTCGTGCTGTTGAGTGCTTTCATGCAGGCTTTGATTCTCTCAACTTGGAAACAGACTCAAGGGTGGTGACCTAAATTGAAGGTGTATTGGTTTCACACACAGCTAACAAAAGCACTGTGCACGGAGAAACCTTATTTCATGTTCTTTGCAGGATTTCATTCATTGTCATTTTGTGATGATTCAGTGCAGGTGCTTTTTCCCATATTTGAACAGTCATAATAAGATGATTAGTTAAGCACTCCTTCATGGTATCTGTTAATTGTTTAACTTGCTATTCTAAGTGAAAAGGAGAAAAACACATTTACAAGATGCACAGGACACATCTTGCTTGGCTTTATAGCTCAGTTATTTATGTCTAATGTAAAAAATATCAGTTACTCCACAATTGTTATTCACGGTCTTACAGTAGGTGGTGCTCTGAGGATGGGCTAAAAAACATTCAGATGCTCCAAACCAAACAAACTCCAGCAGCTGCAAAGTCCAGAGTCCAGAGATATTATTGCCTCAGTATTTCAACATGTGATCCAAATATGATGATATCAACAGTGTTATGTCATGTGTCATGTTAGGAGAATACCCTAATCCATACTCCCAGTATGGGACCACTTTTATACCTCCCAAAATCTGAAGTTCATGTCATCCCAGACGCTGTAGAAATGTGCTCATATTTGGACATACATGACAAAAACAGAAGATGTATCAGGTATCTTCAGTATAATATATGTCCTCATGAAGTATACCGAGTCCATATTTGACCCTTATATGGCTCTTATCAACGGAACTCAGAATATGCATCAGAAATAGTGCGTATTCTCCAGAGAACCTCAGAGATACGCAATCATAATATATCTGCATTCTGGCCCTTTTGTCGGTCAGTGAATGTTTAGTAATAACAGTCATTGTTGATAATTTAATTGACCATCTGAGTGAAATATTTGACAATAGTTCCAAGTGTGTAATCTGTCTGACTGACTGCTGTAAAGACCTCTGGTGTCAATCTATTGCAGGTGTAGACCAACCTGAGAAACCATGTCGGACAAAATGTCCAGTTTCCTCCATATTGGGGACATTTGTTCCCTGTATGCAGAGGGCACCACCAGTGGATTTATCAGCACTTTAGGGTAAGTCTGCTTGTTGTATGTGTGACTGTTTTACCACCTCCACTTCCTCATGACTTCACGCTGCAGGATTCTAGGTGAGCTCACTAAACTGATGGAGCTTCAGATAATATTGTTCCACTGTGCAGAATACACAACTATTATACAATATAGGCTCCAGAATAAACACACTAACTCATGTAATGATCTACACGGTTGTTTTTTTAGCCACGGACATGACTGTGCTGAGTTCATGGGGAAGTTTGAGAGATGGATCCACATAATTCTATCCATTTTCATGTCTCCATTATAGACTAAATGAAGGAATAAACTAATGTTTTTGTTTTTGGTGTTGTTGGTAGTTGCTTCTCTTGGGAAGATGGAAACAATCCAGTTATCTTTGCGATGGCAGTGGCAACAATAATCCAACTCACAAATCCAAGAGGAAGAGGGTTGTCTGTTCGAACTTTAGAGTCAGGCTGACCTCCTCAAAATGAATCTGGACTGTGCGCTCCTTCAGATGTTTGTCTTGTGTAATAAGCAGAACCTATTTGTATATATTTAACAACAACATTCAGAGCTGTGTCTTGGGGTGTTGTAAGAAAAACATATTTAACACAGTTGGCAGCTCCGTACAAGTATGCTGTCAACCACACGTCATGTTCTTTAAAATCAATGTTTTGAGAGGAGAAACATTTCAAGCTTTTTTTCCCTCAACTTAAAAGTTAATGACTACCAAATGCATGTGCCTCATTTGCTTTTGTGGACATTGACTGCAGTCACATGTCTATTTTCACTTAGTCTGATGGTTTTGATTTATTAATGAATACGGGAAAGTATACTGAGTCCCTCTTCATAACACTGTCTCCAAAATGTTGTAAATAAAGAATAAGGTAGTCTTATTTGAGAAGTGGTGGATCCTGCAGTAGTCACAGCCTTTTATTTCCTTTTCTATTGTGTGCTCGGTTGGCACTCCGGATTCAAATTACCCTGTCTCTTCCTGCTGCATGCTGAACACCATTTATTTAAGCACTTGACTTCTTCCCTCCTCCCTAATTGTAGGCAACGAGTTAAAAGTGCATCTCATTATGTACAAATTTAGCAAACCTTGACATACTATTGACTGTCAGAACAGAAGCCTAAACGAAGAAGATGCAGCCAGAGTGAGGGCAATCATTAATGTGATTTTCCCTGTCCAGCATGTGACAGCACGTCCGGCCTGTCAGGCTCCATTCTTTAGATTGTCTTTTCTTGCATCAAGTCTATCTCTTGCTATTTTCTCCCCCAGAGTGTTTGTTTTTCTATTCCAAGGTGAAAATGAGCACAGCATCTGTGTTATTGTCCTCTTCTTCCTAAGTGCTGCAGTCATCCTGCTCCTGCCATGTCACTCTAATATTTGCTACTAACCACAGGCCGTGCTGAGCCCTTCTTGCCAGCTCTCAGACACCATGCTCTTTCACAGTTTAGCGTTGTGCGTCACCCACCATGGCAACAAATGTGTGCACAGCTTTGAAGACTGCCACCATGACAGTGCTCGTTTGTCAAATTTCCCACCTCATATTGCTATGCCCTGTAATCACCTCCCACCCCCTGCCAACCAACAGCGCTCCTGTTCAAGAAAAGAGCTTAGAGGACAGTCAGAACTATAAATAGCATTATTGTATTAGGTGTTTTGCTGTCAGCATACTGAGTGCGACCTCTGAGAGATAGCTGCAACCACCTGGACCACTGCTGGCTCAGAGTGGATGCCACCAAGGGTCTTGATGCTGGGAGACAGGGATGTAGATATGAAGCTACATCCAAGAATTTGAGAGGAGGTTTCTTCATGACCTTGGAAATTGATGACCATTGAAAGTCCTGTTCTTTTTGGACCGCTGCCTAACAGTACATCAGTGTGATCAAGGCTATGATTCTCTATTGGATTGCATGATTTAGGCCCGATAAATTATAGGCCTGATAATGGTGGATTGATATTAACAGCTATCAGCCACTAATGACCATGCCAATTAATATTGTTTTACGTATGAAACCAAATTGTTTTTCATTTACTTACAGTAGGTGGTTAAACACCACCCAAGATGATTTCATTGGTTAAAAGTGTGTGTTCCCCATACCAGAATAAAAATTGATGTAGCTAGACCCCTCTCCAGCACTGACATAGTGCGTTTCGCAGTCTCATTGATTTAACAGTTTCAGCATCTATACGCTAGCTGTATGTGGCAGTATACATCTTTGAAATTGGTTTGCCATTAAACAGAGGAGAAGAAGAACAAGCACAGCACATGCTGGTTGCACGCTGGGTAAAGCCACACAGTGTAGGATGGACCCAAACATTTGGCTGGTGTGGTCTTTTTTCTTTTTTCTATTTTTTCTTTACAGTTTCTGAGGAAGACACCACAGTTCTCATTTGCAATACAATTTTTACAAAGGTTCTAAATATAATGAAATGATCTTAAGATTTTCAACACAGCAAATCTTAGAGCTATGGAATATTAAAACATCCATCTTTGGTCACTTCCCTCAGGTGTGCATTAACTACAGGGTATGAAATGTTATAGATATAACAATGAAGAATGATCAGTCATCTTATTAGGTGGTAAGCATGAGAAGCAGGTGACGAATGGTTACAGTTACTGGCTGAGGGAAATTCATATCATACCTTCCTACTTTTTATTTTTATAGAGGAGATTCTCTGTACTTTCTACCATCATCATGACAGTGCGCCTGCAGTACAGTGTATACTGCATGAGCTATAAAAAGATGTAACTGACTGGACTGGCTAGAGCCTCCTACTGAAGTGTTGTTTTTGTGCTGGTCTACTATCTCATAGTATTCCCAGGGGTTTCCCTAGAATTCCTTGCTATGATGGTGCTATCAAGTTCAAACAAGTGTTTTATCAACACATTTTGTTATATTATCTGGAAAAATTGCAAGGTAAGTTTAATTAATGTTGCTACTGAAGAGGTAGCACTGTTGATGAATTCTTTGAGGAAGGCCCTGAGTCCCCTGTTTTTGTACAATGATGGTACAGTCTATCACTTGTGCTCCAGTTTAGAAAATCCCTAACCTCATCTCCTTCATGTGTTTCTGCTATACCACATAGTTTTTCATAATGAGCAATATAATTAGGCCATAATGCAGACACAATGAGCTGGTACTTCTAAATAAACTGAACAGTTTTTATGTCCAATAAAGGTGCCCTAAGGACTTTTCTTATAAACATCATTACATGGTGTTAGTCACCAATACTCACCAAACATTTGCAAATCCATCCATCATTTCCATGTTTGCTAGCTTCTGTGCTAGCTTCCTTTGCTAGCACATTGCTTGTGGAATAGTGTGACACCATTGACAGGACTGTCCACTGGTTTCTATTAGCTAAGTTATTATTCTCATTAAGGATTCTGTTACAACATTATTATCAGTATGCTCTAATAATTGTTCATGTATTGTAAACGAAAGTCCATAGAGCTGTATTGAAGTTTAAAGTCTATTTAAGGAGCTTGTGTGTTGAGTGATTGACTCATCATTAATGACGGCTGTGTCCCCAGGCTTGTGGATGACCGCTGTGTGGTACAACCAGACACAGGCGACCTCAACAACCCACCCAAGAAATTCAGAGGTAAGGTCTCAAAATCACATATTTCTTACTTAATGATATCTTGATGTTTCTGGTATAATTTAGGTTTTTATGTTAAACATTATTTTAAGCTAATAAAATATGTTGGATTATTTTCCTGAAATATTTATTTTTTATCTGATGTGCTCCCAGCTGCTCTTGCAGAAGGGTCAGATAGGCATTGGACTCCCTAAACTTCAAGGGAAAAAATAGGGTCAGGCGAGTAAATCAGAAATGATGCAAAGACAAATGCTTCACATGAACTATCCTTATCCAACAGTTGCATGGTACATTACAGATGGTATCTATCAAGAATCTGCAAAAGGAATTCCCATATGTTGTGTCCGTTGAAAGATACAAGCCAAGATGAGACAGACTCAGATAAATTACTCAATAATGATACAAACTTGTCTTGTCTCAGTATTTGATAAAATCATCCTAATGAGGCTATACAGGTTTAAAAACTGGCTTTTACAAATTTGTATGTAGTTTTTGATTTGTTTTTTTTCTTTATTTACATCAAGTCCAAATGTGGCCCTGGAGACACCTATTGTAGTGGGAGGTGTTTATATTTCTGCCTGTGGACAGATTTTTATCACCATGATAAAGTCATGCATGCAAGATGCAGTAATCTTTACTGATGTGGAATTGAGATCAAATGAAGTCTGAGTTTGATGATGAGAGTGGTCTGTGCAAGGCTAGCAGAAGTTGGGGGTATGAAGTAGGAAAGAGATCTCCTAGCTGATGACTGTCAGTGATCTGTAATGGACCATCATGCAATCGTTTGTTGGCTCCAACCTAGTTGCGGACCATTGTGTCCTGGTTTCAGCCATTCCTGTCCTGTAACACATTACTGTATGTAAAACTAAAGGCCATTTTGCGATTGGGATCGCATCAGCTGGAAAGCAGGTGAAATTGGTGAACTGTACCATGTTTAATGCTGTACATTTTTTGTATTAAACAAGAGATATTCAGCAAAACATATATATGAATGCTAACATAGTTTCGAAATTGGGAAATCTGTCAGGATGGTTATGCCTTTTGAAAAAAATTATACAGATATGCTCACTTGGAAGGAAATGAATGAAAACATTTGGGACATTACTCAACCAGCTGATCCTCATTACAGAAATTGATCTTCATCTGACCAGCTGACAAAAGGTGTAGATAATATAGCAGCCACTGAGTGTATCAAATTGGCAGCCAGATTGTACAAAATTAATTTCTAGATGTTTTGGCAGGTTTCCGACGGAGGTCTTTAGTAAATTTGAGAAAGTGAAATGACACAGTTGTCAATGTCATATCCATTTACTCGGATCAATATGCCTTTCAAACGGATTCAAGTCAGTTGACCTTATTATAAGCGGAAGCCTTGCAGTGACTTATTTACCATGTACCTGTCTTTGTCATAATTGGTGCATTCATACTTGCGTGTACCAGGAAGAGGGTAATGAAGAGACTCACTGAGTGGGGGACTGTTTTCTTTGAGGTACTACTTTACTGCAACATACATTTGTAAATGCATTGTCCCATGGTGTGCTATTGTGTATCATTCATTTTGGACACAACATGAAGTAAATCTCTGAATCAAATTATTTAGAATGAAGCCTCACATGACAAAAATGCAGATACTACTAGGAACATTTAGCCTTTCAGACAGTCATTTTAACAGCTTTGTTTCTTTATATCGATGTGAAATGAATCAAAACTCCACTTGCTTCTAACAAATGTATTAACAAAAGTAGTAACAGACAGTATTGTCATAGGTTGTATACGTCTCTGAGCTGGGACAAGGTTTCAAAAGTTTGGTTTTCAGGGTTTCGGACTCTCAAACAGGTAAACTATGATATCTCAAGAAACACGACTAGGTCAGACCTAAAATAAGGTTTATGATCAATGTGCCTTATTGTGGCCAAATTTTTACATGGATAGTCAGTGGTTGTGTCTTTGTGAATTTCTTTCATCTTCAATTCTCTGGAAGCTTTAGTATGGTTGGGCGATGTCTGCTGTGTTGGCATATGATGATCTCTACAGTGAAACATTGTGATGGACGATGAGATGTGTTGTGTATTATCTCACCACTGTAGCCACCGTTGTTTCCAACCATTGCTCTGACATGAATCTCAAAGTGTCTCAGCCAACAGAGGAAACTCCTGTTACGACTGACATACATTCCTGTGCCAGGTTTAAAAGCATCCTCATCTCTGCACCACATGTCCGTGACTTATCTCTGTTCCGCTTCATATGCATAAAACAACTTTGGCTGACTAGCCAAGGAAGCTAAGCTAAGAAAACTGTGTTTAAAAATGGCATGACTGACAGAACCAGCGGCTAGCGGGAAAAGAAACACTGCTGCCGCAAATGTAACCGTGTGTCATGGGAAAATGATGAATGGGACATGGAGACGTAATGTGCACTGAGCAGCGACATACTTTAATTTCATCTCCCCACATATCGCAAACAACATCATCTCTCGCCCTATGCCAACCTTGAGGGGACACGCCTCTTAATTGTACTCTCTGGTGGAGAACCGTTATGGGGAGAACAATATTATGTGGTCAGGGATTCATAGTTGGATGATGGCATCGATCATTGGTCCAACCCTAGGTCTGAGTATTTTTTGTTCTTGAAGTGTACTAAAGTCACATATCAAATGTGTGTGTGCGTATATATTGTGTATATATTGGCTTTTGCTCCAGCTCTGGTAGTTATAATGTTCCCATGGAAATGGCTGAATTATATTTTTAGTGATGAGTAAGGTGTGCTGATTTGAGCACATTGTAAATGTCTAGTTGGCCAATCAGATTGCTTAGCCGGAACTACTTGTTGTATAACAGTGCACTCCATCTGCCTCTCAGTGTATAAAGATTTGTTTTCTCTCCTCTGCTCTACTGGACTGTTACAGTGCACAACTATTGTCTCCACTTCTCACAGCAGTTGGTTCTACTGTATATCCTTCCCCCATGGTGAACATCGTAGTTGTACTTTTTGTGCCATCTGTGCATTGTGATGATTGAGCTCTGACACACTGGTGAGGTATGAAGTGGTTATTGATATCTGTTGAGGTGGTAGTGTATTGTGGGTGCACACCCAGTGGGTTATGGATTATACTGCTTTGCCCTTATCCCACTAGCAAGAGCGCTGAAAGGATGTGCCTATGTTATTTACACAAAGCTGGATTATCTGACTATGATACAGTACCTTGAAAAATATTGATATTCTATACCATTTTTTTATTCCTGGGTCAAAGTTGTTGCTAACTTTGTGGCTAACCCATGGCTAACCCTGTTCACTGTAACCTGTGTGTTGCAAGCAATAAGAGTCGCACATGCCTTTTCTTTTTTGCAACTTGTATAACACATTTTCTTCGAAAAACATCATATTGCAAGGATGTTGGTCTTGCAATATGTTGTAGCGAAGAGCGGAGACCATGATGTGTGTCAATTCATATTTAGAATATTTAAAATTGATAATTATTGAAAAAGACATATTTTTGTCAACCTTAGCCTTTATGAAATAGAGCACTGGTTAAGTACTGTAGCTCCAGATTTGATGAGTATAGCCCTCTAAGCTGCAGGCGTACTGGTTCTTCTGACTAGCTAAAGAAAAAGCTATTTTGGGATTGTCTGGTCTGAGTCTTATGGTGTGAAGCCAGTAGTAATAGCCTAAGGGCTGAGCCTATGCTCCTAGAAATCATCGCAGACCTAATGTTCATATATCACAAGTGTTCCTGTTTTTCTTATCACTGGGTGTATCACTGGAAATAGTGCTTTGTAAAGAAGCAGATGTTTTATTGTTGTGATAGTCTGTCAGTGTGTGCTCTATTTACACCATTTTGCAGTTCAGGTGATTCACTGCTCATTGGTTCACAGCAGGTGACAAGTTTGGCATTACACATGGATTTTTCCTAGAACTTGGACAGCACTAACATGGCTGCCAGACCGAAACACATCCTGACGTTAGAACAGCATGGCGTGCCCTGCTGGAGCTTCATCAATGCATGACCAGTAAAGGTGTAAACAATTTTATTTTCTACAATCTTAGAGTGACTTCATAGTCATTCACTCATACCACTGAAATGAATAAGTAGTATGAATAGTCAATGAGATACTGTAAGTGTGTTTAACACACACTCAATGGACATCCTGATCGGGTCCATTGAGAAAAGGGCAGGAATACGATCATTTAAATAATTACTTTTTCTCTGATTAATTTAAGTGATGGAAATAGACAATTGAGCTGGTTGGATGTCATGATTTTTGGGATATTGTTACACAGACATTTAAAATGATTGGGCGCAGTTTTTTTGCTGATGAACCTGTACACTTTTTTGGAGAAATATTGCTATTAAATGTCCAGGAGAATAGTATCTCTGAAACACCTGGTGCATAAACGCTGCAAATGCAAACTATAACTCATTGTGTTACCTGTTGCTGGCATTAGTGGCCCTGTACATTAAGATTTTCTGTAACAAGAAGAGTTGTATATATTGGCTTAAAAGCAGATGGGTAACAGTGCATTATGCATTTAAACAAGGCAGTACCTTTTCATTTCAGCATGCAAAGAATCAACTTCACTTGTCTGTTTCTAACTGTGCAATTCAAATCATATTCAAAGCTGTGGTTTAACACCACAGAAGAGGAGCAATAACAGCAGACTAGCCCTGCCTGCTCCAATGTGCAGTTGGCCTATAAATCATGTAAGTAGTTTATTATAGGCCACTCCCATTGCCATATTCCCTTTTTATCCAATTGGCCAAAATGTCAACCTCCCGCAGAGAAAAGGTTGCCAGAAGGTGAGGAAAGTGTTGTGGACAAACTGACATAGTGACCTATAGAGATGCTGGTTGCAGCTGTATGTATGGCCCTGCATGTCACACAGTATCTCTTATTTTGCCAAAAGCAGTTTGAGAACATAGTCTCCAGATTATTAAGAAGTTATGGCACATTTGAAAAATGCATTGTATTAAATATCTATGATGAAGTCAAATCAGTTTCATTTATGTAGCCTGATATAAAATATCCTAATTTGCATCAGGGGGCTTTAACATCTGCACAGGATACATGAGCTTCTGGCCTTGAGGCATAGATTTGGATGAGAACAAACGCCTCCTCTTCCCTTTAGCAGAGAAATAATGAAGATACTATGAGGACATGCTTAACTGTACCACAGGTTGTAGTCTTACTCCTATTATTAAGGCCAGTGTTGAACAGAAGCAAAGTGTACCAGGACTAAAGCCTAACGACCATGTAGAGTATTGATCGCACACTTGAGCTATTTAAATAGTCTGTATCACGGAGAGCTGTAACACTGCAGTTTAAACCTCTGTCTCTCTGATCTGAGAGGCTGATACTTACATAAAATTAAGCCTGTGAATATGTGAATATGTGCGTGTGTATGTGTGTGCACGTGTGCTTTTGTGAAATGCAGGTTGATTGCTGATGCTGATTGCCTTGTTAGAAAATTATAAGCAGGGGACTTCTGCACATCTCTGAGTGCTCACAACCATCGCTACAGTACAGTAGTATACTCTGGATTAAATTTGTTTTTTCTTCCAGAAATAGGTTAATATTATAGAATTACAGAGATTACATGTATGATGTCAATTTTCATTTGTCTTATTTAATGCATCTTGTTTGTGTTTCAGATTATGTGCTATATTTTGTTAGCATTGCAGGAGTGCTGCAACTGTTATTCTACTTTTTACAGAATGAAGCAAAATGTTTATTTAAACAATATCCATGCAGTCATTTCAAGCCCATAAGGTACCAAATAGGGATTATTTAAGTAGTCCAAAGCAATTTTAAGGAAAACACTTGAAAACACAGCATGATATCATCTCTGGTAAAACACAATGTTGCTGAACTTTTAAATGCTGTGTGTTGTACTGGGGAAGTGGCAAAAGCCTCACAGACAGACACCCAGAAACCTGGACAAATAAAACCAAACTATCATCTCGACTAGGTAGCACCAGGCTGGCTCCTGAGTCAGAGTCTATCAACTTCCACATTTATATTCTACAACCAAGTACCTCTGAGGTCGAGGTTTATTTATTATTTGTGTGACAACTTCTGTTCTGCAAGAACAGCATTTTATTATACTGGTAGACTTTTCACAGTTTAACCCGTCAAATACAGATGTGACTACAGTACCATTATTGCCTTACATTTAGATAAATCACCCCCTGTTCGCTCATTCACTTCTCCCTGTATAATAAGCCTGTCATCCCTGACAGGTGTAAAGTCACTCCGCTATAATTCTCACCTCTATAAAATGTGACACAAGTCATGACACAGAGTATAAATTTCACACTCAGGATTTGATTGACTGCAATAAAGCGACCTCTATATTGAATAGGGAGTGATTTCAGCCACAGCTAGCTACTCTGCTAAGTTAATTGTTTACCAGGTGTGTCTGCAGGGTTTGGTGAATTTTTTGGTGTTGATAATGTTTGAAATTGACTGCCTTGTAAAGTTTGTTCAGCAATTTAACCTAGTTGAAATATACAACCTACAACTACTAGGGTTAGGTATAGGGTTAAAGGGATATTCCGGTGTAAATCTAATCCATGGTCTAACACACCGTGACACAGAATAAGACCCCCCCTTGAGAGATCAAGTTTTCTGACTGCTAACTTATGTAGTTTTAGCAACCTCAGAAAAGACCACATGATAACAATACACTGCAGTCTATGCCTCTAACCAAGAAACCTCCATCAAAATGCCACTTATAGCCACAAATAATGCTCAGAACAGCACCAAACTTCAGCAACAGTACAAATAGGATCCCAGCACATAGTTAGAGGCATCAAACATCTGCTAGTGTAGCTGGATTTCTATTGAAAAGAGAACACAACTCACCACTTTCCTGCAGCAGCTTGCTTATTGTGGGGAAGCCCTGATGAGTCGATTACCGAGTGCAGTTAGAAATGCTCATTTCCGTTTTCTCCCTGTCAGCTCTCGATAGTAACTGTTATAAACTGGTAGGCGTGACACGTATGAACTTTGATTGCATTTCCATGGATTAATAATCATACATTTTCATCCTGGGGCGGCTGTAGCTCAGCAGCTAGAGCAGGTCGACTAGTGATCGGAAGGTCACTGGTTCAAATCCCAGCTCCGGGCAGGGCTGAGCTGCATGTCGAAGTGTCCTTGAGCGAGACACTGAACCCCACATTGCTCACTAGTGAGGGCCCTGCGATGAGCTGGCGACTTATCCAGGGAGTACCCTGCCCTCGCCCTGAGACAAGGCTGGGATTGGCTCCAGCAGCAACCCCATGGAAAGGGATAAGCGGTTCGGACAATGACATGACATGACATGACATGACATGACATGACATTTTCATCCTTGAGCTGCTGAACTCTACTGCAGTCGGTAATCGACTAGTCAGGCTTCCCCACAACGAGCAAGCTGCTGCAGGAGAGTGATCATGCAGTGTATTGTTATCGTGCAGTCTTTTATGAGGTTGCTAAAACTACATAAGCTAGCGGTTGGAAAACTTCATCTCTCGAGGGGGGGTCTTACTCAGTGTCACGGTGTGTTAGACCATGGATTAAACCTTGGCCAGAATATCTCTTTAAATATTTCAACTGTGTTGCATCAATGTTTTTTTGTTTTTATTAAACATAATTTAACAAATACATGCATTAATCTTGATTATTTTATCATCACCTAATGCTTTTGTGCTGTGAATGCACACTCTGCTAAGTAGTCCCCTGCCCCAGTTTACTTCTCCACAACCCCATTTGTTCATTACTGGCAGACAGATGTTCTCCCAGTGCCCCATTTTCTTTTTTGGTCCTTGGTCTCCTCTCCTTCACCCCCTGCCCCATGATTGCTAATCACTGGAGACCCCTGTGTTGGCCACATGTCTGATGGATGGCTATTTTTATCCTGATTATAGCTCGTCAGGTTCCCCTGTACCAATAAGCAAACAGCCGTACTCTGCGTATGAACACAATGACTACTAATTGGTGAAACATTTTTGACATATTCATATCCCGTGTAGTGATTTTTAATTGTATTATTCCCAACATAATTTTCTTCTAGTTTGTACACAACAAGGAAAAGTAGCATATTTCATTCTTTCTGGCACATGGGGTTTGTTTAAAAAAGCATATTATTGTTGGACAGATGTGCGAGTAAAGCGAGCACTAAATGTCTTGACTGAGACTCCATTGTTAAAATGTGTATGTGAGAGATGAGGTGTGAGGATTTGGCAGGAGGTTTGTACTGACTGTGGGTGGGATGTCTAAAAGTATCAACAGTACAAATAAGGTGACTTAGTAGCTGTCCCGGTTGATCCACAAGTTTCGTGGGTGTTGTCAAGATGCCAGAGAAATGTTACATTATCTGTCTGGATGGTGATCTTGCCTTGTTACCCTTTAATGGCCACACCACTGGATCTACGCCATTGCGTAGCCATGTTCACATCAAAGGAAGATTTAATAAATTCATAATATTTTGGTGTCGAGGAAGCCTTCAGAGAAGAGTTTACAGAGGGTAAAGAAAATGAAAGCGTTTCTCCTATAGGCAGTATGAAAGCGGACAGTAAATGTCAATGCAAAATTTCCATTAGATTTTTTTATATATAATACGTACAAATGGAAATTGTTGCCCAGTTGTGATGCTAAAGGAAAAAGGTTACTGCAAATATTTGAATTTGTTTGCTGCATATCCAAGTCAAGACCGCCCCAGCTGGGCAGAACTGTTGTTATTATTTCGCTTTAATGTTGATATGGTATTATATAAGCAAATCCTGCAGAACCTCAGGCGACCAGTGCAATTTGTGTAGATAAATTCAAGGGTCATATATTTTTTAGTATTATAAAGAAAGCTCAGGAGTAAAGTTATGTGCTCTGCCTGGCTAAGACTTGTCTGGTCTTGTTTTTACTAGGATTTGTGCAGGATTTACTGCTCTCTAGCACAAAGTGAATCACATATACAAAA
Organism: Acanthopagrus latus; assembly: GCF_904848185.1. Taxonomy (NCBI): domain Eukaryota; kingdom Metazoa; phylum Chordata; class Actinopteri; order Spariformes; family Sparidae; genus Acanthopagrus; species Acanthopagrus latus. The sequence goes on along the minus strand of NC_051044.1, from coordinate 26,656,075 downwards.
CTTTGAATCAAGCTGTCATTTTTTTACACTTGAGATCCGATAGGTCGTCTGCTATTACTGATATCACATTCAATGTAAAGGTATTAACCTGGAGTACAAGGTAAATTAGATGATTTTGTTGTCTATTTCTTTCTCATGGCTAATATTTCTTAGGTAGTGAGGTATTTGCTCAGAAAAAGTAATGCTCTCTCTTCTTGTTGTCCTCCTCAGACTGCCTTTTCAGACTGTGTCCTATGAACAGATACTCAGCGCAGAAACAGTTCTGGAAGGCGGCAAAACCTGGAGGCAACAGCACCACTGACACAGTTCTCCTCAACAAACTACATGTATGGGCCCTCCTCACCTTTATTTGTCTGCTCTTTGACCTTTTTCATGGTGATAAAAATTGATACATTTTTAAGTGACATAAAGCAACAGTTTGTGGTCCCTTTCTGTGTTTCAGCATGCTGCTGACCTGGAGAAGAAGCAGAATGAGTCTGAAAATCGCAAGCTGCTAGGAACAGTCATCCAGTATGGAAATGTCATCCAGGTGCGTTCAGGAACCAATGAGATAAGGTGCTTTGGTTAAGAGAACTGCAGCACCATGTTTGACACTGTGTGCCTGATACTATTGACTTTAATTCTGTTTTAATCAGAGATGAGTTTTAAATAATTGCCTGAGCACAAAGGTGTTCTGTAAAGTTGTCTGTTGTAATGTGTTATCTTACTTTGCTCACCACCCAGGAATAGTTTGCACACAGGTATGAGATAATCGAAAACCAAGAATGGTCATGCATTCCTGCTTGAACATG